>NW_024070186.1:124684201-124707506 GCF_014754425.2 Oryx dammah
CTTCTTTTCCAATTTGGATTCCTTTTATTTCTTTTTCTGCTCTGATTGCTGTGGCTAAAACTTCCAGAACTATGTTGAATAGTAGTGGTGAAAGTGGGCACCCTTGTCTTGTTCCTGACTTTAGGGGAAATGCTTTCAATTTTTCACCATTGCGGAGAACGTTTGCTGTGGGTTTGTCATATATAGCTTTTATTATGTTGAAGTATGTTCCTTCTATTCCTGCTTTCTGGAGAGTATTTTATCATAAATGAATGTTGAATTTTGTCAAAAGCCTTCTCTGCATCTATTGAGATGATCATATGGCTTTTATTTTTCAATTTGTTAATGTGGTGAATTACATCGATTGATTTGTGGATATTGAAGCCCACTTGGTCATGGTGTAATGGTGTATGATCTTTTTAATATGTTGTTGGTGTCTGATTGCTAGAATTTTGTTGAGAATTTTTGCATCTATGTTCATCAGTGATATTGGCCTGTAGTTTTCTCTTTTTGTAGTATGTTTGTCAGGTTTTGGTATTAGGGTGATAGTGGCCTCATAGAATGAGTTTGGAAGTTTACCTTGCTCTGCAATTTTCTGGAAGAATTTGAGTAGGATAGGTGTTAACTCTTCTCTAAATTTTTGGACATTTCTCCAAAGAAGACATACGGATGGTTAACAAACACATGAAAAGATGCTCAACATCACTCATTATTAGAGAAATGCAAATCAAAACCACAATGAGGTACCACTTCACACCAGTCAGAATGTCTGTGATCCGAAAATCTGCAAGCAATAAATGCTGGAGAGGGTGTGGAGAGAAGGGAACCCTCCTACACTGTTGGTGGGAATGCAAACTAGTACAGCCACTATGGAGAACAGTGTGGAGATTCCTTAAAAAATTGCAAATAGAACTGCCTTATGACCCACCAATCCCACTGCTGGGCATACACACTGAGGAAACCAGAATTGAAAGAGACACATGTACCCCAATGTTCATCACAGCACTGTTTATAATAGCCAGGACATGGAAACAACCTAGATGTCCATCAGCAGATGAATGGATAAGAAAGCTGTGGTACATATACACAATGGAGTATTACTCAGCCATTAAAAAGAATACATTTGAATCAGTTCTGATGAGATGGATGAAACTGGAGCCGATTATACAGAGTGAAGTAAGCCAGAAAGAAACACACCAATACAGTATACTAATACATATATATGGAATTTAGAAAGATGACAATGGTGACCCTGTATGCAGGACAGCAAAAAAGACACAGATGTGTATAACGGACTTTTGGACTCAGAGGGAGAGGGAGAGGGTGAGATGATTTGGGAGAATGGCATTGAAACATGTATAATATCATGTAAGAATTGAATTGCTAGTCTATGTCTGATGCAGGATATGGCACACTTGGGGCTGGTACACGGGGATGACCCAGAGAGATATTGTGGGGAGGAGGGTGGGAGGGGGGTTCATGTTTGGGAACACATGTACACCCGTGGTGGATTCATAAAAAATAAATAATTAATTAATTAATTTAAAAAAAAGAAAAAGAAATTACTGTTTCCCCCCCCCCCAAAAAAAAGTCTATTAAAACCACTTAATTCAAAGAGCAACTATGGGAACTGGAGTAAAAACCCAGCTCTATAACAAAAGCTCTTACCACTATGAATAAATTCTAAAAAAATAAAAAAGAAAGAAACCAAAAAAGCAAATATGTACAAATATATGAAAATAAGTAAATAAATAAAAAGTACTCAAATTCTATTTATCAAAAGTTGCAAAGATGATTTAATATCATCTTTGATATTAATGAAATTGATCTATCCTTAGTTTATAATGAAAGTGAAAGTGTTTCAGTCGTATTCAACTCTTTGCAACCCCATCATGTGCTATTACATGTATTATTTTATTTAATCATTACTATAACCCTGTAAAGTAAACAGGCTAAAGTATGTCATTCTAAACTAGACTATTTTTTTTTTACCATAAGTCACACAAAAGACAAGTTAAAATAACCGTATTAATGAAAAACATTATCAAAAATAAATGAAAAGTGTTCAGAAATATGTATGTTATGATGAAGGCTAATTTAACATTTTACCTGATGTCTCCAACAACTGTTCTGGATTTCTCCTTTTGTCTCTTCTCTGCTTTTGACTTTTTTCTTTTTTTTTTTGCTCCAATATATGGCTGCAAAATGTTTTTTATCCTGACAATACAAACCAAGCTTTCTTTTCTAAGAAGGAAAATGCCTGCAGCTGCTTCAGATTCAAATTCTCCTACTAGGCAATTGAGAGAGATGGAGAGAGAGAGACATGTGATAAATGCATGAGATTTCATTTATCAGGGTGAACCTCACAGGCCAGAGGTTGAAGACTCCAAATATTAAACGTTTTTTGAGTAGTAATTGGGTTGAATTATCTTCCCACTTAACTCCAAAAGTTGAGTCTGTTCTTTTGATGTCCTTATTAGGATTATGTATGCTTGGCAGCACCAGTCCCATCATTCCATGGCAAACAGATGGAGAAACAATGGAAAGAGTGACAAACTTTATTTTTTGGGGCTCCAAAATCACTGCAGGTGGTGACTGCAGCCATGAAATTAAAAGACTCTTGCTCCCTGGAAGAAAAGCTATGACCAACCTAGACAGCATATTAAAAAGCAGAGACATTACTTTGCCAACAAAGGTCCATCTAGTAAAAGCTATGGTTTTTCCAGTAATCATGTATAGATGTGAGAGTTGGACAATAAAGAAAGCTGAGCGCCAAAGAATTGATGCTTTTGAACTGTGGTGTTACAGAAGATTCTTGAAATTTCCTTGGACTGCAGGGAGATCAAACCCATCAGTCCTAAAGGGAATCAGTCCTGAATATTCATTGGAAAGACTGATGCTGAAGCTGAAGCTCCACTACTTTCTCCAACTGATGCAAAGAATCATCTCTTTGAATGGATTCCTCTAATCATAATATCTGATATGGGTGATGATATTTAGTTAAACATATAAGCATTAATATTCAGCTTAAAATAGAATGCTATCATGAAATAAATAGGTTTAAAACATTGTGTGAAATGTCCTTTCGCAAAGACAGTAAATTTGTAAATATTTTACCTAAAATATTTACCTAAATGTTACGTGAAATTGAATGTCTATCATTTAAATAGCTACTATAGTCAATACATTTAAATAGCTACTATAGTCAATACATAAATAATAGGCAGCTACTAACAAAGAGAGTAAACTAGATCTTTGTAGTTTGAAGAGACTATAATATTGGTAGAAATTCAAACAAAGCAATCACTTTTGGTTCGCTTGATTATGACCAGATCCTATAGAAGTTCAGCGGTGTGTAAGTCTGAATTTAAGTGTAAGTAATTGAAACATAAACAGTCTAAGTAATACTGAAGGGAAAACACATTCTTTCTCTCTTCCTGACACACACAAACACATACGAGCAGCACATTTCTTTGAAAATCCACTATTTCAAAGAATTTAATGTGCCCATTCAAATATTCTCTAAAATGTAGTCAAGTTGGGTAAAAAAAATCACATATTTAAAAAATATATATTAATTATATTCTTGGATCTATTTTCCAAAGTGGAATGAACCATTATATTTATTCAGCTTTCAAGGATCTATTCTTAAGCTAAATGAAAAAGAACAGATACATTAGAAACAATTATAAGTTATTTATTCACAATCTCATGGCTAGGAATTCAAAGTATTTATGTAATTTTAATTAATAAAATGTAATGTTAGAGAGTGATTTATGGCCTCTCTTAAAATTATTCTCAGAGTGATTCTCCTTCTCTTTGTTCTCATATTGATTTTGACTTTTGAATTTTTCTACCTGAGGCCATTAGTTTATATTTGTTTGAGATTTGCTTAATGTTTCTTTTAAAATTTTATGATGGAGAAGTAATAGTATAATATAATAAACTAAATATACTGTAGGTTATAACATAGCATAATACAATTGAAAGTTCTGTTTACTAAGAAGGTTATTAGATAGAACTGCCCACCATCCCTGTTCTAATGTAAAGTTGCAAACTTACTCAACTGAGGGAAAAACGTAATTGTTCTTCATTGTTTGAGACCATACAAAGATAAACTTTTTAAGTAATTTTACAGATAACTAAATGAAACTGTAATGCTAATTGAAGCTAATATTAACTGTAAAGAAGAGAAGCAAAAAGCAAAGGAGAAAAGGAAAGATATAAGCATCTGAATGCAGAGTTCCAAAGAATAGCAAGAAGAGATAAGAAAGCCTTCCTCAGTGATCAATGTCAAGAAATAGAGGAAAACAGAATGGGAAATACTACAGATCTCTTCAAGAAAACTAGAGATACCAAGGGAACATTTCATGCAAAGATGGGCTCGATAAAGGACAGAAATGGTATGGACCTAACAGAAGCAGAAGATATTAAGAACAGGTGGCAGGAATACACAGAAGAACTGTACAAAAAACTGTCTTCACGACCAAGATAATCATGATGGTGTGATCACTCACCAGGAGCCAGACATCCTGGAATGTGAAGTCAAGTGGGCCTTGGAAAGCATCACTACGAACAAAGCTAGTGGAGGTGATGGAATTCCAGTTGAGCTATTTCAAGTCCTGAAAGATGATACTGTGAAAGTGTTGCACTCAATATGCCAGCAAATTTGGAAAATTCAGCAGTGGCCACTGACTGGAGAAGGTCAGTTTTCATTCCAATTCCAAAGAAAGGCAATGCCAAAGAATGCTCAGACTACTGCACAATTGACCTCATCTCTCACGCTAGTAAAGTAATGCGCAAAATTCTCTAAGCCAGGCTTCAGCAATATGTGAACCATGAACTTCCAGATATTCAAGGTGGTTTTAAAAAAGGCAGAAGAACCAGAGATCAAATTGCCAACATCTGCTGGATCATCGAAAAAGGAAGAGAGTTCCAGAAAAACATCTATTTCTGTTTTCTTGACTATGCCAAAGCCTTTGTGTGGATCACAATCAACTGTGGAAAATTCTGAGAGAGATGGGAATACCAGACCACCTGACCTGCCTCTTGAGAAAGCTATGTACAGGACAAGGAACAACAGACTGGTTCCAAATAGGAAAAGGAGTATGTCAAGGCTGTATATTGTCACCTTGCTTATTTAACTTCTATACAGAATACATCATGAGAAACACTGGGCTAGAAGAAGCACAAGCTGGAATCAAGATTGCCAGGAGAAATATCAATAACCTCAGATATGCAGATGACACCACCCTTATGGCAGAAAGTGAAGAGGAGCTAAAAAGTCTCTTGATGAAAGTGAAAGAAGAGAGTGAAAAAGTTGGCTTTAAGCTCAACATTCAGAAAACAAAGATCACAGCATCTGGTCCCATCACTTCATCACAAATATATGGGGAAACAGTAGAAACAATGTCAGACTTTTTTTTTTTTTTTGGTCTCCAAAATCACTGCAGGTGGGGACTGCAGCCATGAAATTAAAAGACGCTTACTCCCTGGAAGGAAAGTTATGACCAACCTGCTGCTGCTGCTAAGTCGCTTCAGTTGTGTCTGACTCTGTGCAACCTCATAGACAGCAGCCCATGAGGCTCCCCCGTCCCTGGGATTCTCCAGGCAAGAACACTGGAGTGGGTTGCCATTTCCTTCTCCAATGCATGAAAGTGAAAAGTGAAAGTGAAGATACTCAGTCATGTCTGACTCTTAGCGATCCCATGGACTGCGGCCCACCAGGCTCCTCCATCCATGGGATTTTCCAGGCAAGAGTGCTGGAGTGGGGTACCATTGCCTTCTCCAGTGACCAACCTAGATAGCATATTAAAAAGCAGAGACATTACTTTGCCAACAAAGGTCTATCTAGTCAAGGCTATGGTTTTTCCTGTGGTCATGTATGGATGTGACAGTTGGACTGTGAAGAAAGCTGAGAGCTGAAGAATTAATACTTTTCAACTGTGGTGTTGGAGAAGACTCTTGAGAGTCCCTTGGACTGCAAGGAGACCCAGCCAGTCCATTCTGAAGGAGATCAATCCTGGGATTTCTTTGGAAGGAATGATTCTAAAGCTGAAGCTCCAGTACTTTGGACACCTCTTGTGAAGAGTTGACTCTTTGGAAAAGACTCTGATGCTGGGAGGGATTGGGGGCAGGAGGAGTAGGAGACGACAGAGGATGAGATGGCTGGATGGTATCACTGACTCGATGCACATGAGTCTGAGTGAACTCTGGGAGTTGGTGATGGACAGGGAGGCCTGGTGTGCTGTGATTCATGGGGTCGCAAAGAGTCAGACTGAACTGAGTAACTGAACTTAGCTGAATATTAATAGGCTAAAAGGTAAAATTATCAAAGGCAAAGTTAGAATGGTCAGATCAGCTTTAAAATATTGATTATAAGAAAACAATGAAAATGGGGTAAAAGAATACTTTATGAGGTTTTATTCAGAAAGGTAGATAAAACAAAAGTCTAAAAACTATACTTCTAGGTACACAAAATGATAAAGCAACTAGGGATACATATTAAGGTATCTTTAGGCAAAGATAAGAATTAGAATGCATTGCAGAAAGTCCTCTGGAGGAGGAAATGGCACCCGACTCCAGTATTGCCTGAAAAATCCCATGGACTGAGGAGCCTGGGAGGCTACAGTTGCAATGATCACAGAATCAGATGTGACTGAGCAAAGAAGCAAGCAAAGCAGCATAAAGGCTGTTCCCCATGTTGTAAGAAGAGAGGAAAACTGATCTAATAATGATGCAACTGAAAATAAAATAGTGCTGTTCCAAAACTCATCATGCTATAGAAGAAAATTTCTGAAACTGTCTCTGCAAGATCTATATAATATGTCCTTATGAAGATTGTCCATTATGATTGTTCTCACTTTTCACTTTTGAAATCTAAATTATAGTACTTCACTTTTTTATTAAGTAGGGTTAGCAAAGCCATGACCTATGGCTCTTTCTCCTCCTTACCCAGTGTGAACATTCCTAATTGGATTGATCTTAGCCTTATTTAGATTTCCCTGGTGGCTCCCTCTCTCAATAAGGGAGTCCTGGGTTTGATCCCTGGGTCGGGAAGATTCCCTGGAGAAGGAAATGGCAACCCATTCCAATACTCTTGCCTAGAAAATCCCATGGACTGAGAAGCCTGGTTCAAGCTACTGTCCATGGGGTCGCAAAGAGTCGGACACGACTGAGCAACTTCCACTTCACTTTAGCATTATTTGATAATGTAGGTGATGATGATCTCAGAACCCCCAATACAGTGTTCCAGCCACCTAGCAACTGGGTTGTCTGGTAAGGTCTCAGAAGCACTTAACATAACTTGCTTTGTGTTGCTACTCAATCAACCTGTGTTTCTCCAACTGTACTGTAAGCATTGATGTTTGTATATGCTGTCTTCAGTCGTGTGCGACTCAGTGTGATCCTAAGGACTGTAGCCCACCAGGCTCTTCCGTCCATGGGATTCTCCAGGCAAGATTGCTGGAGTGGGTTGCCATGCCCTTCTCCATAAGCACTGATAGCTAAGTTCATATCATAACTTTGTAGTGCAAAATTTCTGTTTTAATGAGTGTATGGGCTTCCCTGATGGATCAGACAGTAAAGCATCTGTCTGCAATTCAGGAGACCCAGGTTCGATCCCTGGTCAGTAAGATCACCAGGAGAAGGAAATGGCAACCCATTCCAATACTCTTTCCTGGATGGCAAAAGTATGCCAAAAAAAAAAAAAAAAATCTTATGGAGGGAGGAGTCTGGTAGGCTCCAAAAATAATCCCATGGACGGAGGAGCCTACTAGGCTACAGTCCATGGAGTCACAAAGAGTCAGGCACGACTGAGAGAAGTCACTTTCACTTTCTTCCTTTCTTTCAATCAAAAATTATTTATGGTAAAGATCATATAAGGAATGAGCAAGGGTCCAAGCAGAATTATTTTTTCCTCATATTTTAATTTATGTGTATTCACTCGCTGGCCACCAAATATTTCTATTTCTCCTTAGAGTACTGTTAAGATGGTACACCCCACTCCTTTGAAGTTAGATTTAGAGAAAGTGAAAGTGAAATGAAAGTGAAGTGGCTCAGTCGAGTACGACTCTTAGCCACCCCATGGACGGCAGCCTACCAGGCTCCCCTGTCCCTGGGATTCTCCAGGCAAGAACACTGGAGTGGGTTGCCATTGGATTCGAAGGTTTTTCTAATTCAGTAGTTTTCAACATTTATTGTGCATCAAAATTTGATGAAGTGCTTGTGAAAACAAGTGATACTTTAAGAATCAAGGAGTGTTCTGTAAATATCTTTTTTCCTCCATCCACCATAGAAACATACAATATCCACATACTGGCTTCTCCTTTAGCCTGGGTCCCGATTATTGAGTACACTTCGTATACGAGTAACAAAAGTAAGAACTATACCTTGTTGCTTCAAGTAACTAGGATTCACATATTTTTGATTTCCACAACATACATAACTTACCCCAACCTCACTGGAAAATATGCTTTGCAATTTTTTAAACATCACCATCTTTTCTTTTAGATTAATACCTGATTCTAAATAGGAAAAAAAGTGTTCATATATCTATTTTCTTTCTTAAGTGTCCCAGAATTAAATTTGCACTCTTCTTTGTATTAGCAGATTAAACCACATGCTATTTCAATTTCAAAGTACATACAAATAGTTGAGTAGGTAATTGTGGAAATTAAAATGAAATATACATCTTTATAGATCAAGCTTCATAAAATTGTCTTTAGAGGAATTTAGTGAAAATTTGGATAGCTAAAATTTGGAAAGCTAAAGAAGTTTATTGACTAGTTGTTTGCATTAAGATAATAACTAACAGGAAAAAATATTGCAAGCAGAACTATAGTATATCAAATACAAGACCTTCAAAATCTAGGGGATAAATTAATAATATTGTAGTGTCCAGACAAATAAATTTCAAATGATATCTAAAATTCAATATTGGGGTTAGAGAATGTTCCTAGCTGTTTCTCAAAGCCCTCATTTATAAGGTAGGGAGAATACATCTTATAAATAAAATATATACCCCCAAAGAGGTAGCATTTTAAAATGACTCCAAAGGATTAGTTATCATTTTTTTCTCAAGCCACAGGTCTTTTTATTTTAGATATACAAAACTGAAGAAAAACTCATCATATCTCATATTCTGTATATTGGCATTCAGATGGTAGTACTGGAAACATTTGAACTACTATATAGAAAACAACCTTTAAACCAATTTCATTTGGCACATCTTGAAAAAGCAAATTAAACATATGAGTCATTGTGTCTTAAATATCCTCCAGTTTCTTATAAGATTATATCAGCACTGTGAGATCATTCAATACTAAAAGATTAAAGTACAAAGACCTACAAATTGCAAAGATAAGACAATTTTTCATTGTTAGATCTGATTAAAGCACAACAACAAACTGTATATCAAATGGCTGTTGAAGGAAAGAATACTTTAGCTTTTCCTCTCAGCAACTTATTTGATTGCTTCATGTTTATTAAATCACTGCTTAGCATAATTTTTCTGTATATAATTTTTTTCTTAGGCAATTTCAATAAAAAAATCTGGTGAAAAGATACTATTGCTTGACTTATGTGATATAATATTTGGCCATAATATGTGCATAGTGTGTACTACATGATATAATATTTGTCACTTATCTAACAATTTTATTAGGATAAAAATTCTTCTATTATGAAATATCTTCCTTCAAATGAGGTAGGATTTTCAAATAACTAAATAGGATACAAGTATCTTTAAAAAATTTGGAGTTTCCTGGAGACTTTTTTCCATACTATTTAATTTTATAGAAAGGTAAAGTGTAGAACCTGAATAATTTTTAAGATTTATTTTTTTTTTTATTTAGAGATGAGAAAATACTCGAGATTTTATGTACTGTTTTGTGGACTTTCTTTAAATCAGATATTTGTTATAAAGTACTATCACAAAATAAAAATTTACTTTTAAAACTGTCAGTGTGATCTATGTTCCATTCATAGTCCTCAACAGGACTATGCATCAATATAATTTGGGGGTATTACATACACATACACATAGTATACATATATATATAAATATAAAAATAGTATACATATCAGACACAACTGTGAATGAACGATACATGTGTTCATATACATATATGTGTTCATATACATATATATTGGCTGCCTTCGTGGCTCAAGGAAAGAATTTGGCTGTAAAAAATTCTGCCTTGTAAAGAATCTGCCTGCCACTACAGGAGACGGAGGTTCAGTCCCTGGGTCAGGAAGATCCCCTGAAAAGGAAATGGCAACCCACTCCAATATTCTTGCCTGAGAAATCCCATGGACAGAGGTGCCTGGTGAGCTACAGACCATAATGTCACAAAATAATTAAACATGACTTAGCGACTAAAACAATATATATATAGATGTACATGTACAAGAACACACACACATATATATATATACACACACACAGATATATGATGTTACTTGGCCTTTATATCATCTTTGAAATACAGAAATTCTAATTTTTATATACTATGTATAAAAATGTTGAAACTGGTACTAAATAATGAGTATGCTCTGGATATTGTTGAATTATACTGAGATATTTGGACAATCTAAAAATGCCATGATTTCATTGGAAGAAAAAATGTGGCATTCTTTTAATCCTAGATCAGTTAATAAATTGCATATATGAAATGAAATAAAATTAAAATGAAAGATAATGAAAAGGAAATTTCGCACTGAAAGAGAAAATGAAAATTTAAAAAACACTAGTCTCATTAACTCATTTATTTTCAGTTCACTTCAGTTCAGTTGCTCAGTCGTGTCTGACTCTTTGCGACCCCATGAATTGCAGCACGCCAGGCGTCCCTGTCCATCACCATCTCCCGGAGTTCACTCAAACTCACGTCCATTGAGTCGGTGATGCCACCCATTTACCTTAGCCAATAATATATTTTATTATGCTTTCTCTGAGATTTTTTATAGTTTATTACTGCTAATTCTGTTTACATAGTCAATAGTCCATTGTAAACTTTGTAAATAGTAAGCAATAGGGATCTCTCTCTCTCTTTCCTTATCTTTCTCTCCTTTCTCTTTTGTGATCTCAGTTCAGTTCAGTTCAGTTGCTCAGTCGTGCCCGACTCTTTGCAACCCTATGAATCACAGCACACCAGGCCTCCCTGTTCATCACCAACTCCCGGAGTTCGCTCAGACACATGTCCATCGAGTCAGTGATGCTATCCAGCCATCTCATCCTCTGTTGTCCCTTTCTCCTCCTGCCCCCAATCCTCCCAGCATCAGAGTCTTTTCCAATGAGTCAACTCTTCACATGAGGTGGCCAAAGTACTGGAGTTTCAGCTTCAGCATCATTCCTTCCAAAGAAATCCCAGGATTGATCTCCTTCAGAATGGACTGGTTGGATCTCCTTGCAGTCCAAGGGACTCTCAAGAGTCTTCTCCAACACCACAGTTCAAAAGCATCAATTCTTCGGCGCTCAGCCTTCTTCACAGTCCAACTGTCACATCCATACATGACCACAGGAAAAACCATAGCCTTGAATAGACGGACCTTTGTTGGCAAAGTAATGTCTCTGATTTTGAATATGCTATCTAGGTTGGTCATAACTTTTCTTCCAAGGAGTAAGCATCTTTTAATTTCATGGCTGCAGTCACCATCTGCAGTGATTTGGGAGCCCCCCAAAATAAAGTCTGACACAGTTTCCACTGTTTCCCAGTCTATTTCCCATGAAGTGATGGGACCAGATGCCATGATCTTCGTTTTCTGAATGTTGAGCTTTAAGCCAACTTTTTCACTCTCCTCTTTCACTTTCATCAAGAGACTTTTTAGCTCCTCTTCACTTTCTGCCATAAGGGTGGTGTCATCTGCATATCTGAGGTTATTGATATTTCTCCCGGCAAACTTGATTCCAGCTTGTGTTTCTTCCAACCCAGCATTTCTCATGATGTACTCTGCATAGAAGTTAAATAAGCAGGGTGACAATATACAGCCTTGACGTACTCCTTTTCCTATTTGGAACCAGTCTGTTGTTCCATGTCCAGTTCTAACTGTTGCTTCCTGACCTGCATACAGATTTCTCAAGAGGCAGGTTAGGTGGTCTGGTATTCCCATCTCTTTCAGAATTGTTTTGTGATCTATCTATCACAAAATCCATGCACTTAACAATACTAAGCCCAAACTGATTGTTTAAGATAAACTTTTTGTCATGTATCAATATTCCAAATTCAACTATTTATATCTTAAACCACACATTTCATTCCCTTAAAGGTAAAATTTCTTGTTAAATATTCTTACTATAATTTTCAATATTTGTTATTTTATAAATTTATCATAGGTCTCAAGAATATTGTTTATTTTTGAATCAGTAATTCCGAGGACAGTAGAGCCTGGTGGGCTACAGTCCATGGGGTTGCAAACAATAGATATGACTGAGCAAATAACACACAAAATACTTATATAGTTGATTGCCTTGTTATTTAATAGTATTTTTAATTAAATAGTGAGCTTTATTTTTAAATAAATTGCATTTTTTATACTACTTGACACTAAAGACATCAGCATTTTTAAATATTTTACCTTATGTATGGTTGTACATATTTTTCCATGATGAATCTGTTACCATTATTACTGTTTCATTAGTGTATGCATTACTATATGAAAATATGATAAGCCCAATTTCTAGTGGCAATTATATAAGCTCAGAATTGAAAATCTTCATGCCTACAGAGACAATGTAGATAGCACCAATTAATGAAGTTGCATATTGAATGAGTAAGGCAATTATTTTCACAAAATATTTAATGGCAGAGGCTACAGTTGATCTGTCATTCTTACATTAATTTAACTTTCCCTTTGAGTCATATTATTTTAAAGCACCACCATAAGGGCAATAACAATGGCAAGTGACGTTTATGTTGTGTCTGATCCTCTGGAGCCTGTTTCTGTTAAGTGTCCTTCTGCCCTGTGCCCCTCTAGGCAGTAGAAAGAGACCAGTTTGGTACAGAAGCAAAAGAAAGCTTTACTCTCTGATCAGATAATGGAGAGGTGAGAGCTCCAGCTCTAGGGCATAGATTCTCCTCAAAAGGCCATGGGTGGGGCTGCTTTGTAGGGATCTCATAATCTAGGAGGAAGGTGGAATTCTATTGGGGCAGGTGCAGCTGTGCTGCTCAGATCTCAAGATCACAGTGCTGGGGTCTGAATCTTTGCACAAGGCCTGCCACTGCCATCTTGAATTGCTTTTCTACACACAGTCCCTGAGGTGAGTACAGCTCTTTCACTCAAGGAACTCTTATCTAAAGCTCTGCACATAGTACCATATGAACAAGTGAAACTAGACAAAGCACAAAGGAAATAAAAAGGTTAAATTTTATTATTCAGATTCTCAGGCAATTTGTTAATGGGCTTTGTTGATAACACATAAACATCTCTGGGAGAAAATAGGAAATGATGGTGAAGCAGTCCTACTGACTTCTAGCCATTTGCTTTCTTTTGGTACATGTGCTCAGTTTTTCCAGATCTTCCATTACTAAAGAGAGTCCAGCAATCAAAATTGTGTTCATGGTGATAGTATTGTTACAATTCTTGATTTTTATATAGCTATAATGCTTAATATACATCATTTTTAATATCATGTGAGTCAATATTGTAGATCACCTTGATATATCCATAAGCAGAATACTAACTACAGCATGAAAAGTTGGAGGTATCTTAATCAACAATGCTGGGTATATTGAGAAAAGTGAGCATTGTTTTTTTCATAATACCTGATAAACTAGATATCAGTGTCATTCCCATTAATTCTTTATAATATTTAATTATACTTGTTATAGAGAACAGGTTACATATCAATTTTCTTTTTACTGACCTTATGATTTCAAGAGTCATAAATATGATTTTAGAATTCTAGGTTTCTAACATTTTAATTCTCCAACCATTTTGTGTTGTACTCCTACTGTATAGAACTGAAAGATAAATGACATAATTTTAATATCTGCTGGTAATCATTTTATTACAAACACCTTTATAACACTCCTCCAATATGTTATTCTGAACTTGGAACTGGAAGAGTTTATCTTACAGCAAAGCTTTGATGATTGGAAATTCTTCTACTGTAATTGGATAAAGTGACCAATTATAAATAATATTTTAACTTGAAGCAACAAATGCCATACTATAGGTGTATTCAGGTTGGAATTAAAGAGTATTATAAGTTGAATTTAATATATACTTTTCTAAAATACAAAATTTATTCCAGGTTTGTCACATTTTCAGATTTTTCAGTATATTAAATATTCTGTTTTGAAAAGTTTATGCATTACTATCTTGGCTTTTTGAATCACACTTCTTATTTTAAATATATTTTATGTGTATATCATTCATCTTAAATTATTTTCTTAATATGAATTAAAAATTGAATGTTATTGGGACTTCACTGGCAGTACAGTGGTTAGGACTCTATACTTCCACAGAAGGGGGCAAGAGTTCAATCCCTGGTCAGGGAACTAAGATCCTGTATGTCATTCATGCCACATTGCAGGGCAAAAAATAAATACATTAGTGTTATTACAAATTGTTAGCCAATAGAATTCAGTGTGTTAAAGTTTTAGTCACAAGTGAGTTACAATTAAAATTATTAGTAAATAATTTATCAAATACATAAATATAAAATAAAAATAAACTTTGACTGGAAATGTATTACTTTTTTATTAGTCATTTTAATTAGTTTAATTATCTGTGGATAGTTTATTAAATGCTAAATGAGACAGTGCACATTCTTTAATCCAATTTTCATTTTATATTTGTTTTTTACAGTTTAATGATAATAAGTGAGAAATTTTCACCCAAGTATTTAGAAATTAAATTTTCATGGCACGGTCATTGAGTTCTTTGAATTCAGTCAGTTCAGATTAGTCGCTTAGTCGTGTCCGACTCTTTGCAACCCCATGAATTGCAACACGCCAGTCCTCTCTGTCCATCACCAACATCTGGAAATTACCCAGACTCATGTAGATTGAGTCGGTGATGCCATCCAGCCATCTCTTCCTCCGTCGTCCCCTTCTCCTCCTGCCTTCAATCCCTCCGAGCCTCAGGGTCTTTTCCAATGAGACAACTCTTCGCATGAAGTGGCGAAAGTATGGGAGTTTCAGCCTCAGCATCAGTCCTTACAATGAACACCCAGGGCTGGTCTCCTTTAGGATGGACTGGTTGGATGTCTTTGCAGTTCAAGGGACTTGCAAAAGTCTTCTCCAACATCACAACTCAAAAGCATCAATTCTTTGGTGCTCAGCTTTCTTCACAGTCCAACTCTCCCATCCATACATGACCACTGGAAAAACCAGAGCCTTCACTAGATGGACCTTTGTTGTCAAAGTAATGTCTCTGCTTTTGAATAAGCTATCTAGGTTGGTCATAACTTTCCTTCCAAGGAGTAAGTGTCTTTTAATTTCATGTCTGCAATCGCCATCTGCAGTGATTTTGGAGCCCCCCCCCCAAAAAAAAAAATCTGATACTGTTTCCAATGTTTCCCCATCTATTTCCCATTAAGTGATGGGACCGGATGCCATGATCTTCGTTTTCTGAATCTTGAGCTTTAAGCCAACTTTTTCACTCTCTTCTTTCACTTTCATCAAGAGGCTTTTTAGTTCCTCTTCACTTTCTGCCATAAGGGTGGTATCATCTGCATATCTGAGGTTATTGATATTTCTCCCAGCAATCTTGATTCCAGCTTGTGCTTCTTCCAGCCCAACATTTCTCATGATCTACTCTGCATATAAGTTAAATAAGCAAGATGACAATATACGGTCTTGACGTACTCCTTTTCCTATTTGGAACCAGTCTGTGGTCCCATGTCCAGTTCTAACTATTGCTTCCTGACCTGCATACAGATTTCTCAAGAGGCAGGTTAGATGGTCTGGTATTCCTATCTCTCTCAGAATTTTCCACAGTTTATTGTGATCCACATATTCAAAGGCTTTGCCATAGTCAATAAAGCAGAAATAGATGTTTTTCTGGAACTCTCTTGCTTTTTCCATGATCCAGCGGATCTTGGCAATTTGATCTCTGGTTCCTCTGCCTTTTCTAAAACCAGCTTGAACATCAGGGAGTTCATGGTTCACGTATTGCTGAAGCCTGGCTGGGAGAATTTTGAGCATTATTTTACTAGCATGTGAGATGAGTGGAACTGTGCGGTAGTTTGAGCATTCTTTGGCATTGCCTTTCTTTGGGATTCGAATGAAAACTGACCTTTTCCAGTCCTGTGGCCACTGCTGAGTTCTCCAAATTTGCTGGCATACTGAGTGCAACACTTTCACAGCATCATCTTTCAGGATTTGAAATAGCTCAACTGGAATTCCATCACCTCCACTAGCTTTGTTCGTAGTGATGCTTTCTAAGGCCCACTTGACTTCACATTCCAGGATGTCTGGCTCTAGGTGAGTGATGACACCATCGTGATTATCTGGGTCGAGAAGCTCTTTTTTGTACAGTTGTTCTGTGTATTACAGTTCTTTACAGTGTAGAACCTTGCTTCTTTCACCAGTCACATCCACAACTGGGTATTGTTTTTGGTTTGGCTCCATGTCTGCATTCTTTCTGGAATTATTTCTCCACTGATCTCCTGTAGCATATTGAGCACCTATTGACCTGGTGAGTTCCTCTTTCAGTATCCTATCATTTTGCCTTTTCATACTCTTCATGGGTTTCGCAAGGCAAAAATACTGAAGTGGTTTGCCATTTTCTGCTCCAGTGGACCACATTCTGTCAGACCTCTCCACCATGACCCGTCCATCTTGGGTGGCCCCACATGGCATGGCTTAATTTCATTGAGTTAGACAAGGCTGTGGTCCGTGTGATCAGATTGGCTTCTTTTCTGTGATTATGGTTTCAGTGTGTCTGCCCTCTGCTGCCCTCTCACAACACCTACTGTCTCACTTGGGTTTCTCTTACCTTGGACATGGGTATTTCTTCACAGCTGCTCCAGCAAAATGAAGCCATTGCTCCTTACCTTGGACGAGGTCACCCGCCCGACCATGAATGTGGAGTAGCTCCTCTCGGCCCTCCTGCACCCGCACAGCCACCACTCCTTGGAGGTGGTGAGTTTTTGAATTACTTCTTTAAAAACAAAAGCCCAAAATAACATAATGCTTTATCGTTAAAATATTATTTAGGCATCCCTTTATTTTGCTGAAAGCAAATAGTTAGAAATTATCAGATTTTCTATATGCCAGTACTCAATAAACTACCATTCACTTTTCTAAATGTTCTCTCTCACTTGCTATGAGAAACACCTCGTTAATATTTAAGAATGTATTCCAATATCAAATGGCAAAGCTCAACAATGTAAAGCCATATTTTTTACATTTCCACCAACCTAATAATATTGGCCATGGGCAATATTAGGCAAACAGGAAAGCATTTGAGAACCTGTGATCTCTGTAGTCAGGCAAAATCTAGAGAGCCTGGGCTATGTATACAGACCTTGTTTCTTCTTCTACACTTAGTGTTATGAAAAATCATTACTGAAAGAATGATGATTAGGTGGAGAGAAGTCAAGGGTGCTGCGTTATTGAAATTAACATTAGAGTAAGAAGTGACAACAGTTTTTCAATATTCGCTTAATATTACATGAACAGTTTCACAACTTAACCTTGTCATTATGGAAATTATCCATGCATAGTAGAGCCTATTTATCTGAACACATACCTGTATGTGGTATGTGTGATTCTATAAGATCTGCAGGGGCAGTCCTAAGATGGTGCCGGAATAGGATGGGGAGACCACTTTCTCCCCACAGATTCATCAAAAGAACATTTCAACGCTGATTAAATTCTACAAAACAACTTCTGAATGCTGGCAGAGGACATCAGGCACCCAGATTATTGTCTTCAAAAACAGGTAGGAAAAATATAGAAGATGAAAAAAGAGACAAAGGAGGTAGAGAGGGAGCTCCATCCCAGGAAGGGAGTCTTACCAGGAAACACTCTCACTGCTAAGTCTGTGGCGAGCCTTGGAAGCACAAAGGGTAACATGAAAGGGAAGAAAAATAAGTAAATAATTAAAACCAACAGATTACGAGCCCAACGGTAACTCCCCCAGTGGAGAAGCAGTGCAGACGCCTGCATCCGCCACTAGCAAGTGGGGGCTGAGCAGGGAGGCGCTGGCTGCAGTGTTTTTTAAGAATCGGGCCAGAATGCCCCAAATGTAACCAAAGTGAACTAACTTGGGCTAGCTTACCAGACTGGGATAGCTACCACCCAAAAAACTCTAAAATGAGACACCACCAGGACCACGCATAGAACAAAGGATGGAACAAAAATAGCCAGCTGCAGACCATCCCCCACCAGTGACAGGCAGCCAGAGTCATAAGGGCTGGAAGGGGGCAATCGCAGCCCCAGAGAGACTTTACCTACCAAACTGCAAGCAGGCTTCTTTGCTAACTAAGACTTCTTGGGGTTCTCGACAGTTACCATCTTCTTGACAAGGGGAGCCAGCAGTACATCCAGAAAACTGAGTAGCAGGGAAAGGCAATAAGTTGCAGCGACCGCGCTTGCCAAACACCTGAGCTACAAGGTCCTGGGAAGGGCACAAAATGCAGGCCCAACTGAATCTGCGCCTCTGAGGGCTACCTGAGAGCCAAGCCTGAGCAGCTTAGACCAGGGAGGAGCATGCAGCCTAGGGCTGGAGTCAGAAGGTTCCCGGCAGAGCAACATAGAGCTGGAGCAGTGTGTGCCATGTGCAGGGGCAAGCCCAGTGTGGCTGAGACGCTGCGAGCACACGCCAGTGTTATTCGTTTGCAGCATCCCTCCCTCCCCACAAGGTGACTGAACAGGTGAGCCTAAAAAAAAAAAAAAAAGTGTCCACCATCGCCCCCGTTGTGTCAGGGCGGAAATCAGACACTGAAGAGACCAGCAAACAGAAGAAGCTAAACAGAGGGAATCGCCTTGGAAATGACCCCACACTGCCCACAACACCAGAGATAGTCTCAGAAATATCTTTACTAATTTTACAACCATTCTCTTTTTTTGTTGTTGATGTTGTTGTTTGATTGTTTTTTCTTCTTTTCTTTTTCTTCTTTTTTTTAAACTTTTTTAAATTTTTAAGTCCTCTATTTCTCTTTTAATTTTTATAACCTACTATCACTTTTCAAAAAAAAAAAAACCCTATTTTTAAAGGAAGTGGTTGTTCTTTTTTAATAATTCTCGTGACTTTGTTTTTATTTTTTTCTTTCTTTTTGTTCTTCTTTTCTTTAATATTGTATTTTTGAAAATCCAACCTCTACTCTAGATTTTTAATCTTTGCTTTTTGGTATTTGTTGTTAATTTTGTACATTTAAAAACCCAATCTTCAGTACCCAATTTTACCTGAGAGCGAGATTACTGGCTTACCACTCTCTCCTCTTTTGGACTCTCCTTTTTCTCCACCAGGTTGTCTGTGTCCTCCCTCCCCCTTCTCTACCCAACTCTGTGAATCTCTGTGTGTTCCAGACGATGGAGAAAATTAGGGAGCTGATTACTGGCTTGATCTGTCTCTCTCCTTTTCATTCCCTCTTTTATCCACCTGGCCACCTCTGTCTACTTCCTCCCTCTCCTCTTCCCTGTATAACTCTGTGAACATCTCTGAGCAGTCCAGACTGAAGAGCGCACATAAGGAAGTGATTACTGGCTAGCTTGCTCTCTCCTCTTTTGATCCCACCTCATCTCATTCCAGTCACCTTTAACTACCCCCTCCCTCTTCTCTTCTCCATGTAACTCAGTGAATCTTTCTGGGTGTCCCTCTACGTGGAAAAACTTTTCATCTTTAACCTAGATGTTTTATCATTGGTACTGTATAGATGTAGAAGTCTTGAGGCTACTGTAAAAATAAAACTGAAAACCAGAAGCAGGAGGCTTAAGTCCAAATCCTGAGCACATCAGAGAACTCCTGAATCCAAGGAACATTAATCAACAGGACCTCATCAAACGCCTCCATACCTACACTGAAACCAAGCACCACCCAAGGGCCAACTAGTTCCAGAGCAAGACATACCATGCAAATTCTCCAGCAACACAGGAACACACCCCTGAGCTTCAATATACAGGCAGCTCAAGTTACTCCAAAATCATAGATATCTCATATCTCATTACTGGAAACTTCATGGCACTCCAGACAGACGAAATCCAGCTCTACCCACCAGAACTCCGACACAAGCTTCCCTAACCAGGAAACCTTGACAAGCCACTGATACAACCCCACCCACAGTGAGGAGGCTCCACAATAAAGATAACTACACAAATTACCAGAATATAAAAAGGCCATCTCAAACGCAGCAATATAAGCAAGATGAAGAGACAGAGGAATACTCAGCAGGGAAAAGGAACAGGAGAAATGCCCACCAAACCAAACAAAAGAGGAAGAGATAGGGAATCTACCTGAGAAAGAATTCCGAATATTGATAGTGAAAATGATCCAAAATCTTGAAATCAAAATGGAATCACAGATAAGTAGCCTAGAGACAAGGATTGAGAAGATGCAAGAAAGGTTTAACAAGGACCTAGAAGAAATAAAAAAGAGTCAATATACAATGAATAACAGCAATAAATGAGATCAGAAACACTCTGGAGGCAACAAATAGTAGAATAACGGAGGCAGAAGATAGGATTAGTGAAATAGAAGATAGAATGGTAGAAATAAATGAATCAGAGAGGAAAAAAGAAAAACGAATTAAAAGAAATGAGGACAATCTCAGAGACCTCCAGGACAATATGAAACGCTCCAACATTCGAATTATAGGAGTCCCAGAAGAAGAAGACAAAAAGAAAGACCATGAGAAAATCCTTGAGGAGATAATATTTGAAAACTTCCCTAAAATGGGGAAGGAAATAATCACCCAAGCCCAAGAAATCCAGAGAGTTCCAAATAGGATAAACCCAAGGTAAAACACCCCAAGACACATATTAATCAAATTAACAAGATCAAATACAAAGAACAATTATTAAAAGCAGCAAGGGAAAAATAACAAATAACACACAAGGGAATTCCCATAAGGATAACAGCTGATCTCTCAATAGAAACTCTTCAGGCCAGGAGGAAATGGCAAGGCATTCTTAAAGTGATGAAAGAAAGTAACCTACAGCCCAGATTACTGTACCCAGCAAGGATCTCATTCAAATACGAAGGAGAAATCAAAAGCTTTACAGACAAGCAAAAGCTGAGAGAATTCAGCACCACGAAACCAGCTCTCCAACAAATACTAAAGGATATTCTCTAGACAGGAAACACAAAAAGGCAGTATAAACCCGAACCCAAAATAATAAAGTAAATGGTAATGGGATCATACTTATCAATAATTACCTTAAACGTAAATGGATTGAATGCCCCAACCAAAAGGCAAAGACTGGCCAAATGGATACAAAAACAAGACCCCTCTATATTTTGCTTACAAGAGACCCACCTCAAAACAAGGGACACATACAGACTGAAAGTGAAGGGTTGCAAAAAGATATTCCATGCAAATAGAGAACAAAAGAAAGCAGGAGTGGCAATACTCATATCTGATAAAATAGACTTTAACACAAAGGCTGTGAAAAGAGACAAAGAAGACCACTACATAATGATCAAAGGATCAATCCAAGAAGATATAACAATTATAAATATATATGCACCCAATATAGGAGCACCACAATATGTAGGACAAATGCTAACAAGTATGAAAAGGGAAATTAACAACAACACAATAATAGTGGGAGACTTTAATACTCCACTCACAACTATGGACAGATCAACTAAACAGAAAATTAACAAAGAAACGCAAACTTTAAATGATACATTAGACCAGTTAGACCTAATTGATATCTATAGGACATTTCACCCCAAAACAATGAATTTCACCTTTTTCTCAAGTGCTCATGGAACCTTCTCCAGGATAGATCACATCCTGGGCCATAAATATAACCTTGATAAATTCAAAAAAATCGAAATCATTCCAAGCATCTTTTCTGACCATAATGCATTAAGATTAGATCTCGATTACAGAAGAAAAACTATTAAAAATTCCAACATATGGAGGCTGAACAACACGCTTATGAATAACCAACAAATCACAGAAGAAATCAAAAAAGAAATCAAAATATGAATAGAAACGCATGAAAATGAAAACACAACAACCCAAAACCTGTGGGACACTATAAAAGCAGTGCTAAGAGGAAAGTTCATAGCAATACAGGCATAACTCAAGAAACAAGAAAAAAGTCAAATAAATAACCTCACTCTACACCTAAAGCAACTAGAAAAGGAAGAATTGGAAAACCCCAGAGTTAGCAGAAGGAAAGAAATCTTAAAAATTAGGGCAGAAATAAATGCAAGCTGGTTCTTTGAAAGGATAAATAAAATTGACAAACCATTAGCCAGATTCATCAAGAAGCAAAGAGAGAAAAATCAAATCAATAAAATTAGAAGTGAAAATGGAGAGATCACAACAGACAACACAGAAATACAAAGGATCATAAGAGACTACTATCAGCAATTATATGCCAATAAAATGGACAACGTGGAAGAATTGAACAAATTCTTAGAAAAGTACAATTTTCCAAAACTGAACCAGGAAGAAATAGAAAATCTTAACAGACCCATCACAAGCACAGAAATTGAAACTGTAATCAGAAATCTTCCAGCAAACAAAAGCCCAGATCCAGACGGCTTCACAGCTGAATTCTACCAAAAATTTAGAGAAGAGTTAACACCTATCCTACTCAAACTCTTCCAGAAAATTGCAGAGGAAAGTAAACTTCCAAACTCATTCTATGAGGCCACCATCACCCTAATACCAAAACCTGACAAAGATACTACAAAAAAAAAAGAAAACTACAGGCCAATATCACTGATGAACATAGATGCAAAAATCCTCAACAAAATTCTAGCAATCAAACACCAACAACACATTAAAAAGATCATACACCATGACCAAGTGGGCTTTATCCCAGGGATGCAAGGATTCTTCAATATCCACAAATCAATCAATGTAATTCACCACATTAACAAATTGAAAAATAGAAGCCATATGATTATCTCAATAGATGCAGAGAAGGCCTTTGACAAAATTCAACATCCATTTATGATAAAAACTCTCCAGGAAGCAGGAATAGAAGGAACATACCTCAACATAATAAAGCTATATATGACAAACCCACAGCAAACATTCTCCTCAATGGTGAAAAATTGAAAGCAGTTCCCCTAAAGTCAGGAACAAGACAAGGGTGCCCACTTTCACCACTACTGTTCAACATAGTTCTGGAAGTTTAAGCCACAGAAATCAGAGCAGAAAAAGAAATAAAAGGAATCCAAATTGGAAAAGAAG
>NW_024070186.1:124722506-125013618 GCF_014754425.2 Oryx dammah
TTGATGAAAGTGAAGGAGGAGAGTGAAAAAGTTGGCTTAAAGCTCAACATTCAGAAAGCGAAGTTCATGGAATCTGGTCCCATCACTTCATGGGAAATAAGTGGGGAAACAGTGCAAACAGTGTCAGACTTTACTATTTTGGGGCTCCAAAATCACTGCAGGTGGTGACTGCAGCCATGAAATCAAAAGACGCTTACTCTTTGGAAGAAAAGTTATGACCAACATAGATAGCATATTCAAAAGCAGAGATATTACTTTGTTGACTAAGTCCATCTCGTCAAGGCTATGGTTTTTCCTGTGGTCATGTATGGATGTGACAGTTGGACTGTGAAGAATGCTGAGCGCCAAAGAACTGATGCTTTTCTACTGTGGTGTTGGAGAAGACTCTTGAGAGTCCTTGGACTGCAAGGAGATCCAACCAGTCCATTCTGAAGGAGATCAGTCCTGGGATTTCTTTGGAAGGAATGAAGGTAAAGCTGAAACTCCAGTACTTTGGCCACCTCATGTGAAGAGTTGACTCATTGGAAAAGACTCTGATGCTGGGAGGGATTGGGGGCAGGAGGAGAAAGGGACGACAGAAGATGAGATGGCTGGATGTTATCACTGACTCAATGGACGTGAATCTGAGAGAACTCCAGAAGTTGGTGATGGACAGGGAGGCCTGGCATGCTGCAATTCTTGGAGTCACAAAGAGTTGGTCACGACTGAGCGACTGAAATGAACTGTGCTTCCATACAATTAAAAACATTTTTTTCTATGTATGTATAAAATTCCATTGTTAATTTAATAGGGATTGCACTGAATCTCTAGATTACCTTGGATAGTATAGTCACTTTGGCTACATTGAGTCTTTCAATCCAAGAGCATGGAATATCTTTCCATCTCTTTATGTCATTTTCAGTGTCTTTCATCAGCATCTTACAGTTTTCAGAACACAGACCTTTACCTCTCTAGGTAGGCTTATTCCTAGGTATTTTATTATATTAATGTGTTAATAAATAGGATTGTTTCCTTAATTTCTCTTTCTGATCTTTCATTTTTAGTGTAGAGGAATGAAAGATAATTTTTTTTTGTATAGTAATTCCCCTTCAAGTTGAAAACTTTCAAAAATGTGAACCTGCCTCTGGTTCCAGCAAGGTACTAGAATCTATCTATCAATGTCAATTGTGAGTGAAATGGCAGCCCTCCATTTCATATTGCTGATGATTCTTCAGCTCTACTATCTCCTACCTCCTCTCTGCCCCTCCTCTTCTCTCCTGTTAACTCAATCCCAGCCCTTATATGCCAGCTGTTTTACTGTACTACTGTACTTTTCAAGATATTCTACTACAAGATTAAGAATATTTTCTTTATTTTTTGTGTGTATTGTTTGTGTGAAAAGTATTAAAAATTTATTACAGTACAGTCCTATATGGCAGATTGTGTTAGCTGGGTACCTAGGCTAACTTTGTTGGACTTATGGAAAAATTAGAATTACAAGTATGCTCTTGGAATGGAATTCATTTGTATGTAGGTGTTTTGTATACTGTTTTCTGTATTAATTCTGTACCACAACTTTACTAAGTTCATTGATGAGCTCTAATAACTTTCTAGTAGCATCTTTAGGATTTTCTATGTATAGTATCATGTCATCTGCAAACAGTAACAGCTTAACTAGATTTTTTTTTTCCTTTTGAATTATTCAAAACAAGTAGTAAAAAAACTGAAAGCAACAACTTACTGAAATGCATACTTTGTTAATAGTTATTCCTGTAACATATTCCTCATTGTTTTTTTTTTCATTTTACTCATGTAATTTTGAAAAAAATGCAGTATCATGCAATTAAAAATTCAAAGTAGTAATTCTCTAAAAATAAAGGACAATTGGCTAATAAGAAGTTAAAATATATTAATTTTTAGTTCAGTTCAGTTCAGTCAGTCTCTCAGTCGTGTCCGACTCTTTGGGACCCCATTAATCGCAGCATGCCAGGCCTCCCTGTCCATAAAAAACTCCAGAGTTCACTCAGACTCAACGTCCATCAAGTCAGTGATGCCTTCCAGCCATCTCATCCTCTGTTGTCCCCTTCTCCTCCTGCCCCCAATCCCTCCCAGCATCAGAGTCTTTTCCAATGAGTCAACTCTTCGCATGAGGTGGCCAAAGTACTAGAGTTTCAGCTTTAGCATCATTCCTTCCAAAGAAATCCCAGGGCTGATCTCCTTCAGAATGGACTGGTTGGATCTCCTTGCAGTCCAAGGGACTCTCAAGAGTCTTCTCCAACACCACACTTCAAAAGCATCAATTCTTCGGTGCTCAGCCTTCTTCACAGTCCAACTCTCACATTCCTACATGACCACAGGAAAAACCATAGCCTTGACTAGACGGACCTTAGTCGGCAAAGTAATGTCTCTGCTTTTGAATATGCTATCTAGATTAGTCATAACTTTTCTTCCAAGGAGTAAGTGTCTTTTAACTTCATGGGTGCAGTCACCATCTGCAGTGATTTTAGAGCCCAAAGAAATAAAGACTGACACTGTTTCCACTGTTTCCCCATCTATTTCCCATGAAGTGATGGGACCGGATGCCATGATCTTCATTTTCTGAATGTTGAGCTTTAAGCCAACTTTTTCACTCTCCACTTTCACTTTCATATAGAGCTTAAAAATGTATGTCTGCTAACATTTACTGAATTAACAAATATTTAAAAAATTCCGAATATTCAATAATGAGAGGATTTAAATAAGCCCGCTCATATAATGTTGATGTGTAGTTGTGTATGTGTGCTCAGTCATGTCTGATTCTTTGTGAACCCATAGCCCACTAGGCTCCTTTGACCATGGAGTTTTCTAGACAAGGATAGTAGAGTGGGTTTCCTTTTCCTACTCTAGAGGATCTTCCTGACCCAGGGATTGAACCTGCATCTCCTGTGTCACTTGCATTGCAGGTGGATTATTTACCATTGTGCCATCTGGGACATTAATGAGTGTAAGATAAAATATTAAAATTGAAGTCAATTTAGGAATAGCTATGACTAGTTGCTATTAGATTTGTAAGAATAATTTTGCTTTGCTTTTTTTTTCTCCCAGTGTTAATATTTTCTAATGAAGACATTCTTATTTAAGTCTAATAAAAATCATCAGATTTATCCTTATTTTTACTATATTTTGTTTTAATGTGAATTATAAAAATGGTTTCCTCTACCCAATATTTTTCAATTATATAATTATATTTTGTTTAAAATTCTGACTGTATTGTACCATTCATTCTGAATTATTATTAAGCAAAAATAAAGGCACTCTATTTTTTATACCGATTTTACATGACCATGTGAATCTTTGTCTTTTTTGTAAATTCTATATACCCATGTTTTCCATTGCATCGTCACTGATTTGATTTCCCTAAAGAGTTGAAATGTTGATGGATTTTATGGTTTCTTTTCTTCTTCTAGCTTTGGGTTTCATTTCAGTTCTTATTTTCCTAGTACCTTTAGGTGTAAGGTTAGGTTCACTTCGTGGGAGATAGAAGGGAAAACAGTGGAAACATTGTCAGACTTTATTTTTTATTTTTTGGCTCCAAAATCACTGCAGATGGTGATTGCAGCCATGAAATTAAAAGACACCCCTTCGAAGGAAAGTTATGACCAACCTAGATAGCATATTCAAAAGCAGAGGCATTATTTGAATGTTTTCTTGTTCCACATGTCCCATATAATATTTTAATTAATTGTAGTTTTGTGTTCCTTTAACTCAAGAAATTATTTTTTCTATTACTTCTTTGATCTCATCTGTAATGCACTGGTGATTAGCAGTATACTGTTTTGCCTCCACATTTGTGTGTGTGAGAGAGAGAGATTTATTTTTCCCTTGTAGTTGATTTCTAGTTTCATAGCATTATGGTCAGAAAAGATTCTTAATACAATTTCTTTCTTTCTCTTTTTTTTTTTTTTTAACTATACTGAGACCTGTTTTGTGATCTAGCATCTGATCTATCCTTGAAAATTGTCCATGTACATTTGAGAAGAATATTTAAGTGTATTATTCTGCTTTTGGATTTAATGTTCTTCCTTAGAGAGAAAATATGTCATTATAATTATCCTGCTGTTTTTTGGCCCACATACTCAGGGGTATTTATCTTTATTATACTATGCCTCCAATTCTCCTACCCATTTCTACGTGGTCCCTTCTTTATATCTTTTGTTGTAGAAGATATTTTCTGTTAGTCTTCTATTTTTCTTTTATTTATCAATAGTTCTGTAAAAAGCTGTAATTCTGATGTGCCCATGGGAGGATGTTAGCTCAGGGTGTTACAATTCCAACTTCTTGACCCAGGCACTGAATCAACCAACTAGTTGATCTTGAACTTGCCAGGCTCCAATACTTGATTATTTTGGAGGCATTAGCCTCTTGTTTCCTTCTTTGTTCTCAATATCCATTAAATATATTTCCTCACTTTAGGAGCTTGACCAGGTTTCCACAATAAATATTGGACAAAAACCTCTCAGTCTGCTGAGAAGACAGGAAGCTACTTCAATTAATACTACTTCATGATATGCCTGTATCACATTTCAGTTATCCTTTCAAAGATAAACAGTAGCTTGTACAAGTCCCTTTATTCTTCAGGAGAATTATGTGAGAATATCATAGAGAAAGCAAGGAAATTTTAGGAAAAAAAAATATACCACTGTTTCATATACCACTTTATGCTAAAGCCTTTGACTGTGTGGATCATAACAATTGTGGAAAACTCTTAAAGAAATGGGAATATCAGACCATCTCTCCTGTCTCCTGAGAAAACTGTATGTGGGTCAAGAAACAACATTTAGAACCCTGTATGAAACAACTGACTGGTTCAGGACCGAGAAAGGAGTAAGAATAGGCTGTCTGATATCACCCTGTTCATTTAACTTATATACTGAGCACATCATGAGAAATTCCAGGCTAGATGAGTTGCAAACTGGAATCAAAATTGGTGGGGAAAACAGCAAGAACCTCAGATATGTGGATGATACCACTCCACAGAAAGCAAAGAGGATATAAAGAACCTTTTGATGAGGGTGAAAAAAGAGAGTGACAAATCTGGCTAAAACAATAAGTGGTAAAAAACTAAGATCATGGCACCCAGCCCAATCATTCCATAGCTAATAAAAGGGGGAAAGGTAGAAGCAGTGACAGATTTCCTCTTCTTGGCCTCTAAAATCACTGCAGATGGTGACTGCAGCCATGAAATCAGATAATGACTGCTTCTCGGCAGGAAAGATATGATAAAAAGAGACAATGTTTTGAAAAGCAAAGACATCACTTTGCCAAAAAAGTTTCATATAGTTAAAGCCATGGTCTTTCTGGTGGTGATGTATGGTTGTGAGAGCTGGACCATTAAGAAAGCAGAGCACTGAAGAACTGATGCCTTCAAACTATGGTGCTGGAGAAGACTCCTGAGAGTCCCTTGGACAACAAGGAAGTCAAATTAGTCAATCTTAAAGGAAATAAACTGAATACTCATTGAAAGGACTGATGCTGAAGCTCCACTATTTTTGTCAGCTGATTCAATTCATTATATATATATATATATATATATACTTCCCTTGTAGTTCACTGGCAAAGAATCTGCCTGCCAATGCTGGAGACGTGGGTTCGACACCTGGGTTGGGAAGATCCCTTGGAGAAGGAAATGACAGCCCACTCCAGTATTCTTGTATGGGAAATCCCCTGGACAGAGGGGCATGACGGGCTACAGTCAACGTGGTTGCAAAAGAGTCTGACACAGTTTAGTAACTAAACAACAATGATAACAAATTCTCTGTGTGTATATATATATATATCTTGGACCACTGGCTGTACATGCACTTAATTTGCCAAAGGAGAGACAGACCATTTTTATGAAAGGAGCATCGTCAAGTCATGAGGAGCTCTGATTCCCATATACAAGGAAGACTCACCATTGTCAAATTCTATAAGTTTAATGTGATATCTAATTATTTTAAATTCCATTTATGTGACTACAGATAATTTATAAAATTTGTTCATATTTTTCTTAGTTTATAAGTTTCCACTTTTGTACATTGCCTATTCGTCCCCTTGGCTCTTTTATTTTTTTTTTTTTGCATTGCTATCTTTTGTAGTCAATTTAGAGTGATCAGTATATTTTAGTATAATCTCTATATGGTAAATAATAACTTTTTTCATTTTATGCATTCATTCAAATTTTATGTTTATGTTATCTTGATTTAACATCATCAGTCTTTCATCTTTGTTTTCTCTCATGGTTAACACTTTCAAAATCTTGTTTGAGAAATTCTTCATAGTATTTTAGTAACAATGATAGTCTTTTACAGTTTTGTTTATTGACTATATAGTTTACTTTTCATTAAGTTTTTATACCATCTGGAGACCACCTTTCTATGTGGAGTTAGGTAGAGATCCAAGTTTTTTCTTTCTTGTAATGTGCCAATTTTCCCTACACTATCTAATAAACAATCTGTTCTTTCTATATTTGTGATGCCATCTTTATCATGCATTAAATTTTCATATATTCATGGACGTGACTCTGAGAAACATTAGGAGGAGGCATTTGGCAAAATTTGCCATCAGGAAGACGAGGTAGAAAATAAATGTGTATGAATGACTGGTCAGGCCATGTAAGATTACATCAGTTTCACTCTTGCATAAGACATTGATCCTGCCCTTATATTATCCAGATTGCTAACATAAAAAGTTGGTGAATAAAAGTACAGTGGACTTTAAAATGTTTCTTTGAAAGTATTATCTCTTTGCTTCTCCTAGTCAAGATCTGAAACAACCAATCTCCCACATACAGTGACTTTTCAGAGACTTCAATCTCCCTACAGATTTCCCAAGCTGGTTGCATTTGTTGCTGTTGCTTATCAGAATACACATTTCCCTTTAGCTATTGCAGCCACTCTAGGTTTATTTCTTTTAGCAGACTAAGTTTGCCATTATTTGTCATACGCCAGAATCTGCTCAATGCCCTCTTCATATGTCTCATTTTTCCTAAAGCTTCCCAAACTATGTTATTATAATCCTTTCTTCTGTGCTGCAGCGAAGGAGTTTTTCTTCTTTATTTATAGAAAATTATTTTATGTCTTTTTTTCTTTTCAGGTGGGCTTAGGCTTTTGGAAACATCTTCTAGATTCATTAATGAAACAGGAAATCATAGAACCTAGTACCTGATTAAATGTGAAATTAAAAGTTATTTTCATGTGTTTATTAATGGGAATTAAGAAGAGCCTGTATACCACATTATGACAAGTTCTAATGCAGTATATATTTATAAGCTGCTGCTGCTGCTAAGTCGCTTCAGTCATGTCCAACTCTGTGGGACCCCATAGATGGCAGCCCACCAGGTTCCCCCATCCCTGGGATTCTCCAAGCAAGAACACTGGAGTGGGTATGTATTTATATAATGTTTTATAACTGACAATGTGCTTTTAAATCCATGGATTCACAGAAATGTAAGCTGGTAAGGTATATTCACCTCACTAATGTGCATATGCATGAGGTCTACTCAGCATCTCACAATGTAGGGTCAGGAATATTGATTCTCCACTTTAAAACACAGTAAAAATTCTTTATTATTAACAATTTTCAACTATCTCTCCAAGTGCAGTGCTACAAGGAATTTTTCATGTTAACTAACAAAAGTGCCTAGGCTTCCCTTATCATACATTATTTTACTGAGCTACCAATTATTATACCCTGAGGAAATAAAAAAACTAATTTTATTGTTAGCTTAGGTACAACACAACTAGGAAGTTAAATATACAACAGTAAATCACTTCATATAAATTCTTTTAAAATTAACTGCACTTTTAGATTATTCATACCACTGCTTCTCTCCAATAGCATGGATAGTGAAAGTTGATGAAACTGCTAAATTGAGTTCTTCAGAACAGCAAACTGGAAAGTTTCCAGAAAGTTAACACTTTTCTTGATTGAAGATCAGATCATTTATTTTAAGGAACACTCTCTTCACAGTATCACCCCAGAGCATTTGAACTGGGGGTTTCAAAATCACAGTTTGAAGTTTCTCATCTCACCAACTCCCACATCGAAGCTAGGGTCAAATATGTTGAAGTTATGAAACAATATACTCTAAACTAGAACCAAAGAATAAAAAAATGTGGAAGTCGTAGAAAGTCAAGCAAATGCAATCTTGTTTTTTTCCTACTTGCAGATTTTAAAACTTAAAGAGGAATGATGTCTCCTGAAGTTTTTATATCTTATTACATAAACACCATTTTTTAAGAAGGCATATCTACTGCCTTGTTTAGAGACTATACTTATTTGACATTTGATGGATTTGCATAATTAAAACATATTGGCTTGCAATACTGAAATGACTGGTTTTCTGATTGGCTAGAAAAACATTACCTATTTTAAAGTTATATATGTAATCTGATTATATTGCTCTGTATTGGTTCTTTTGGTATATCATGATGCACCCAAGTTTCTCATTTATTCCAACCCCTTCAGTTTTCTCAATGTCTTAATTTCTGAACAGCTTCAATAACATAAATAAATTGTATCGCATTGCCATCTTGGTAATGTTAAGTAGTTCAGTTCAGTTCAGTCGCTCATTCATGTCCGACTCTTTGTGACCCCATGAATCCCAGCACTCCAGGCCTCCCTGTTCATCACCATCTCCCGGAGTTCACTCAGACTCATGTCCATTGAGTCCGTGATGCCATTCAGCCATCTCATCCTCTGTCGTCCCCTTCTCCTCCTGCCCCCAATCCCTCCCAGTATCAGAGTTTTTTCCAATGAGTCAACTCTTCGCATGAGGTGGCCAAAGTACTGGAGTTTCAGCTTTAGCATCATTCCTTCCAAAGAAATCTCAGGGTTGATCTCCTTCAGAATGGACTGGTTGGATCTCTTTGCAGTCCAAGGGACTCTAAAGAGTCTTCTCCAACATCACAGTTCAAAAGCATCAATCCTTCGGTGCTCAGCCTTCTTCACAGTCCAACTCTCACATTCATACATGACCACAGGAAAAACCATAGCCTTGACTAGACAGACCTTAGTCGGCAAAGTAATGTCTCTGCTTTTGAACATACTATCTAAGTTGGTCATAAGTTTTCTTCCAAAGACTAAGCTTCTTTTAATTTCATGGCTGCAGTCACCATCTGCAGTGATTTTGGAGGCCCCCAAAATAAAGTCTGACACTGTTTCCACTGTTTCCCCATCTATTTCCCATGAAGTGATGGGACCGGATGCCATGATCCTCATTTTCTGAATGTTGAGCTTTAAGCCAACTTTTTCGCTCTCCTCTTTCACTTTCAATAAGAAAAAGGAGTCTAGAAAGACTGGAAGGGAAAAGCCCATGAAAATAAAACAAAGGGAGACATGAGAACCAGAATGAGGAACTCAGGTAGAACAAACAGTACTCCTCGCTAGCCCAATTTACATAGGGTAAGCCCAGGAGGAGGAGAAAAAGCATATAAAAAGATGAGCCAAAGGGCTGGGGGTCTCTCTTGCTCTCTCACTCTCTTCCTCTTCTCTTCACCTCTTTTGGGTTAGCATGCCCTCATACCTTTAGGATGTATTTTCCTTTATTTTCTAAAGAAAACTGAGCTGTAACACTGGTCCATCTGAGAGCTGTGACGCTGGTCTGTCTGAGAGCTGTAATGCTGGCCCGTCTGAGAGCTGTAACGCTGGTCCATTGCTTCAAATTTTTGTTGTGATGAAACAGAACTGAGGATATTACACACTGTCCCAAAAGTAATATAACCCAAATGCAGCTTTCTTTTCTTGGTTTCTTAATGGAGTCCTTCTGGTGACACATCTCCCTGAGAGATGTTTTCATTAGCAAGTTCTGGAAGACACTTTTACAGCAGTTTCTGCCAGTACAGTCCAATGATTTCTCTGCCACTCAATGATCTGGACTGTTCTCAAACAAGGTCTGAATCAAGCTTTATGTTTTCTTCTGTGCATGTTCCATCTCAGCTCTAGGTTTAGTAGCTGCACTTGCACACATTATTCTTGCATTCTTTAGATTTCCCTTTACTTCTTAACCAATTCTCATTACTCTAATCCCCTGTTATAGTTAATAATACTTTATGTTCTTCCAATTACTGTGTGGTTTCTGCCTCTTGATTGAAACCTAATTTACATATACAGAGATGATAGTAGAGTGAGGTTGAAGACAATTTTCACTTCCAGTTGATTACTTACAAATAGAGAGATCACTTTAAAAATAGTAAATGCTAATGGAGTTTATTCTTATGGGAAATTTAATCCCACAAAAAGATGGTGAAACTTAAAATAAAGAGGGGAAGAGACAGATATCAATACCTCAAACAATATTATGGGTTAAACAAGTAGTCAAGAAAGGAACATGATTGTCAAGAACACAAAAAAATTCATATGGTGAAGAATAGTTACATATTTAAAGATACAGTTTCTTCAAAGTTTTACCTCATAATATTTAAAGTAGATATCAAGAGCCCAAAGAATGTGTGGGTTTTGTAAGAGTGTGAGATTTAAATTTTGAAGCTAAAAATACAGAATTGAGAAACTACTGATTACTAATTTCTCCCTTTTTAGACCTCTGCTGTATAAAATATACATGAATGTGAGATTTTTCATTAAAGAAAATTTCAGAGAAATTGGTCTCCTGGATGAAAAGCCTAGGCTAATTTACCAGTGTTTTTTTCTACTTTGAAAAGGCATTCTATTTTTAAATCATTGTTTAATTTGTAAATGAATTTAGCTAGCAATTTTTCTAGGTCAACAATAAGTGACCCAGAGGGATGGTACAGGGAGGGAGGTGGGAGGGAGATTCAGATTGGGGAACACGTGTACACCCATGGCAGATTCATGTTGATGTATGGTAAACCAATACAATATTATAAAGTAATTAGCCTCCAGTTAAAATAAATAAATTTATATATTTTTTAAATTAAATTAAATTGAATTTTATTTTATTTTTTTAATTTATTTTTTATTTTACTTTACAATTCTGTATTGGTTTTGCCATACATTGACATGAATCCACCACGGGTGTACATGCATTCCCAAACATGAACCCCCATCCCACCCCCTTCCCCACAACATCTCTCTGGGTCATCCCCGTGTACCAGCCCCAAGCATGCCGTATCCTGCATTGGACATAGACTAGCGATTCGATTCTTACATGATATTATACATGTTTCAATGCCATTCTCTCAAATCATCTCACCCTCTCCCTCACCCTCTGAGTCCAAAAGTCTGCTATACACATCTGTGTCTTTTTTGCTGTCTTGCATACAGGGTCATCATTGCCATCTTTGTAAATTACATATATATGTGTTAGTATACTGAATTGGTGTTTTTCTTTCTGGCTTACTTCATCTGTATAATCGGCTCCAGTTTCATCCATCTCATCAGAACTGATTCAAATGTATTCTTTTTAATGGCTGAGTAATACTCCATTGTGTATATGTACCACTGCTTTCTTATCCATTCATCTGCTGATGGACATCTAGGTTGTTTCCATGTCCTGGCTATTATAAACAGTGCTGCAATGAACATTGGGTTACATGTGTCTCTTTCAATTCTGGTTTCCTCAGTGTGTATGCCCAGCAGTGGGATTGGTCATAATGCAGTTCTATTTGCAATTTTTTAAGGAATCTCCACACTGTTCTCCATAGTGGCTGTACTAGTTTGCATTCCCACCAACAGTGTAGGAGGGTTCCCTTCTCTCCACACCCTCTCCAGCATTTATTGCTTGCAGATTTTTGGATCGCAGACATTCTGACTGGTGTGAAGTGGTACCTCATTGTGGTTTTGATTTGCATTTCTCTAATAATGGGTGATGTTGAGCATCTTTTCATGTGTTTGTTAGCCATCCGTATGTCTTCTTTGGAGAAATGTCTAATTAGTTCTTTGGCCCATTTTTTGATTGGGTTGTTTAATTTTCCTGGAATTGAGCTGCAGGAGTTGCTTGTATATTTTTGAGATTAGTTGTTTGTCAGTTGCTTCATTTGCTATTATTTTCTCCCATTCAGAAGGCTGTCTTTTCACTTTGCTTATATTTTCCTTTGTTGTGCAGAAGCTTTTAATTTTAATTAGATCCCATTTGTTTATTTTTGCTTTTACTTCCAGAATTCTGGGAGGTGGATCATAGAGGATCCTGCTGTGGTTTATGTCGGAGAGTGTTTTGCCTATGTTCTCCTCTAGGAGTTTTATAGTTTCTGGTCTTACATTTAGATCTTTAATCCGTTTTGAGTTTATCTTTGTGTGCAGTGTTAGAAAGTTATCTAGTTTCATTCTTTTACAAGTGGTTGACCAGTTTTCCCAGCACCACTTGTTAAAGAGATTGTCTTTACTCCATTGTATATTCTTGCCTCCTTTGTCAAAGATAAGGTGTCCATATGTGTGTGGATTTATCTCTGGGCTTTCTATTTTGTTCCATTGATCTATATTTCTGTCTTTGTGCCAATACCATACTGTCTTGATGACTGTGGCTTTGTAGTAGAGCCTGAAGTCGGGCAAGTTGATTCCTCCAGTTCCATTCTTCTTTCTCAAGATTGCTTTGGCTATTCGAGGTTTTTTTTGTATTTCCATACAAATCTTGAAATTATTTGTTCTATTTCTGTGAAAAATATCACTGGTAGCTTGATAGGGATTGCATTGTATTTGTAAATTGCTTTGGGTAGTATACTCATTTTCACTATATTGATTCTTCCAATCCATGAACATGGTATATTTCTCCATCTATTAGTGTCCTCTTTGATTTCTTTCATCAGTGTTTTATAGTTTTCTATATATAGGTCTTTAGTTTCTTTAGGTAGATGTATTCCTAAGTATTTTATTCTTTTCATTGCAATGGTGAATGGAATTGTTTCCTTAATTTCTTTTTCTACTTTCTCATTATTAGTGTATAGGAATGCAAGGGATTTCTGTGTGTTGATTTTATATCCTGCAATTTTACTATATTCATTAATTAGCTCTAGTAATTTTCTGGTAGAGTCTTTAGGGTTTTCTATGTAGAGGATCATGTCACCTGCAAACAGTGAGAGTTTTACTTAGCCAGACTCATCAAGAAGCAAAGAGAGAAAAATCAAATCAATAAAATTAGAAATGAAAATGGAGAGATCACAACAGACAACACAGAAATACAAAGGATCATAAGAGACTACTATCAGCAATTATATGCCAATAAAATGGACAACGTGGAAGAAATGAACAAATTCTTAGAAAAGTACAATTTTCCAAAACTGAACCAGGAAGAAATAGAAAATCTTAACAGACCCATCACAAGCACAGAAATTGAAACTGTAATCAGAAATCTTCCAGCAAACAAAAGCCCAGATCCAGACGGCTACACAGCTGAATTCTACCAAAAATTTAGAGAAAAGTTAACACCTATCCTACTCAAACTCTTCCAGAAAATTGCAGAGGAAAGTAAACTTCCAAACTCATTCTATGAGGCCACCATCACCCTAATACCAAAACCTGACAAAGATACTACAAAAAAAGAAAACTACAGGCCAATATCACTGATGAACATAGATGCAAAAATCCTCAACAAAATTCTAGCAATCAAACACCAACAACACATTAAAAAGATCATACACCATGACCAAGTGGGCTTTATCCCAGGGATGCAAGGATTCTTCAATATCCGCAAATCAATCAATGTAATTCACCACATTAACAAATTGAAAAATAAAAGCCATATGATTATCTCAATAGATGCAGAGAAGGCCTTTGACAAAATTCAACATCCATTTATGATAAAAACTCTCCAGAAAGAAGGAATAGAAGGAACATACCTCAACATAATAAAAGCTATATATGACAAACCCACAGCAAACATTCTCCTCAATGGTGAAAAATTGAAAGCATTTCCCCTAAAGTCAGGAACAAGACAAGGGTGCCCACTTTCACCACTACTATTCAACATAGTTCTGGCAGTTTTAGCCACAGCGATCAGAGTAGAAAAAAAAAAAAAAGAATCCAAATTTGAAAAGAAGAAGTAAATAAATTTATATTTTAAAAAAAGGTACATATTTTTGAATAATATCCAGTAGTCTTGGTTATGTAATTAGAGCAGATGGCAATGTAAACGAAATGAAACATCCTTAGCTGCTTACACACAACATTTAATTAATTTAATATATATCAAAATAATTAATTTTAAGATTTCAATTTAAAGCAGGTATGGAAAATATTTTTATTATTTCAAAATCTGCCTAGGGAACTACAACTGTATAGTATATTAAGGATAGTTTTTACATGTTCTCCAAAATTTTTATTGAATTGTCAAGCATGCATATGCCATGTGAATAGACAATCTACAAATAAATGTCAGATTATCATACGAAAAAGCTTACCTAGTGGACTCCAAACTTAAGAGAAAAATCTAGCATAATATTTAATTTTATTTTAATTGTTTAAAAATCAGATGATTTATGGCTAGTACCAAAGTCTCATAAATAATTTAAAATCACAATCTCAGTGATTTCTTTAATCATAAAAATTACAACCTGTAAAATTTATTTTAAACAGGTACTTTTGACAGCATATTAAAAAGCAGAGACATTACTTTGCCACAAATGTCCATCAAGTTAAGGCTATGGTTTTTCAAGTGGTCATGTATGGATGTGAGCGTTAGACTATAAAGAAAGCTGAGCACTGAAGTTGGAGAAGACTCTTGAGAGTCCCTTGGACTGTAAGGAGATCCAACCAGTCCATCTTAAAGGAAATCAGTCCTGGGTGTTCACTGGAAGGACTGATGTTTAAGCTGAAACTCCAATACTTTGGCCATTTGATGCAAAGAGCTGATTCATTTGAAAAGACCCTGATGCTGGGAAAGGTTGAGGGCAGGAGGAGAAGGGGACAACAGAGGATGAGATGGTTGGATGGCATCACCAATTCAACGGACATGAGTTTGGGTAAAGTCTGGGAGTTGGTGATGGACAGGGAGGCCTGGCATGCTGCGGTTCATGGGGTCACAAAGAGTCAGACACAAATTGAGCAACTAAATTGAACTGTACTGAACTCTTTTTAAACAATTCTTTGGATAATTTCTAGATTACAAGTTTCCAAAAGATTTTAAAGCAATCAAATCTAAAAATTCATTGTGAATTATCATCTCACTACCTTTCATTTAAATAAAGTGACTTGCTGTTTCACCTTCAATGATTTCTTATTAATTAATATAAAAATCTTTAAAAAATTTAATAAGCAATAGTATTATCAATTTTGGCCCCCAAAAATCACAGTTTAATTTTAAAAAAACAAATACACTGAAGTATTTCTTACTATTCAGGCCTTGTCTGGTACTTCGTTGAACACAAGGGAACTTGAAAGTAGACTTTTTCCCTAGTCAAAACTCTAGTGAGTACAGTCCACCAAAACCTGGATTTCAGCCTTGTCAGATCCTATCAGAGGACCCAGCTAAAATGAGTTGAACTCCTAACCCATAGCAAATATGAGATGATAAATCTCATATATCTCAAAGTTCTCTGTTGCTTTCATATCATGTATATATTTCAGATAAGTCAGTTTCCTATAATTTTCCCTCTGGTTATGGGAAGATTCCAGCAGCTGCACTAGTAAACAGAGTAGTTCCTGATCATCATAATCAGTAGTTTCAGTGTTGCCTATTACCTACTTAACAAATGCCATTAGTAGTTTTATTGCCATGAAGTTGTAAAATTTTATCTAATTTCCCAGTTTTATGTCTTATGCCTAAATACCTGTAAATGTGATATGATACTAGAATGGATCACACTTACATAAACTTACTAACACTTCAAAGTGTTACTAACACTTCAAACTGTCAATGAAAACAGTGTAGCATACTGGAATAGGACATGTAAAGAAGTATAGTTATGCTGTTTTCTGTTCCGAGGAAGGCTTTGTTGGTAGTCTGAGGAGAAATTTATCTCATTGAAAGTAGATAATTGACATTCCCATTTTCATAAATAGAAGAAGTAAGTAAGTAAAGAGTCCAACTCTTTGTGACCCCATGGACTGTAGCCTACCAGGTTTCTCTGTCTATGGGATTCTCCAGGCAAGAATATTGGAGTGGGTTACCATTTCCTTCTCCAAATAGAAGAGGACCTCTCTAAATTCCCAGCAATCACACTCTGATCTCTGCCACATGGCCCCCTCATAGGCCATTTCCCATTTCAAATATCTCCCCTCACAAAGGGTTTAGTTCCTTTTGAGAGATCACATTATTTAATTAAGCATACCCAGGATAATCTCCTTTTAACTCAAAGTCAACTGATTTGAGATTTTGTTTTTATAAAATCCCTTCAATTCTGCCCACATTCAAAGGGAGAAAGTAATACAAGTCTGTATATCAAGAGATAAGAATCTCTGGAGCCATTTCAAAATTTTGCCTACCATGGAGGTTTTTACTGATCAAGTAAGAGTGGCTAAGGGAATCCACAAAGAGAGCTGAATGAACTGCAGACACTCTTGAAGTGAAGTGTAAAGTGAAAGTTGCTCAGTTGTGTCCGACTCTTTGCAACCCCATGGCCTATATAGTCCATGAAATTCTCCAGGCCAGAATACTGGAGTGGGTAGCCTTTCCCTTCTCCAGGGGATCTTCCCAACCTGGGGACTGAACCCAGGCCTTCCACATTGCAGGCAAATTCTTTACTAGCCAAGCCACAAGGGGCAGATACTCTTACTTTTCATTATAAAAAAGTTGTCTGCAGTAATTTTAGGAGACTAAAATAGATGAAATATTTTAAATTATATTTCTCTTGGTTCCTGTCTAATGCAGTAAATTAGCCTTAGTGTTTTTAAATACATTTATAAAGAAGCATATATTTAGCTAAGGTAATAATAACAGTACAATAAATTAGTTTCATATTCTTTCATTTTGCACACAGAAAAGTCTACCTTGTAGTCGTCCTTACCTATTAAATCTCCAGTAGCATCTGATTAGACATTTATCTTTTACCTTTTTATCAAGTTATTATTTATGAACTGTCCAAAACAATAGTCTTATAAAAACTTTAATGATTTACTAATATAGAGATGGTTATTAGTCCCCGTTTAATGCACACAGTTTTACTTATTTTACCAAATATGCCTACTGCAAACTTTACATTATTGATTTATGTCCTTATCTCTGACACAAATGTAATTTTAACAGTAATAAAGTCATGTCTTTGAATTTTTTAAATTAATAGTATAGTCAATTATTAAAAATACCTCATATCCCAGGCAGTATTGTAGCTATTGGGAATACAGTAGTGAACACACAGAAAAGGTTTCAAACAACAAGGATCTTACTTTACATGGGTTTGGGAAGAAAAGAAACAACAAAACAAATATCTAACAAAAATAGTAATCAAGAGCAGTAGGGACAATGAAGAAATAAAATCAAATTGTGTAATCAGCCTCTCTAATTTTATTAGATACATTAGGAAAGTTTAGTATTTTATTCAAATTTATTTCTAAAATATGGATAATTTAATAATTGACCCATGGCCTCTCTTTAAGTTAAAAGGCGTTAATTATGAAACAGTGGTCCAATAATATTTATTTAACAGTATTTGAAATATTTCCTATGTTAATTATTCTACATAAGTTTCCTACTTATTTCTGTATATGTTTTGAACGTTTGCATTTTATTAGCAAGGAACAGATTTCTAAAATTGGGTTTTGGAACTTGTTACCTGCAATAGGCAACCTCTAAAAATAACTCCTAATAATCCCTATTTACTGTTATTCATGTTCTGGTATGATCATCTCCCCTTGAGGGAGAGCAGAACCTAAGGACTTGCTTCTAAATATCAGAATAAGACAAAAGTGATTGGATGGTACTTTGGATATTAGATTATAAAAAGACTTAGCCTGAGGTGTGTCCCTGTCCCTTTCTCTTTCTTCTTTCTTGCTGATTCTAATGAAACAAGCTTCCATGTTGTGAGCTGCCACATGGAGAGTCCCAAATGGTAAGGAACTGAGGAAAGTCACTGATTGACAACTAGCAAGGAACTAAGGCCTTCATTTCAAGCTGGTAGGATCTGTACCCTAACAAGTGATTATGCATGGAAGTAAGCCATTGTCAGTTGAATATTCAAATAATCCCCACCATAGCTGAAGCCTTCACTGCAAACTTATGAAAGGCAGTGAGCCAGAAAGCATAGTGAAGTAAATACCTGGATTTCTAAGACTTTGAAACTGTGCAGTAATGGATGCTGTTTTGAGGTATTAAGTTTGGAACAATATGTTACACAAGAATAAATGTCACTAGAGAGTTGTATATAACATCCTTCTGCTGCTCTAATTTTTACTGATTGCACATTTTTATTCCCTCTCTAGTTACTAGTTGGTAAATTATGTCTTTCTTCTTTTCACTTGAGCAAGATCCAGAGGTACCCCTACTCTTTACTCTTCTTCTTTTTTTTTTTTTTCATATTCAAAGAACCAAATATCAAATTTATCAGTCTTTATGTGATTTATTTATAATATTCACTTATTAATCTATTATATCATTTAAAAGTTTAAGGTATGGGACAAATTTATATTTCTTTGAAATGTTAAGATTTTCTTGTGGTAAAGTTCAGAAATTATTTTTGCATTTATCCCATGGATATGAAAAGAAAAGCAAAAATCCATTAATTCTTTAAAGAAACTTATAAATATATCTAACCTGAGTTTTTTTTTTAACTAGATGAGTCTATAACCACACTTTCTACTAAGTATTTGTTAAAATTCTTAAAGAGATGGAATACCAGACTGCCATACCTGCCTCCTGAGAAATCTGTATGCAGGTCAAGAAGCAACCATTAGACCCGGACATGGAACAATGGACTGGTTCCAAATTGGGAAAGGAGTATGTGTATGTCAAGGTTATATATTGTCATCCTGCTTATTTAACTTCTATACAGAGTACATCATGCAAAATACTGGGCTGGATGAAGCACAAGCTGGAATCAAGTTTGCAGGGAGAAGTATCATAATCTCAGATATCCAGATAACACCATCCTTATGGCAGAAAGCAAAGAACTAAAGAGCCTCTTGATGAAAGTAAAAGTGTAGAGTAAAAATCCTGGCTTAAACTCAACATTCAAAAAACGAAGATCAGGACATCCAGTCCCACTGAAGTGAAATGAAGTTGCTCAGTCATGCCCGGCTCTTTGAGACCCAATGAACAATAGCCTGCATGAAGCTCCTCCATCCATGGGATTTTCTAGGCAAGGGTACTGGAGTGGGTTGCCATTTCCTTTGCCAGGGAATCTTCCCAACCCAGGGATCGAATCCAGGCCTCCCGCATTGTAGACAGATGTTTTACTGTCTAAGCCACCAGGAAGTCCTCCAGTCCCATTACTTCATGGCAAATAGATGGGGAAACAATGGAAACAGTGACAGACTTTATTTTGGGAGGCTCTAAAATCACTGCAGATGGTGACTGCAGCCATGAAATTAAATGACACTTGCTCATTGAAAGAAAAGCTATGACCAACCTAGACAGCGTATTAAAAAGCAGAGATATTACTTTGCCAACAAAAGTCCATCTAGTCAAAGCTATGAATTTTACAGATGGACATAAGTTTGAGTTAGCTACGGGAGTTGGTAATGAACGGGAAGCCTGTTTTGCTGCAGTCCGTTAGGTCACAAAGAGTCGTACACAACTTAGCGACTGAACTGAACTGACTGTAAGAAATAAATTATACTCCTTGCCATAATTTCATTCATACATAATTCTCCTGCATTTTTAATAAATATACCTTTATGTAATTAGTTCTTGTAGAGTTTGATGCTTTTTGTATATTTACTGTTTATCATTATCTAGTTACTCTGTCCTATTGGTAGTAGTAATCATCTTGTAATTTCAACTTGTCCAGTATATATTTTTCCACTCTTTGATTTCTGTACTAGTTAGCTTAGACTGCCATCATAAAATACCATCAATTTAGTGGTTTAAACAGTAGGATTTTTTTTGTTGTAATTCTGGAGGCTTGCTGATTTGGTTTCTGATGAGAGCATTATCATTGGCTTTCAGAGAGATCAACCTTTTACCAAGGCCTTCCTTGGCTTTTCTTGGGGATTTCAGGCAGAAAGAAAGATCTCTCATTTTCTCTTCTTATAGAGTCATTAATCCCATTATGAAGACTCTTTTTTTATACCTAACCAAACTTTGACCATCTCCTAAAGGTCCCATTTCCAAGTACCATTACACTTGATTGGGGAAAGGAGGACATTAAGGCTTCAACATATGAATTTTGGAGGAATACAGATATTCTGTCCATAAAAATTCCCAAACTTTTTAAATCACATTTTAAAAAACTTACTTCTAATAAACAGCATGAGTATAGTTCTTAAAACAGTCTGTCTCTTTTTAAATAGAAATCAGCTCACCCAATCTTTAAAGAAAGTCATATGATTTGATAATTGCATATTATATTTTTGGAAAAGCTGATAAGATCTGTCATAAAGACAGTAGAACAACAAAAGTGAAAAGAAAAGGCAAGTGGTGATAATTGCACAAGCAATTTAGTACCAACTGGTCAGACAATTGGAGAAGGAAATGGCAATCCACTCCAGTATTCTTGCCTGGGAAATCCCATGGACAGAAGAGCCTGGCAGACTACCCTGTCCATATGGTTGAAAAGAGTCAGATAAAACTGAAGCAACTTAGCACAATCAGACAATATGATGAAATTAGTTTTACTTTCTAATTCTTTACATATCCATGCATTTATCATTGGAGCAGTTGATATTTCCATTGATTATTCATACTTTGGGAAATTATAACACTTTTCAAATTCTGTTTTGATATCTTTTATATGAAATTGGTATTTTAATTAATAAAAATATTTCAACTTTTAAAATTTTAATGCTAATTTTATTGCACTAAATCTAAATAACATACTCTGTTTCATTTCTAATCATGGAGCTGTCATTATGACTTACTAAATTGTCAGTATTTTCTCAAAAATATTTTATGCAAAATTTTAAACTTATAGTTCATAATAACCTAAAGAATATAATATTTAACTATTTACTAGCATTTGCCATGTCTGCTTTATCAACTTATATCCTGAAAATATACACATTCAAAGATAAACAATATAGCAGTCATACATGTAAGTATTGCTATTTATTTGAAATTTGCTCAAAAAGCATTAGAAAAAAATCTTAATACTTCACCACTATGTATGCATCTATTTTTGAAGAGTATATTATCCTCCTTTGACATTATCTGAATAATTAAGACTTATTTCTTAAAATCATTTCATATTGAGAACATCCTGAAAGCCCCCAAATGTACCACTGTGATATATCAATTATATGTCTTCAAACGGGTTAATTTATTGTACTTGTTGCTACATTTTATTAACCTCACTTTTCTAAAAACTAACTTTGAAGTAAAGAGACATTGCTGGTTTTATTGACTGAAAAATCACACATTCTATATTTGTATGATTACTTTCTCACAGTATTATTTAACATCTTTTTTATATTACCTATATTTTCTATAGTATAGAAATCAGTGTGGTCTAATCTAAAAGACTGAATTGATGATATGGGTTAACATTTCTAGTTAGAGCATTTCATAGATGATGCTAGGCACTTCGTATTGAATCACATCAGAGGGGGCTTTATCAAGCTCATCTTGTTTTTAGTAAAGCTAATTTGAACACCATTGAAAAATATTTATGTGTGTACTCTAGATACAAATTCCTTATTTGATATGTTATTTGCAAATATTTTTTTCTCATTTTGCCCATTATCTTTTCACTTTCTTGATGATATCTTTGTCTTTTAAACTTTAGTGAAATCCAATTATCTATTTTTCCCAAGTCATTTGTGTTTTGGGATATGATATATAAGAAAATATTCCCTAACACAAGGTCACAGATATTTACTTCTATTTCTTTTCCTAGGAGCTTTAGAGATTCACATTTTAACATTAGAATGAGGATACATTTGGAGTTAGTTTATATATATATATATATATATATATATATATGATCTGAGTTGGGTATCCAGTTTTATTATTTTGCATGTTTATCCAGTTGTCCATGCATCATTTGTTGAAAAGACTGTTCTTTTATTACTGAATTGTCTTGGCCCTTGTCAAAATTTAATAGATCATTAATCTAAATAATTTCTAGGCTTTAAATTTCATTCTGTTTATCTACAAGTCTGTTTTTAAGGCTACTCTCATACTATGTTAATCACAACTTTGTAGTAAAGTTTGAAATTTGAAATTGTGAATTCCTTAACATTGTTCTTCTTTATCTAGATTATTTTCCCTATCCTGGGCTCTTCACATCTCCAAGAAAATTTTAGAATTAGTTTATTATTTTTTGGAAAAAAAAAAAACAGCTGAGATTTTAATAGACATTATGTTGGCTCTATAAATCAATTTGGAACATATTATCATCTTAAAATATTAAGTCTTTTGATACATAAATATGTGATGTCTTTCCATTTACTTACATTGTATTTCATTTCTTTCAACAATGCTTTTCAGTTTTTAGTGTATAAATCTTGTACTTCTTCTGTCAACTTTTTTCTAAGTATTTAATTATTTTGATGCTATTTTAAATGGAGTTGATTTCCCAAATCTTACAGATTTTTCATTGCTTGCTTATAGATTACAATTCATTTTTGTATATGTCTTCTATTATGCAAATTTAATTAATTACTCTAATAACTAGAATAGTTTTTCATGAATTCCCTTAAGATTTTCTATATAAAAAATCCAGTAATTATATAAATCAAGATAGTTTTACTTCTTTTATTCCATCATGGATGTTTTTATTTCTTTTTCTTGCCCAGTCACACTGGTTAGGACATCCAACACACTATTTAACTATTTAACAGAAGTGGTAAGAGTCACTTAGTAGATTGTTCCTGACTTTAGATAGAAAGCATTCAATTTTCCATCATTAAATATGATGATAGTTGTGTGTTTCATTTTATAACTGTATTTTATCAAGTTAAGGAAATTCCATTCTACTTCTAGTTTGTTTAGTATTTTCTTTTTAAATCATGAAATAGAATTGAACTTTGTAAAATGTGTTTTTATATCTATTGAAAAGATTATGTGTTTTTTGTCTTCCTTATATTAATATTTTACTTTACAGCAATTAATTTTTGGAGGTTAAACTAACCTTAGAATACTTTGTATAGCAAAGGATTCACATCTTAATCACATATGAAAGTAATCTGATGTTCAGTTCAGTCACTCAGTCATGTCCGACTCTTTGCGACCCCGTGAATTGCAGCACACCAGGCCTCCCTGTCCATCACCAACTCCCAGAGTTCACTCAGACTCGCGTCCATCAAGTCAGTGATACCGTCCAGCCATCTCATCCTCTGTCATCCCCTTCTCCTCCTGCCCCCAATCCCTCCCAGCATCAGAGTGTTTTCCAATGAGTCAACTCTTCGCATGAGGTGGCCAAAGCACTGGAGTTTCAGCGCTAGCATCATTCCTTCCAAAGAAATCCCAGGGCTGATCTCCTTCAGAATGGACTGGTTGGATCTCCTTGCAGTCCAAGGGACTCTCAAGAGTCTTCTCCAACACTACAGTTCAAAAGCATCAATTCTTCAGCGCTCAGCCTTCTTCACAGTCCAAATCTCACATCCATACATGACCACAGGAAAAACCATACCCTTGACTAGATGGACCTTTGTTGGCATAGTAAAGTCTCTGCTTTTCAATATGCTATCTAGGTTGTGATTCAACACAAACTGCCTAGCACATGTATTATCCTTCCAAATTGTTGCTGAATTTAATTTGTTTATATATCCGTGAGGATTTTACATCTATATTCTTAAGAGATATTGGTCTGTACTTTTCACATTATGTGGCAGTATCTTTGCTTGCTTTTGGTTTCAGGGCAAAATCTCCTTCTGGAATGAATTAGAGAATGAATGTCGGCAAGACGATAGAGGAGGAGATCCCAACACTCATCTCCCGCAAGAAAACAATAAAGACAAATACGTACAAACCGATGAAAATAACTTGAATGGACTAAGATATTAACTGTATGTTGAATGTCTCATTTTCTTGATGTATCATTTTCTTGATTCATTGAGTGATCTGTCTGTGTTCTCTTATTGCTTGCTTGTTGAGATTCTTAACAATCAAAAACAAACAAACAAAAAAAAGTGTCAAGCAATTTGTCGATCTCCATTTCTTTGGACTCAGTTATTGGACAATTATTCTGTTCTTTTGATGGTATCATGGCTGCTTGATTGTGTTTCCTGACTTTGTATTCAAAGGAGCCACTTCCTTCAGTTTTTATTGATAGGCTTAAAGAAAGTTATAATCAAACAAGAAAGCAACAGTATAAAAATAAAATTTTATACACGAGCAATAGCAATGAATAGAAAAAGCAAAATAATTATAATTAATAGATTTGATAAATCCAAGATAATTAAAATATAATCTCCTTATTAAAGGTTAGTTTCTGTAGATAGGATTAAGGAAGAATTTGGAGAAACAAAGTAAACAATAATCTTTGAAAATCTAGGGTTTCAACATATAGTAAAATCATTCATCATTTCTTTTATATAATTTAAACTTTGCGCCTTGATAGCTATCTTATCTAGTCATATTGTCACATTTCTTCTAAAATATGTTTATCTATTATGCCTTTATCATCTTTTAACATCCCTTATTTTCAAGATTTCTTTGTCTTTTCCATAAGATATGCTTTTCTTATTAGACAAATAGCAGATTTATTATTCCAATAAAATCTCAATCTCTATCTTTTAATTAATTATCTTTTAATTCTGTTTATTGTAATTGTGATTGCTATTGCTTGTTGTTTAGTTGCTAAGTCCTGTCCAACTCTTTTGAACGTTATGGACTGTAGCCCTGCAGGCTCCTCTGTTCACAGAATTTCCTAGGCAAGAATACTGGAGTGGGTTGCTATTTCCTTCTCCATGGGATCTTCCTGACCCAGGGAACAAACCCATGTCTCCTGCACTGCAGGCAAATTTTTTACTGCTGAGCCACCAGGGAATTGTGATTACCTTGTATAATTATTTATTTTCCCAATTAGTCTTATTTTCTATTTTTGCTGTTTTTCTCATTTTTTATTTTTAACTATACTTATCAAATTTCTTTCTTTCTCCTTTTGTCTAATAATATGAGATGCTAAAATCCCTTATTATTTTCTTTGCTTTATACCTAAAAAAATAAAATAAAATAAAACAAAGAAGTTCTACTTTATCTGTTTACTTAATTTATAAATAATTCTTCAGGTATGTATAGTGATCTATCCATTCTCCAGACTCTGCTATTTTTATTTGGTAAAATCAGACCAACTGAGCCTAATACAAATAGATACCAATAGTATATATTAGGTTTTCCTTTTTTTTAGATAGAAAATTTAATTGTAATGAAGTTGGTATCTTCTCATTAGAAAACCACCAGTGCACTGTAAATTATGTATAATTTGACCTACAGTATTCAGATATAAGTGAAACATTGACGAGGAGAAATGATTCCTTAGGATGGAGTTGGCAAACTACGGCCTGTTAGTAAATGTTGAGGGAGTGTATAATTTCCTTGGTTCTGTCTCACCACAGCAAAAATTTGAAATGGTGGACCAGTGTCACAGCTTGGTTACAGCTCAGTTTTATTTGGCAAGCAAAGGAAAATACATCCTCAAGGCATGAGGGCAGTTGGACCCAAAACAAGAGAGGGGCTAAATTTTGGCTCCTTTTTTTGTATTTTTTTTTCCCTCCTCCTCCTCCTCCTCCTCCTCTTCCTGAGCCTACCCTATGTAAATTGGGTTAGCTAGGAGGGCTGATTGTTTCACTTGGACCTTCCTTTGTTCCATTTTCATGGGCTTCTCCCTTCGTTGACTTTTAGCCACCACCATTTTGGACTCCTTTTACTTATTCTAACTACCTATCATTCCCCCCTCAAGAGATGGGAGACCCAGTTTGTTGGGAGTAGGGGCATCAAAGTCTCTCTGGCTACTTCCTGCTGAACCTGGATAGCAAGGGGCATTGGGCTTTCCTCGCTTGCTAATCTCAAGCCTCAGAGTCCTTACAGCAGTGTCCATCTAAGGATGAGTGACATTTTCCATGGTCAGGTATAATTTAATATACCCTTGTTTAACTGGCAATGCATTTTGTACCTTGTTGATAGGGGTACTGGGTGTCCTCTTCTGTTTTCCTCCAGGCTTGACTCCTGAGTAGTGAATCTAGGAGTTGTGTTCTGGTACCTTGATTGCTAGTGGCAAAGGTTCAGTCTCTGTGGTCTTAAAATTGGAGACTACTGCATACACGGCTCTTCTTTTTCCATCCAAGACAAAGCTGCTTCCATCAATGTAACAGATTTTCTCAGGATTGGCCAGAGGATCTTTTGACAATTCCTCTTGGGATTTTGTCCAGTGGTCCAAAGTTTCTAGGCGAGAGTGAAAGGGGAGAGCCCTCAGAGGTAGGCAGGAGGGTAGCTGGGTTAAGAACCTCACAAGGGGATATAGTCAGGCATGGATTTTCCATCAGCACTACTTGATATATGAGGATCCTTTGATCAGACATCCACAAGTGGCCTCCCTTTCAGGAGTTTCTTCATTTGGTGACTGGTAAAACTAGTTTGCCCCCAAGAGAGAATTTTAAAACATCTTCTATTAGGACTGAAATAGCTACAAGATTTTGAAGGTAGGGAAAGATATCTTTCCAATAATGGAGTAGGATACTCAGAAACTTGTGGGAAAATATTTGTCCACCCAAGCAACTTGTCCATCCAAGTGCTCAGGTGAATCTTTTTGTTATTTATTTATTTATTTTTTCTGTAACACCTGAAATGGTACAGGTTTGGGGGGAGAAGTCTCTGAAGTAAGAGGTCAGGACAGAGTAGGTAGCCCCTGTGTCAACCAAGAAATTATCAGACCTACCTGCCACATCCAGTTATACCCTTGGCTCCAGCCCTGTGAAGGTTATCTGTGACAGGAAGGCTGGCTGGAGCAGGCCACTTCAGTCCTGTTGAACCATCTTGAAGGAAGGCTTGGTGCTTGACCTTGAGGCTCTTGAGATTGGCTATTATAGAGTATTTTCCTCCCAAGGGCCAGCTCAGTTTTATTTGGCAAGCAAAGGAATATACATCTTTGAGGCAAGAGGGCTAGCTGACCCAAGGAAGAGAGGGGCTGCCCTGTGTAAATTTGGCTAGCCAGGAGAGCAGATTGTTTCACCTGATGTCTCACTCTGGTCCTCAGACCTTCCTTTGTTCCACTTTCATGGGCTTCTCCCTTCTTTGTCTTTTAGCCACCGCCATTTTGGTCTCCTTTTTCCTATTCTAACTACCTAACAGTGAAGTTTGACCTGCTGCCTGTTTTCATAGGACCTGAAATTTAACAAAGTTTCTTTACAATTTTAAATGTTTGAAAAACATTAGAAAATGTAATCTTTCAGGATACTTAAAAATTATATGAAATTCAACTTTCATTGTTGTTATGAGCTGAACTGTGTCCTTCTCAATTCATCCATTGGAGCTTTAACACCCAGTAACTCAGAAAATGACTGCCTTTGAATCAAGGGCCTTTAAAGAAGTAATTATGTTAAAATGAGGTCTTTAAGGCAGGCTCTAACCCAATCTGCTGGTGTCCTTAAAAGAACAGAAAATTTAAACACAGAGAGAGACACCAAGGCTGTGGCACATAGAGAAAAAGCCATGTGAGGGCACAGCTTTAGCTGGTCTGCAAGCCAAGGAGAGATTTCAGAGGAAACCAAAATGCCAGCACCTTGAATCTGGACTCCGAACCTTCAGAACTGTGAGAAAATAAGTTTATGGTGTTTAAGCCACCCAGTATGTGGCATTTCATTACGGCAGCTCTAGCAAACTAATACAAGTGTCCAGATAAAACAAACAGATATACTCATTTGTTTATGTTTCTTCTCTGTGGCAGTTTTCACACTTCAAAGGCAGAGTTGTTGTGACAGAAATGGTATGGCCTGCAAGCCTGAAATATTTACTAACTGGCCTTTTTCAGAAACTGTTTGTCAATTCCTAGTGTAGGGATTGGGGAATATGTACTTGTAATGCTGTGATTTTGAAAAGACTTTCACAAATGTTTTAAATATTAACTAGGGAAATGCTATATCGTAACAACTTTCTATTTCCTTGATGCTGTAGCATGAGAGGGAGAAAAAAAAAAAGGAGAATCTAAATGCTAAGGCTAAAAAACATTAGCAGTGCTTGTGCAGAATAATTTCTTAATCAAAATTGCCATTAATGTAATTGTGAGAAATTAATTGTTACCATCGTAGTAAATCTGTAAGATTTTGGAAGATTGAGTAAGGCACAGGAAGTAATTTTTATGCTGACATATCTGGAATCATTGGGCTTTCCTGGTGGCTCAGGTGTTAAAGAATTTTCTTGCAATGCAGGAGACCAGAGTTCAGTCCCCAAGCTGGGAAGATCCTCTGGAGGAGGGCATAGCAATCCACTTCAATATTCTTGCCTGGAGAATCTCATGAAGAGGGGAGCTTGGTGGGCTATAGTCCAAAGGGTTGCACAGATTTGGACCCAACTGAAGTGACTTAGCACAGCACACATCTGGAAACATTAAGCCCTGGATCATACTGAGAATTGTTGTCAAAGAAAGACTCAGGTGAATCCAAAGAAGTATTTTAATAGAAGGATAAGAATAAAATGACATGTTACAGAACTTAAATTGTAATTATAGTAAAGAGTTAATAATGGAAGCAGCAGTAGCACTGGTGTTACTATCAAGTGGTTCTAATTTTTTTAAGAATTGCAAGAAGTGTGAAAAAATAATGTGAGAAAATATCAATCCAACTTTTTCTGTTGAAATTTGGAAAAATCATGTATCTCTAGGGACACAGTAGGTGTAAAGAGTTGCAAATGCCTAAGCCTTCCAGGGAGAGAAGGCTCTCCAAGTCCCAAGAGAAAGAGGTGCATGATGAAATGGAGCTTTCTTGCCAAAAACTGTTGGATTGGGTTTCTGCAGCTTTATTCAGTACAAAAACAAATTGTAGGCAGTAACCTAGGTCTCCCAGCAACACAGACACACAAGAGAATGCAAGGTTTTAGTCCATGAATGCACACAATTAAGTGCTCTAAACACTTGTGTTCTTATTCAGTATGGAAGGTACAAAGGAAAACCAATGAACAGGTACAGTACTATTGTATTCTATAAATGAATGCCCCTACTATGTGCCAGGTGCTTTCACTGGATCTGAGAAAATACTATCAAGCAGGCTCCTTGTACTCTTATATTTAATAGACTTATAGAGATATGTAAGTGGTCTTTCACTAATACATTTGCTAATGTAAGCATTTCTTTAAAGATCATGAAATGTTAGCTTGATAAAAGTACTATGTATAAGATAAAATTTAATATTTTTTCAGGAATTATAGGGAAGAAAACAAAGTATATCTAACCTATAAAAACCTTTATTGGCCACTCTTCTTTAGAAAAGCCCTCATATCTACCAAAATATATATGTTAAAGAACAGCCTAATTGTAGATAAATGTTAAAAGAAAACTACCAAATCATTGATTAAACCTATTTCAAATGCTCCAGATTTTTGACAGATATTCAGCATGCATGTGGACGGAGAAGAATGCTTATGTGCATCATATTTAGATTTTTTCCACTTACAAGAATTATAATTTGATAGGCAACTGCAATTTTACTTTTCGTAAGTGTTCCTTATAAACCTACCAGCTAACAGCCAGAATGTGTGAGACATATACATTATAAAAAATGGGAAAAAATGAGCACTTGAATAATGATTTTTAAAATGTGAAAATTGTGGCCAAAATTTTTCACTTTAAATATCATGAAATTAGGGAATTTAACACCTCTATTCAAAATAAATTATGTTTTAAGACTGAAATGATTTTATTTAGATTTCACCCTTTAGAATTAAACAAATTGAATATATTTTTATAAAACTTTCCTAGGAATTTATGGCTCAGGGGCTGTAATAGATGCAGCAAGTCTGTACCTTTCCATTCCTAGCTCGTGTGAGGTTGAGCTCTAATATTGTGCTCTTGTTTTAATTGTGATAAGTATGTCTTTGGTGTTTTTCCCCAAATCATAACATTTTCTACTACTTCTTACTCAGGATATTTGTAACATTAAGTGTCAAATCTACCTCAAACAGAACCTGTCTTCATATCCTTAAGGTAATTCCATCAAATAAGGCCTATATTCAGATGAAAGAGCTCTGCCTCATCTCCACTACTATTGTATTTCTTAAGGTAAGAGAATTTATGAGCTCATCGTCATTTTTAGGCACTAATAGCAATAAATAGTAAAATAACAGTAAAAGTTACAATAATTACAATAAATTACAACATTACAGTAAATAGTAAAAAAAAAAAAAAAAAGGTGGGGTTATTTAATTTACCTGCTCCTTATTTCAAATTATCAGTTCATTTATCTATTTAATTATCTCTCATTATTTAAGCATTTTTAATCATTCTGCCTCTTTTTACATTGTTAGTATAGATGATAATGACAAAATTTTTAATAGTAACCCTAATGAGACTGCTAGCTGGAAAGCCTGAAATGCCATGCAGGATGTATTACATATAATTAAAAGAAAGAAGATAAACTAAGGAAGGCTGGAAATAAAGCAGGTATGAAGAAGGACTAAAGAAGTAAAATGGAAGGGAAATAAGGAGGAACAAAAGGAAAGAAAGAAAAAGGAAAAAAGAAAGAGTAAGAAAAAATTTAATATTAGAGAAAATCTAACAACTCTCACAGAATTCAGGTTCTTTTTCACCAGGATTCAAGAAGAATAAATAATGTTAAATGGGTTGATATAAACTGGGCTGATGTAAATTAAACTATCAAAATATTCTTTGGAACAATTTATGTTTACTTACAAAACACATAGAAATCATGTTTCAGATGCATTTTCTATTATTTTAAAGATGTCTGAATTTTGGGAAATTTAAAATTCTCTTTATCTATTATAATACTTATACACAAGTATTTTCTAATTTGGTATCAATATATAATCATATATTTTCTATTAGGAAGCCAGCATTTTTCTCCTTCCCTCACTCTCTCCTTTCCTGCCTTCTTTTGCTCTTTCTCGCTTTCTCTTTTCTTTCTTTTTTTTTTTTAATCCACTTCTCTTTTATTCTTCCATACAAAAGATCATAGGATTCACAGCTGGACCTACAGAAATTGCTTAGAAAACTATTAGCAATAAAGAAAAGTATATTTACTCATATAGTTCTTTAAAATGTCCCTTAAAATATTGAGTTCAAATTGAATTGTCTATATTGTAGATGTAATGAGAATATTACAAAATTTCCAAATATTAAACATAAGCATAGGTAAATATTTCTGTGGGTATTAAAAATAAATACCATTTGCCATATAATATAAACAGAGTCCTAAACACTTCTCCTGATACAGAGAATTCTGAATCACTTGCAGGGAATAGATGGAGGATGTTTTTCTCATATTCTTTCATCATCTAGGTTTATATCTAAGGGAAATTGATGCATTATTAGTCACGGCCATTTTCCATTCACCAAACTGTTCAGTAGAAGAAAGAGTCAAGCTTCACCTAGGACATTTTCTAGTTTACCGGCCTTTGCTTTGCTCTAGGTCTACACAGAGGAATAGACATTTTCTTCCTTTTCCTCAGGCATTATATTTCATGAAAAATTTGTTTCTTTCTTCTCCTACCTCTGAGTAATTTTTGTAAGAAACATAGACAAAAGGAAGTGACTTTGAGTCAATTTGAATGACTAGTCCTGAACTGTCTGCTTGCTGTTTTCTGCTTTCACTGTGCATGTCACAATTCTTATACTGCTTCTTGCATACAAACTCTCTTCCACTGTGCTTTGCTCGTACCAATTAGGTCCTCCAGACAGACTTCAGTCAACTGGCCATTATTGAAGTATGTTGGGTTCAAAGTTCCTCAACAGATTAAGTACAAAATCTCAGCTTTTCAAACTTCTTAAATAGAAGCATTGGAAAAGCAAAATGCTGTTGTTCTTAAAAGTTAAAGGAAATGCAATAAGTCAGAAAATTTTAAGTTAAGAAGATATCATGACACATTACTCTGGGTTTAACAACAATTACAATTATGAGTTCAGGAATGATTAACTATGCAATGACTCAATATCAGGATAAAACTCCCCTCAAACCCAACAAATAAAAAAATATATATTATAATATTTGTCAATAAAAATCAAATAAATATGCAATACTGTTAAAATAATATTAAAGTAAATTCCTTAGCATTCCTGAGTCACTGATAAAAATACATGTTTATTATCATGTCAGTTCTTTTCAAAGAATAGCCCTGCATCTGAAAATTAGATGAAATCTATTTGTCAAAAATTATCAACATGGAATAACAAAGACAGAAATATTTAAGGAAATGTCATCAAATCTTTAGAAGGTTGTAGTTAGACATCTGGGGAAAGAGTTGGAAATAGAGATAAACAATAGTTCTTAAAATTCTGAGGTAAAAGGGAAAGCCTTTTCATTCTGTACCTTACAGCCTTCTCATAATGGAATGTGAGACTAGTTGATAATTCCTAGCCTAAAATAATCACTGCTAATATCCTTTACTTATCTTCTTAAGATTTGATTATCATTATTATAAAACATGAAACAGAAGATGTTTCACCTTGTTTCAGAATTCCTTTTTAATATTATGATGTAGAAATAGCCAAACAGGTATTCATTATGTATGTATGTATGTATGTATGTATGTATGTATTTTTAGATGTTTAAAGAGTTACACATGTTGGTTTCCTGGTATGATTATCAGATGATGAGATGATACAATGACCTTGGTGTCTCATTTGGCATATATAAATCACAGATTTTCAAGAAATGTATTTATTTTGTGCATATAATCTTTCATGACCTGCATGTAAGTAAAAATGGGGGGGAGGGGTTCACTGTCATCCCTTTGCTTAAGTCCAAGTACCAACCTGATTCTTAAGGTCCATCATGACCTAGTCATATTCCATTTAATTTGGGAAAAATATGTATTTTACTGAAGTTGCTTGCAGTGTTCTATAAATATTAAATGGGGCAAAATTTTCTGATCTTTTACATCCTTATTTGTTTTCTGACTTCAATTCAGTTCAGTTGCTCAGTCATGGCCAACTCTTTGCGACCCCATGGACTTCAGCACGCCAGGCCTCCATGTCCATCACCAACTCCCAGAGTTGGTTTTCTGCCTTATTGTTCATTAAATATTATTCCGAGAAAATTCTGTCCGAGTTTTCCACCTTCTCATCAAGGGTTTAAAACTGCCTGCAGGCAAGGTTTACAATGATAAGACTTACCTTTTTATGACCCATTTATCTGGGACTCACTTTTTGTGCTCCTTATTATTTAATATCTGAAGATAGTTTTTCTGATGTTATCCAGATTTCTATTTGTTTAAGTCAGAATGGTAATTCTGGTTCCTTTTTTCTGTCTTGTCCAGGAGATTAAAAAAAAATAATCCTTCCTTTGTTAAAAATTTCTCTCTTCTTTGTTTTTCTCCAGAACATTAGTTTTAGAGGAGGAAAAGATTATAAGAAACTTTCACTTTTCTTCTTTTATAAAAGGTATAGCACTTTTTGCAGTCTGGCAATATTCAGATAAATGCACTCTATTTTACATGCAATAGATCATTTCTTATTTTTAACTTCAGCTTTAAGAACAAAAAACAATATTGACATGAACTGTCCTATTTTGCAGAAGAACCTGAACATGAAAGTTTATTTAAATTGTTTAAAGTCATAACATTTTTATTTATAGCCATAGGATTAAACTCTACTTCTTACTGTATTCTTAATACTGTTATCTCCAAGAATGCACACGTCGTTACTTTGCATTATTTATTTCCATCATAAACTTATTCAACTGTTACATTTTCATTCTCAAAAACCAGATTCATTCTCAAAGGAAGAGTTACTGATACAGTCAGACCTTTAAACAAATTAAATAATAAACACAACTCACACATTGAAATATAGTATCTAAAACTGACAAGGATATCAGTGGATTTAAAGCTTCTCAGGGTGATTACTTTGAAGACTATCATTCTTTTCTGTATATTTATTTAAAAATAAATAACATATTCAATGACATTAAAATAATATTTAAGTCACAAATGCAACTTATAATCATCATTTCAATGCATAAGAGTCTGAAATCATAATGCATCCTTATATTGTTCTCTGTCTTCTAGTGAAGTTAACAGAAGAATTTTCCAGAGGTAAAGAGTGTAATTAGGAAATCAATGGGTTAATTTAAAGATATGTAATTTTCAATAATAACGAGGGTTACTATTCCTTATGGGAACTGGCTTAAACTGGGTTATAAGAAGGTATGAATCGTTGAAATAGATTAATTATCTTTCAAATTTGGGATTTAAGATTGAATAAAATGCTTTATATACTCTATTAAAAATGATATCTTTGTGTCAGCAATTCAGGTCATAGATATAATTTTTTTCCTTTATTTTCCCTTTTAATTTACATTTTAATCTTTTAACTGTATACCATTGAATGGTAATGATAGTTTATGGGATTCTTGCCAATGACACTGAAAATATACTAGTAGTTATGTATACCTTGGTACAGATTAACTGAGAATTCTTGAACAAGCGAAAGTTCTTAGCAGTCTCATTAATTGAACAGACAATAAGTGAGATCCATTTACTTGATCTGTAGATCCAAATTTTAAACATATATTTTGCACTAGAATTAAACTTCATTAATACACAAGCTGATTTCTCCAATAAGTCTTAAAATTAGACTCCCAAGTAAAAAAATTTATCAATCAGTAATTCTTCACATACTAATTCTATGAAAAAATGAATTCACTTTTATGAAAAATGTGAATTAACTTGTACTTTTCCTGGTTTCTAGTTTTCTGTACCTATGTTCCACTTGTAGTATCAGTAGCTGTACAATTTGTACTTGGAAATCTGGCAAATGGCTGACTTCCAAAACTTCCTGACAATATAAATTAATACGTACTATCAGAGGTACCCCCAGGTGGTATAAAGAAGGAGTCTCTTCGGTTGTTTGTATGGAAGTGGCTTAAAGCAAAACTGAACAGCTCTGGCTTCCATACAGCAGACTGAAAACACTTGTGCCTTTTGTTTTGTCCCTGATGCTATGTAATAATTCACTCTAAATTATTCTAGTTTCTATTTTAAAAAAATGAGAATGAGAAAAAAAGGCATTCAATATATGGTACATTAATGTGTGCTTTTGCCCATAAATGTATATGTAATATTTCCATCTACTTATCTCACAAAAAAAGCTTTGAGATATATTTAGACTCTTCTATTAAGACCACTTTTATATACCATCTTCACTGCAAGGAAAATATTAGTATAAAATTCTGGTTAATGTACTTCAACATATAATTTTAAAATTACATTTTACTTTAAATAGAAAGTTTTCATCTTACATGCCAAATTATTATATTAATTTTGGTCTCCTCATACTTTATAGAAACTTGTGATTTAGAAGGACAAATATTTATCCTATTTTTATTTTTTCTTTAACTGGAAAAGATGTGTAAGATATATTTTAAGATCATGAGTGAAATTTTTATATTAAAATAATTCTTTAAAAAAAAATTACCAAATGAAATAATAGTCACTGCTCCCTTAAACTTCCATAACATACACAGACTCAAAGGATACACACATCCATATAACTTTACACATTTTTTAAAAAAATATTTCTAAGTACAGCCACTATGGAGAACAGTATGGAGATTCCTTAAAAACCTGGAAATAGAACTGCCATTCAGTTCAGTTCAGTTCAGTCTCTCAGTCGTGTCGACTCTTTGCAACCCCATGAACTACAGCACACCAGCCATCCCTGTCTGTCAACAATTCCCAGAGTTTACCCAAACTCATGTCCATCGAGTCAGTGATGCCATCCAACCATCTCATCCTCAGTTGTCCCCTTCTCCTCCTGCTCTCAATCTTTCCCAGCATCAGGGTCTTTTCAAATGAGTCAGCTCTTTGTATCAGGTGGCCAAAGTATTGGAGTTTCAGCTTCAACATCAGTCCTTCCCATGAACACCCAGGACTTATCTCCTTTAGAATGGATTGGTTGGACCTCCTTGAAGTCCAAGGGACTTTCAAGAGTCTTCTCCAACACCACAATTCAAAAGCATCAATTCTTCAGTGCTTAGCTTTCTTTATGGCCCAACTGTCACATCCATACATGGCTGCTGCTGCTGCTGCTAAGTTTCTTCAGTCATGTCCAACTCTGTGTGACCCCGCAGACAGCAACCCACCAGGCTCCCCCCTCTCTGGGATTCTCCAGGCAAGAACACTGGAATGGGTTGCCATTTATTTCTTCAATGCATGAAAGTGAAAAGGTAAAATGAAGCTGCTCAGTCCTGTCTGACTCTTAGAGACCCCATGGACTGCAGCCTATGAAAAACCATAGCCTTGACTAGACAGACCTTTGTTGGCAAAGTAATGTCTCTGCTTTTAATATGCTGTCTAGGTTGGTCATAACTTTCCTTCCAAGGAGTAAGTGTCTTAATTTCATGGCTGCAGTCACCATCTGCAGTATGATCCAGCAATCCCATTGCTGGGCATACACACCTAGGAAACCAGAATTGAAAGAGACACATGTACCCTAATGTTCATTGCAGCACTGTTTATGACAGCTAGGACATGGAAGCAACCTACATGCCCATTGGCAGATGAATGGATAAGAAAGCTATGGTACATATACACAAAGGATTATTATTCAGCCATTAAAAAATGGATTTGAATCAGTTTTAATGAAGTGGATGAAACCGGAGCCTTATACAGAGTGAAGTTAAGTCAGAAAAGAAAACACCAATACAGTGTATTAATGCATTTATAGGAATTTAGAAAGATTGTAATGATGACCCTATATGTGAGACAGCAAAAGAGACACACAGATAAACAGGCTTTTGGATTCTGTGGGAGAAGGTGGAGGGTGGGATGATTTGAGAGAATAGCACTGAAATATATACATTACCGAATGTGAAATAGATCGTCAGTCCAGGTTCGTTGCATGAGACAGGACAGTTAGGGCCTGTGCACTGAGATCACTCTGAGGGATGGGATGGGGAGAGAGATGGGAGGGTGTTATAGGATGGGGGACACATGTACACCCATGGCTGATTCATGTCAATTTATGGCAAAACCCACTACAATATTGTAAAGTCATTAGACTCCAATTAAGATAATTTAAAAAATGATTTCTTAAAAAGAATGCTTTTTTGGGACTCATGCATGGACATTTCAAAAAATAGAGCTTTTTTAAAAAAACAGAATTTTTGAGAACTCCTGGAAAGTGACTATCTGTTCATAATTTAATTTTAACTGTTTATATAGAAGTTTTTTTCAGTTAAATAGCACATTCCTAGTAATACATTATACATATTACTAGAAGTAGATGAAAATATTATAGACTTTCTACTTACTACTTCTTAAATTCCACAATATTTTGAGAAGCTAATACAATATCAATCTCCTTAATTTGAATTTCAGGCTTCTTAAATAAGTTTTGATGCATAGAATACACTATAAAATAAGGACAATGTTACCACTGATTAAATTAATTATCATGGTTTAGTTGCTAAGTTGTGTCTGACTCTTGTGACCCCATGGACTGTAGTCTACCAGGTTCCTCTGTCCATGGGATTCTCCAGGTAAGAATATTGGAGTGGGGTGCCATTTCCTTCTCCAGGGAATCTTCCCTACCCACAGATTGAACCTGCATCTCCTGCATTAAAGGCAGATTCTTTACCTATTGAGCTATGAGGGAAGCCCTAATTTAACTATATATAAGGATATTTGCCAAAGTCATTTCAAGGTATTTTATTTTTCTTAGAGTCTGTCACTTTAGCATAGGCATCTTATCCTCTTTATTGTATTATACACTTTCTAAAGATGTATGTTCCTATTCAATAACATTTATTTATTTATATATTTTACTCAAAATAATCTTCTACCGATACTCTATTTTAAGGATTCTGAAAGCTTCTTGGCTGACTATTCTATTTCCTATGTACTCTTCCTTTACCTATCTATACTTTGCCAAGCTATGTCTTAAACCATTAATAGTGTTAAAACCAAAGTGGCAAATGAAGGGTTATATATATAATGTGAGCCACATGGCACTGATATGAGTAAATTTGTTTTTGTGTAGCTATTTTTAAAAATAAATAACTGATTTGTTTCATAAAATTAGCTTATTTTATATATAAAAATCTACATGCTCTACATTTTAAAAAGGATATTTTCCTATATTCAATATCCTTTCCTTCTAAATTATGAAGAAATTGTATTTTGGAAAGTAAAAATATATAAATAAATTGAAAGTTAATTGTAAAGTGTTCTTATTTCCCTATCCATTCTATATTATTGATGGTACTGTTCCCTAACATCATAATGGATACACTGAAATGTAATTATGAAACTCATGACTTGTCTCTTCTAGTGATTAAAATAAGACTAATTAAAGGAACAAAATGTAGAGGTTAGTTTATTTTTTTATTTTAATTCATTAGTTTAATCAATACTTATTAATTCTTAACTAGTACATTAGATAATTAGATATTTAGTGTGTGCCTACTCTGATGTCCTGGAGAAGGAAATGGCAATGCACTCCAGCACTCTTGCCTGTAGAATCCCATGGACCGAGGAGGCTGATAGGCTAAAGTCCAGGGGGTCGCAAAGAGTTGGACACAACTGATCGACTTCACTTTCACTTTACTCTGATGTAGACATCTTCTAAGAGCTTATGGTAATGAAGTCTCAGTTCTTATGAATTTTCTATTTTAAAGAATGATACAGACACAAAATAACAGAGATATGTGATGTGTGAAAATTACAGTAAAATAAGCAACCCCCAAAAAAATCTCAGATCTGAATGTACTTAGGCAGCAAAACATGTAGCAAATACATAAGATAAATTTGTTCTTGGAAAAGGGAAGAATGAGGGCAAAAGATCTGTATTAGTTTCTTGAGGATGCTGTAACACATTCCTATAAACTGGATGACTTAAAACAATAGGTATTTGCTGTTTCATAGTTTTAGAGGCCAGAAGTCAGAGATCAAATTGTCAATAGTATACTTCTCCTGGCATCATGTTTGTCCCTTCCAGTTAATACTGTCACCAGGCATTCCTTGACTTATGACTGCATAACACCAATTTCTTCTCTCTGTTCTCTTACTACCATTTCTGTTTCTTCATCCATGTCTCTAATAAGGACATTTTTGTTGACACTAGGACCCACCCATATAGTTGGGGAATATCTCACTTTGAGACCCTTAATTTTATAACATCTGCAAAAATCTCTTTTCCAAAGAAGGCAACTTTCACAGATTCCAAGAATTAGAATCTTTATCTTTTGCGGGAGGTTGGGGGGTGTCTATTCAACTCTATAGGCTCTAAGGCAAAGACATACATTTGATTCTCAACAAAGAATGTCATCATATTGTTTTAGAGTGAAGAACAAGTTAAAACATTACCAGGGACAGTGATATGTGTTGAGTTGTAACCTCCAAGAGATATGTTGAAACCCTTACACCCAGAATCTGTGAAGTGAATCTATTTGGGGATAAAGTCTTAACAGATGTTCAAGTTCAGATGAGGTCAATAGGGTGAGCCCTAATCCATTATGATTGGTGTCCTCATTTAAAAAAAAAAGGGGGGGGATTTGGAGATAGACACAGATATTCACAGAGAAAGGATGATATGAAGATGGTTATGTATGTTGAAACAGAGATTGGGCTGATGTAACTGCAAGCCAAGGAATGTTAAACATTGCTGGCTACTACCAGAAGCTGGTAAATAGCAAGAAAAGATTCTATCTATCTGGAGTCTCAGAGAAAATATGACACTGAAGAACCTAGATTTTTGTCTTCTAGACATTAGAACTGTGATGTATTGTTTCTGTTGTTTTAAACTACTCAGTATTTGGTAGCCCTGGCAAACTAATATAGGAATGTATTATCCTGGGCAATCAGTTCAGTTCAGTTCAGTCCCTCAGTCGTGTCTGACTCTTTGCAACCCCATGAGTTGCAGCATGCCAGGCCTCCCTTTCCATCACCAACTCCCGGAGTTCACTCAGATTCACGTCCATCGAGTCCATGATGCCATCCAGCCATCTCATCCTCTGTCGTCCCCTTCTCCTTCTGCCCCCAATCCCTTCCAGCATCAGAGTCTTTTCCAATGAGTCAACTCTTCGCATGAGGTGGCCAAAGTACTGGAGTTTCAGCTTTAGCATCATTCCTTCCAAAGAAATCCCAGGGCTGATCTCCTTCAGAATGGACTGGTTGGATCTCCTTGCAGTCCAAGGGACTCTCAAGAGTCTTCTCCAACACCACAGTTCAAAAGCATCAATTCTTTGGCGCTCAGCCTTCTTCACAGTTCAACTCTCACATCCATACATGACCACTGGAAAAACCATAGCCTTGACTAGATGGACCTTAGTCGGCAAAATAATGTCTCTGCTTTTGAATATGCTATCTAGGTTAGTCATAACTTTTCTTCCAAGAAGTAAGGATCTTTTAATTTCATGGCTGCAGTCACCATCTGCAGTGATTTTGGAGCCCCAAAAAATAAAGTCTGATACTGTTTCCACTGTTTCCCCATCTATTAGGGAAAGATAAATCTAGAGCTTTGAAGACTATGTGTATCCATGAAAGACTGAATTCAGCCACATGTAATACAAAATTCAAATGGCAATGTAATTCATTTTTAAATATATATTTTTGGAAAATTTATTGTATAAAAAGAAGTCCAGGGTTGTTATGATGGATTTAGGCTTTCATTAGATATTCAGAGGCATTGTAGGTATCATCTACATTTTCTATAGAAAGTGATCTCTATCTTTATAAGATAGCTGCCAAGTTTAAATGATGCATCCACATTCCAAAACACTGAAATGAGGAAAAACCAAAAATAAAATGGGAATTCCAGCTGAATCTATTACTGTAGGAACATTCCTGAAACTACCACAAAAATATCTTACCCTACCTCTGACTTACCTCTGCAAGGCATGATAAGAAATGAAGTTATGGAGATAATCATACAACACTTCAATAAAAATTAGAATTCTATTAATGAAAAAGACTAGAATTGACAAACATGGATATAGGGTAGCCTTTGCAGTATATGATGATAAGGATCTGGAATTTTATGCTGATTAACTTTATAATCCATTTCAGTTAACTCTGAACAGTGGATGTAAAAAACTGATTTATATAAAGGTGATCTCTGCTTGCAGTGTTGTCTAAAAACCAGGGAAGACGAGAGTAGGAACATGGAAACCAGTTAGGACATTTACACAAGAGGTTATGGTGGCACAGATTAAAATGCCAGCAGTACAGGAGGGGAAAGTGGTGATTTTAGATCTATTTCAAGTTAAAGTTGACATAATTTTGTAAAAGTTTAAATCTGGGATGTTTGTTTAAAAGAGGAGTGAAATAATGACCCCAATATATTTATCCAGGAGACTGGGTGGTTGAAATTGCCACTTCCTGGGATGGGGGATATTGCAGGAGAAAAAAATTTAATGGTAGAAATAAAGAGCTTTGTAATGTTAACTTTGAAATGCTCATTATATTTATCAACATGAATATTCATATAAATAAGTGTTTATGAGTCTGAAGTTTAGAAATATACCAGAGTTCAGTTCAATTCAGTTCAGTTCAGTCACTCAGTCGTGGCCAATTCTTTGTGACCCCATGAATTGTAGCACACCAGGCCTCCCTGTCCATCACCAACTCCCGGAGTTCACTCAGACTCACGTCCGTCGAGTCAGTGATGCCATCCAGCCATCTCATCCTCTGTCATCCACTTCTCCTCCTGCCCCCAATCCCTCCCAGCATCAGAGTCTTTTCCAATGAGTCAACTCTTTTCATGAGGTGCCCAAAGTATTAGAGTTTCAGCTTTAGCATCAGTCCTTCCAAAGAACACCCAGGGCTGATCTCCTTTAGAATGGACTGGTTGGATCTCCTTGCAGTCCAAGGGACTCTCAAGAGTTTTCTCCAACACCACAGTTCAAAAGCATCAGTTCTTTAGTGCTCAGCTTTCTTCACAGTCCAACTCTCACATCCATACATGACCACAGGAAAAACCATAGCCTTGACTAGACAGACCTTTGTTGGCAAAGTAATGTCTCTGCTTTTAAATATGCTCTAGGTTGGTCATAACTTTTCTTCCAAGGAGTAAGCATCTTTTAATTTTATGGCTGCAATCACCATCTACAGTGATTTTGGAGCCCCAAAAAATAAAGTCTGACACTATTTCCACTGTTTCCCCATCTATTTGCCATGAAGTGATGGGACCAGATTCCATGAACTTCGCTTTCTGAATGTTGAGCTTTAAGCCAACTTTTTCACTCTCCTCTTTCACTTTCATCAAGAGGCTTTTTAGTTCCTCTTCACTTTCTCCCATAAGGGTGGTGTCATCTGCATATCTGAGGTTAGAGATCTATATTTAGGACTCATATAAAAGATTTTTATTTGTTTTGTAAGAAACATCAATATGGTAAATATCAACTGCCATAATACAAATATAAAAGTTTAAGTTGCATTGTTGTCATTAGTATTTAAATGATACTTATCTAGACATTCTCTATGCATTGAATTTTACATATAAAATATTGTGTGGTATAATAGAGAATAGAAAAAAAAAACAACTCTGTACTGTCATCATAAAACAACAATTCTTGAAGGATATATTGTGCAGTAGAAAGTGCTAAACTCTCTTTGAAAGCTACATCAGGAAAACTTTATTATACAAAAACATTTTTATTAGTATGCGCTTAAATATAATATTGTAAAAGCCAGATTTTTTTTTTTAATTTGAAGATTATTTTTCTTCCTTCTCATTTGCATGAATACTGCTCTCTATTACTTTTAATTTTGAATTTTGTTGGGGAGTTGCTTTCTTTACTTGGTTATATTTCTCTTTTGGACATTTTCATATATTGTCCTGTAAAAGATGAATTTTCAAGCAGTTAAGAACTTCACAAGTTATCTTAGGAATTACAAAAATCTATTCTGCCATTTTGGATTTTCTTCTTAGCAGGAGGATTGAAGCTTGTGATTTCCTTGCAGCTCGAGGCAGTTGATCCTCAATAGGAACAAATGCTCACAGCAACTTGAAAAGATTATTGGCTGTACTCAGATATGCCTTTTCATATGAAAACAAAGATTCTGAATGTTACAGATAGCTGCAGGGATTTAAGTTTTGTGTTTTTGAGATAAACAATACAGTAGCTACAAGCTATGAAACTTTATAGATGGAGTATCATTAAAGACAGTCCTTCATGAACATTTCATTTTAATTCATTTCATAAAGGCTTATACAGCAAGCAGTCAGAAACTAAATACACATCAACGTTGTATTATATAGTCCATCACTGTAAAAACATCAATTCTTTTTTGCTCTTTGCATATTGGGTATTTCTACTTAAATAAAATTTTGAAAATGGATAAATTATTTTATCCAAGTTTAATATAAAATTTGCCTGAACCTCATAAATTACATACAAGTTAGCTTTGACTTTAAACAAACATGAGTATTCATTTTGTACATAATGGAATATATTCATATCAGTGAATAATGCCAGTATCATTTCAAAATAATTTGAAGATATTTGTCTTAGGATAGTTATATAATAGGTTGTTTGATGTCATGCAATAAAAATTTAAAAGAAGTCAAGTGACCCATGAAATAGTCTGCTCTCCTACTATGTGCATATGAGTAAATCATTTCACCTCATTTCCCATTTTATAAAATAAAATTTTATTCATGGTAATTAGAGAACTTTAGAGGAAACTCTACAGGAATCCTCAAAATGTTGTTAGGTGTGTCATAAGGGGTATTTAACAAAGATATTAATGACTATATATGGTGACTTTAATTTTAGTTTTGAATGATTATAATCATGTAATTATGATTTTCAAATGTGCCATTTGAAAATATTCTGGAAAATTTTTATGATTTAAATAAGAACAATAATTATGGTGAAAAACTAGCTATGATTATAATACTGGACAATCTATGTTGTCTAGATAGAAAGAAATCTTTATGAGAGTAAAGTATAACAAAGTTAGCAAAGTCAATCTGAGAAGATACAAATAGGATTGCTAGAACTAGAACTGAAATGTTGTAAATCATAGTAGATCTCTGAAATTACATTTACAGATAACCTTAGCCCTATGAAAGGAATAGTTTCCTTTTACATAGGAATAAATATTATTATGCTTTTATTTATTTTTTTAATTTCCTCTGAGGACTTTAGTGAAAAATTGTGATCATCATAGCTTTAAATTCATAAAAAAATAGGAAAATAACATTTGGAATGAGGAAAGGAAAAATCATATAGAAGAAACTGATCATTAGGACTGTGCGTGTGTGTGTTAGTTGCTTAGTCATGTCCGACTGTTTGCAACCCCATAGACTTTAGCCCACCAGGCCCCTCCATCCATGGGATTCTCCAGGCAAGAACACTGGAGAGGGTTGCCATGTCCTTCTCCAAAAGGAACTATACAAAGAAAGAAAATGAAGTCGCTCAGTCTTGTCTGACTCTTTGTGACCCCATGGACTTTAGCCTACCATGCTCTTCCATCCATGGACTTTTCCAGGCAAGAGTACTGGAGTGGGTTGCCATTTCCTTCTCCAGATCATTAGGACTAGCAGAGCCCAAATCCAATGATTATTTTAGGGATGTTTTCAAACACCAAAAAATTCAGTAATTTTCTGCCCCATAGGTCCTGTGTGCATTGGTGCATACACTCTCAGATGTCTGACTCTTTGCGGCCCCATTAATTGTAGCCTACCAGGCTCCTCTGTTCATGGGATTTTCCAACGAAGAATACTGGAGTGGGTTGACATTTCCTTCTCCAGGGGCCCAATATATCAGATCAGTTCAGTTCAGTCGCTCAGTCGGGTCCGACTCTTTGCGACCTCATGAATCGCAGCACGCCAGGCCTCCCTGTCCATCACTGTCTCCCGGAGTTCACTCAGACTCATGTCCATCGAGTCAGTGATGCCATTCAGCCATCTCATCCTCTGTCATCCCCTTCTCCTCCTGCCCCCAATCCCTCCCAGCATCAGAGTCTTTTCCAATGAGTCAACTCTTCGCATGAGGTGGCCACAGTACTGGAGTTTCAGCTTTAGCATCTTTCCCTCCAAAGAAATCCCAGGGCTGATGTCCTTCAGAATGGATTGGTTGGATCTCCTTGCAGTCCAAGGGATTCTCAAGAGTCTTCTCCAACACCACAGTTCAAAAGCATCAATTCTTTGTCGCTCTGCCTTCTTCACAGTCCAACTCTCACATCCATACATGACCACAGGAAAAACCATAGCCTGGACTAGACGGACTTCAGTCAGCAAAGTAATGTCTCTGCTTTTGAGTATACTGTCTAGGTTGGTCATAAGTTTTCTTCCAAGGAGTAAGTGTCTTTTAATTTCATGGCTGCAGTCACCATCTGCAGTGATTTTGGAGCCCCCCAAAATAAAGTCTGACACTGTTTCCACTGTTTCCCCATCTATTTCCCATAAACTGGTGGGACCAGATGCCATGATCTTTGTTTTCTGAATATTGAGCTTTAAGCCAACATTTTTACTCTCCTCTTTCAATTTCATCAAGAGGATTTTAGTTCTTTTTTGCTTTCAGCCATAACGATGTGTCATCTGCATTACTGAGGTTATTGATATTTCTCCCAGAAATCTTGATTCCAGCTTGTACTTCATCCAGTCCAGCATTTCCAATGACATAAGGACTTTCATGGAACAACAGACTGGTGCCAAATAGGAAGATGAGTACGTCAAGGCTGTATATTGTCACCCTGCTTATTTAACTTTTATGCAGAGTACATCATGAGAAACGCTGGGCTGGAAGAAACACAAGCTGGAATCAAGATTGCCCAGAGAAATATCAATAAGCTTAGATATGCAGATGACACCACCCTTATGGCAGAAAGTGAAGAGGAACTCAAAAGCTTCTTGATGAAAGTGAAAGAGGAGAGTAAAAAAGTTGGCTTAAAGCTCAACATTCAGAAAACGAAGATCATGGCATCTGGTCCCACCAGTTTATGGGAAATAGATGGGGAAACATTGGAAACAGTGTCAGACTTTATTTTGGGGGCTCCAAAATCAGTGCAGATGGTGAATGCAGCCATGAAATTAAAAGACGCTTACTCCTTGGAAGGAAACTTATGATCAACCTAGATAGCTTATTTAAAAGCAGAGACATTACTTTGCCAACAAAGGCCCGTCTAGTCAAGGCTATGTTTTTTCCTGTGGTCATGTATGGATGTGAGAGTTGGACTATGAAGAAAGCTGAGCACCAATGAATTGAGGCTTTTGAACTGTGGTGTTGGAGAAGACTCTTGAGAATCCCTTGGACTGCAAGGAGATCCAACCAATCCATTCTGAAGGACATCAGCCCTGGGATTTCTTTGGAGGGAATGATGCTGAAGCTGAAACTCCGGTACTTTGGCCACCTCATGCAAAGAGCTGACTCATTGGAAAAGACTCTGATGCTGGGAGGGATTGGGGGCAGGAGGAGAAGGGGATGACAGAGGATGAGATGGCTGGATGGCATCACTGACTCGATGGACATGAGTCTGAGTGAACTCCGGGAGTTGGTGATGGACAGGGAGGCCTGGCGTGCTGTGATTCATGGAGTCACAGAGTCGGACACGACTGAAAGACTGAGCTGAACTGAAGGACTTCCCTGGTGGGTCGGACGGTAAAACGTCTGTCTACAATGCTGGAGACCTGGGTTCAATCCTTGGGTTGGGAAGATTCCCTCGAGAAGGAAATGGCAATCCACTCCAGTACTCTTACCTAGAAAATCCCATGGACGGAGCAGTTGGTGCCCATGGGATCGCAAAGAGTCGGACACAATTTAGCAACTTCACTTTCACTTTCAATCTGCATATAAGCTCAATAAGCAGGATGGAAATATACAGCCTTGAATTACTCCTTTCCTGATTTGGAACAAGTCTGTTTTTCCATGTCCAGTTCTAACTGTTGCTTCTTAACCTGCATACAGATTTCTCAGAGGGCAGGTTAGGTGGTCTGCTATTTTCATCTCTTTAACAATTTTCCACAGTTGGTTGTGATCCACACAGTCAAAGGCTTTGGCATAGTTAATAAAGCAGAAATAGATATTATTGTGGAGCTGTCTCACTTTTTTGATGATCCAACATGTGTTGACAATGTGAGCTCTGGTAACTCTGACTTTTCTAAATCCAGCTTGAACGTCTGAAAGTTCATGGTTCACATACTGTTGAAACCTGTCTTGGAGAATCTTGAACATTACTTTGCTAGTGTTAGATGAATGCAATTGTTCAATAGTTAACATTCTTAGCATTGCCTTTCTTTGGGATTGGAACAAAAACTGACCTTTTCCAGTCCTGTGGCCACTGCTGAGTTTTCCAAATTTGCTGGCATATTGAGTGCAGCACTTTCACAATATCATCCTTCAGGATTTGAAATAGCTCAACTGGAATTCCATCACTTCCCCTAGCTTTGTTTGTAGTGATGCTTCCTAAGGCCCAATAGACTTCCCATTCCAGGATGTCTGGTTTTAGGTGAGTGATCATACCATTGTGATCATCTGGGTCATGAAGATCATTTTTGTATAGGTCTTTTGTGTATTCTTGCCACCTCTTCTTAATATCTTCTGCTTCTGTGAGGTCCATACAATTTCCATCCTTTATTGTTCTCATCTTTGCATGAAATGTTCCCTTGGTATCTCTAATTTTCTTGACAAGATCTCTAGTCTTTCCTATTTTATTGTTTTCCTCTATTTCTTTATGCTGATCACTGAGGAAGGCTTTCTTATCTTTCCTTGCTATTCTTTGGAAGTCTGCATTCAAATGGGTATATATTTCCTTTCCTCCTTTGCCTTTAGCTTCTCTTCTTTTCTCAACTATTTTTAAGGCCTGATCAGACAACCTTTTTGCCTTTTTGCATTTCTTTTTCTTGGGGATGGTCTTGATCCCTGTCTCCTGTACAATGTCACAACTCTCCATCCATAGTCTTTCAGGCAGTCTATCAGATCTAATCCCTTGAGTCTATTTGTCACATCCATTGTATAATAGTAAGGGATTTGATTTAGGTCATACATGAATGGTCTAGTGGTTTTTCCATACTTCCTTCAATTTAAGTTTGAATTTGGCAAAAGGAGTTCATGATCTGAGCCACAATCAGCTCCCTGTCTTGTTTTTGCTGACTGTACAGAGCTTCTCTATCTTTGGCTGAAAATAATAGAATCAATCTTACTTTGGTATTGACTATCTGATGATGTCCATGTGTGGTCTTCTCTTATGTTTTTGGAAGAGGGTGTTTGCTATGGTCAGTGCATTCTCTTGGCAAAATTCTATTAGTTTTTGCCCTGCTTCATTCTGTACTCCAAGGCAAAATTTGCCTGTTACTCCAGGTATTTCTTGAATTTCTGCTTTTGCATTCCAGTCTCCTTTAATGAAAAGAACATTTTTGGGGGGTGTTAGTTTTGGAAGGTCTTGTATGTCTTCATAGAACCGTTCAAATTCTACTTCTTCAGCATTACGTGTTGGGGCATAGACTTGGATAACTGTTATACTGAATATTTTGCCTTGGAAACAAACAGAGATCATTCTGTTATTTTTGAGATTGCATTCAAGTACTGCATTTCAGACTCTTGTTGACTATGATGGCTACACTATTTCTTCTAAGGCATTCTTGCCCACAGTAGTAGACATAATGGTCATTTGAGTTACATTCACCCATTCCAGTCTATTTTAGTTCTTTGATTCCTAAAATGTTGATATTCACTCTTGACATCTCCTGTTAGACGTTTTCCAACTTGCCTTGATTCATGGACCTGACATTCCAGGTTCCTATGCAATATTGCTCTTTATAGCATTGGACTTTACTTCCATCACCAGTCACATGCACAACTGGGTGTTGCTTTGCTTTGGCTTTGTCTCTTCATTCTTTCTGGAATTATTTCTGCACTGATCTCCAGTCACATATTGGGCACCTACTGACCTGGGGAGTTCATCTTTCAGTGTCCTATCTTTTTGCCTTTCATACTGTTCATGGGGTCTTCAAGGCAAGAATCCTGAAATGGTTTGCCATTCCCTTCTCCAGTTGACCATGTTTTGTCATCATGACCCGTCCATCTTGCATGGCCCTATATGGCATGGTTCATAGTTTCTTTAAGTTAGACAAGGCTCTGGTCCGTGTGGTCAGATTGGTTAGTTTTCTGTGATTGTGGCTTTCATTGTGTCTCCCCTCTGATAGAGAAGGATGAGACTTATGGAAGCTTCCTGATGGGAGAGACTGACTAAGGGGGAAACTGTCTTTTTCTGATGGGTGGGGCCATATTCAATAAATCATTTTCTGTTGACGGGTGGGGCTGCGCTCCCTCCCTGTTATTTACCTGGCTAAACTACGGTGGAGGTAATGAAGATAATGGTGTACTCCTTTGAAAGGCCCCATGCAGGCACTGCTGCATGCAGTACCTCCAAACCTACAACAGGCCACCAACCATGCCTCCACTGGAGACTCCTGGACACTCACATGCAAGTCTGGGTCAGTCTCTGTGGAGTCACTGCTCCTTTGTTCTGGGTCGTGGTGACCACATGGTTTTATTTGTGCCCTCCAAGAGTCTGTTTCCCAGTCCTGTGTAAGTTCTTGTAGCTCTATGGTGGGGTTAATGGTGACTTTCTCCAAGAAGGCATATGCCATAGCCAGGTCTCCTGCACCTAGAGCCTCTGCCCCTGCACCAGTCCCTTGTTGACCCGTACCTTTGCAGGAGACATTTAAACACAGTTCTATCTCAGTCTCTGTGGGATCTCTGGGTCCTGGTGAGCACAAGGCTTGTTTGAGCCCTCTGAGCATCTCTGTCAGTTATGGGGTTTGACTCTAAACATAATTTTGCCCCTCCTACCATCTTGTTGGGGCTTCTCCTTTGCCCATTGGATGTGGGTATCTCCTCAAAGTTTCTTAAAGTTTATATAAATATAAATTACCAGTTTATTAAATGGCTATATTTACAGATTTGAGAAGCAGATACAGATACTGAAATGATGAAAATGAAAATCAGGAGGCTAGGGTTCTCATAACAGTAATTAGACACATTTAATTAGCCCATTTTTTTAACACTTTAATTCTGTATTCTTATTGTCAAATGGAAAATAAAATATAAGTAAGTTTTTTCACCTTTTAGTTCTAAATTCTATTACCTACACTCTGTGAGAGGGGTCAGTATAGGACAAGACAGTACTTATTTTAGGTATTTTAATCCATAGAGTCTCTGTTGTGAACTCAGCTCTGCTCAATTCAATTGTTGAGTCCAACATCAGTGGCAGATTATATACATATATATTATATATTTATATATGAATATGTCTATATTTAAGTAAACTTCATGTATAAAAATAAGAAGTGGGCCAAATTTGGGGCATATGCTGATTCCTGTTCCGTTTTACCTATAAGTTTTACATATCACTACCTACAACCGCTTCAGATCTAAACAAACATATATATATATATATATATATTTTTTTTTTCTTTAGTAGAAAGTGAAAGTGAAGTTGCTCAGTCATGTCCGACTCTTTGCAACACCGTGGATTGTAGCCCACCAGACTCCTCCATCCATTGGATTCTCTGGGCAAGAATACTGGAATGGGTTCCCATTTCCTTCTTCAGGGGATCTTCTCGACCCAGGGATCGAACCCATGTCTCCCGCATTGCAAGCAGACACTTTAACCTCTGAGCCACGAGGGAAGCTCACTTCTTTAGTAGAGTTATACAGAGATTTCTACTAAAGACAAACAATAGCTAAGATCTATATCTCATTTAGAATATAAATATGAATAATAAAAGATTGTATAAAAATAAATGATTAAGCAGGTTGTAAAAGAGTACATTCAAAATAGCAATAAATGTAAGCAGTCACAAGTACTACCTAGACATAATTAGTGGAATTAGTGTAAATCAAAATAAGAATGTGATAATGTTTTACAACATCAGCAAATTTTAAATAGTGTAGTTACTGCTACTTCCTTACCATTGCAGTAGAAACAAAACTCTCATATACTTTTGATTACCTATATAAATAAAGGATGAAGAATATTGCATTAAAACATTCATTTATACTTTTGTTTACTGTTGTGTTCATATTGTTCAGGTATTGTGTGGTTGTTCATGGATGGTAAAATTCTGGAAAAGTTTTACAAAGCATGGAAAGGTCAGAGGCATCAATTTAAATGGGTATTACAACTCAAATGAGAGATATAAAATAAAATAAACTTTCTGGGAATAGCCATGGGAAGTAAAAGGAAATATAAGAATGTCAACCATATTTAAACTATGTTTAAATAAAAATAATTTGGCTTAAGATATTTCACTCAAAATCAATCTGTCATCTGACAGTCAAAGAATGCCACTAACACAGTATGAACACTTTACAATATACAGCCAAATTGTGTACAAGCCATTAGGGAAGTACCCATAAAACTTACATTATACTAAATATTTCCATTTTGGGAAATCTGTCAACCTTCCACGTTGATCTCACTGCCTTTTCTCACAGGTGTTTTTCTATATCAGAAAAGTTGCATGTGTGCTAAGTCACAGTCGACTCTGAGATCCTTTGGGCTGCCTCTGTAAATGGGATTCTCCAAGCAAGAACACTGGAGAGGCTGCCACCCTCTACCTCCAGGGGATTTTTCTGACCCAGGGATGAAACCACAGTCTCTTATATCTCCTGCAGTGGCAGGAAGGTTCTTTACCACTAGGGCCACCTGGGAAAACTGTCATCAAGGTTATCTTTAGGTTTACTTTAAGTCTCCCCTTGGTTTGGCTCTGGCTCAGTCCTTTCATGCTTGATGCCCTTTTAGAAGCAGCAATGGCGGCAAAGTCTACAATGCCTGCAGCAGAAGCAGCTAGTCTTTCCCTTCTTGCCTTTTCTTCTGTTACTGGGTAACATACTGGACAGGAATGGAGATGCCATGGCCCAGAGGATCCTGAAACAGATCCTGAGGATGAAACTTTCATAAAAGACTGAGGGCTTGTTGAGGATATCTTGCTTTTTGTTGCTGCTGTCCTTTTGAAATCTAGAGTCCTGATCCTACGACTTGAGGATGTGGACTGCCTTCTTCCTAGTATGCTGCATTTCTTAGGAAGGATGTAGGGTAAGAGTGAGTGTGGGAGAAAGGGTGAGAGAGTCCTAATGTGGTCTGAAGAGCTCCACAAGTTAGTGAAGGCAAATGCTGTTTGGTTGTGGTGATGATTTTTACATAAACTCTTATGTAAACATGATCAGGGACAATCTTTTTTTACTTTGATGATATTGCAGGAAAAAGTCCTTGGTGACTGGAAAGCTTCTTTTAGAGGTGGGAGAATGGTAGTCCCCATGTTTCTGCAGTTAGATGGTGATACCTTCCTTTGGGAGCAGGGTGGGAGTTCTCTTTGAGGGTAAAGAGGTAAATCTCTCTTGTATTCTAGAAGAGTGTTTTATTAGGAAGGTGAGTATAGATTCATGGTAGGAAAAGTGTGAGGACTGAGGCAGAGGGTTGAGAAGGAAAGATAGGCCATCTTCTGATTGGTAGTGGGGGCAAATTCTCTGTCTACAGGGAGGAAAGTCTCTTTCTGGCACTTTCATAGAAAAACACTCCAGGAATGAGAATGTATCCACAGCCTACCTCAGTTCAGTTCAGTTCAGTTCAGTTCAGTTCAGTCACTCAGTTGTGTCTGACTCTGTGACCCTATGAACTGCAGCACTCCAGGCCTCCTTGACCATCACCAAACCCATGTCCATTGAATCGGTGATGCAGTCCAACCATTTCATCCTCTGTTGTCCCCTTCTCCTCCTGCTCTCAATCTTTCCCAGCACCAGGGTCTTTTCAAATGAGTCAGCTCTTTGCATCAAGTGGCTAAAATATTGGAGTTTCAGCTTCAACATCAGTCCTTCCAATGAATACCCAGGACTGATCTCCTTTCGGATGGACTGGTTCGACCCGAACCAGTCCAAGGGACTTTCAAGAGTCTTCTCCAACACCACAGTTCAAAAGCATTAATTCTTTGGTGCTCAGCTTTCTGTATAGTCCAACTCTTATATCCATACATGGCCAATGGGAAAACCATTGCCTTGACTAGACGGACCTTTGTTAGCAAAGTAATGTCTCTGATTTTTAATATGCTATCTAAGTTGCTATCAAAATTTTCCTTCCAAGGAGTAAGCATCTTTTAATTTCATGGCTGCTGTCACCATCTGCAGTGATTTTGGAGGCCAAAAAAATAAAGTCAGCCACTGTGTCCACTGTTTCGCCATCTATTTGCTATGAAACGATGGGACTGGATACCATGATCTTAGTTTTCTGAATGTTGAGCTTTAAGCCAACTTTTACACTCTCCTCTTTTACTTTCAAGAGGCTCTTTAGTTCTTCTTCACTTTCTGCCGTAAGGGTGGTATCATCTGCATATCTGAGGTTATTGATATTTTTCCCGGCAATCTTGGTTCCAGCTTGTGCTTCTTCCAGCCCAGCGTTTCTCATGATGTACTCTGCATAGAAGTTAAATAAGCAGGATGACAATATACAGCCTTGATGTGCTCCTTTTCCTATTTGAAGCCAGTCTGTTGTTCCATGTCCAGTTTTAACTGTTGCTTCCTGACCAGCATACAGGTTTCTCAAGAGGCAGGTCAGGTGGTTTGGTATTCACATCTCTTTCAGAATTTTCCACAGTTCATTGTTTTTTGTTTTTTTTTTTTTTTTAATTAATTTATTTTTAAATTTTACTTTACAATTCTGTATTGGTTTTGCCATACATTGACATGAATCCACCACGGGTGTACATGCCTTCCCAAACCTGAACCCCCCTCCCACCCCCCTCCCCACAACATCTCTCTGGGTCATCCCCGCGTACCAGCCCCAAGCGTGCCATATCCTGCATCGGACATACACTGGCAATTCGATTATTACATGATATTATACATGTTTCAATACAATTCTCCCAAGTCATCTTACCCTCTCCCTCTCCCACTGAGTCCAAAAGTCCGTTATACACATCTGTGTCTTTTTTGCTGTCCTGCATACAGGGTTATCATTGCCATCTTTCTAAATTCCATATATATGTGTTAGTATACTTCAACAGTTCATTGTGATCCACACAGTCAAAGGCTTTGGCAGAGTTAATAAAGCAGCAATAAATGTTTTTCTGGAACTCTCTGCCTACTTCATTATAATAATTCTAATGGGATCTCTTGAGTAGAATGTTGTTCAGGAGAGATGGAGCCAGTCATATAAAGACTGCTGATTTTGTTGGCCATATTGATATCCCTGCTGTACTGAATCTGCTGCTCACATTTTGCCACTTTCTTCTTTTGCAGGTTTAAATGATCCTAGTATTGTAGGTTCAGGTGTAGTGAGGGTCACTCTTACTTCTAGTGTAATTTTGGAGATTTAAGTTTGATCATTTTACCTGAACTTCCCTCTGGACAGATTGAAGCCCATCTTTATTGTGTGGTTGGACTGTACGAGATTGAAAACCAAGGTTTTGGCTGCAGAGTTGCTGGAGTACTGTACCACCAGAGTTGCTGGTACAGTCATAGCCAGTACTTTTGCCTTGGACTTGCTGAGGAGATAAACTGCTAGTTTTTTGTTGACCTTTAAGAGGTTTCTTTTATGGTGACCTAGAAGGTAAGATAATAAACTGCATTCAGATAAGGTTGTGGATGAACATATTTTTGATTTACTGGAAGTCTGTGCCTTTTATGTCTTGGTGGAATAGATATCTGCCTTTGGTGGAGTTCTCCCGAGAGGAATGGCCACCTTTGGAGCTCGGCAGCCTATGCCATGGCTATGAGCTTCAGTAGCAGGTGGCACACTGAATTGGTTGAGGATTAGGAGAGCTAGAATACATGTGGGTCCTCAGTTTGGAATGTGACCTAGAGAGTCTTCTTCTTTTATATATTATATACATATATATAATATTACATATATATGATATATTATAAATTATATGTGTATTATATATTTAGACTTTTCTGTCAGTATGTTTATTTTTCCTCTCTGGACTTTGATACAAGTTCAGATTTGAGAAACTTCAGGTAGTCACTAATAGTGGTAGCCTCCTACACTAAAGTTCATTTATTTTCTCTTCAGGTTTTGGGAGCTCTTGAGTCTTCTCCTTCATTTCTGGAATGAGGAATGAACTCCCAAGTTCTTGATTCTGTAAAAATGAAATCTGCAATGACTTTTCTGTTTCTCTCTCCTGGCAGGAGAGGTTGGTCTTTTAGGGAAAGGTGGGTTAGCATCGTCTACATCTTTCTGTTTTTCTATTCTGCCTTTTTTTTCTTTTTATCTCTTATCTTTGTCTTTATCTTGCTTTCTTATAGACAGCAAGTTTCTTATGCAGTCGATCACTGTTATATTTATTCTTCTTTGTGTTGTAGGAAAACAGAGTCGAATACTGTCATGTTTTCTTGTGCCTGTAGCAGCAGAGGCCATAGTTCATAAATTTTCTAGCCTTTCTTTCTTTCTTTCTTTTTTGCTTTTCCCCATTCAAAAACCAGTTAGGGTGATGTGATATTTTGGAGTCCTGGAATTTTCACTTCTAGCTAGTTGGGCATAAACTTAATCATGATATTTTAAAATCCAAGGATTTCTGTCATTTATTTTGCTATCCAAGGCTTTATAACCTCAAGATCTACTTTGCTCATGGTTTCTCTCTTCTTCATTTGCAGATAGCCACCTTTTGTTGTATTCCATATAGCTTTTTTCTCTGTGCACACACTTTGATAATCTCTTCCTCTTCTCATAAGCACACTACTTTTGTTGGATTAGGGTCTTAACCTTGGTGATCTCATTTAACCTTAATTACATCCTTAAAGGCCATACTCCAAATACAGACATTGGGGGTTAGGCTTCAACCTAAGAATTTGGTGATGTACAGTTCAGTTAAAACAGAGGGATCTTAAAGTAGAATAAAAACAGTTAAAAACTGTATTTCAAAATAATTATTTTACAATGAATAAGATGGGGATGAAAAGAATTAACTGATGTAACTTTGGAAAATACTTAGTATTTTGACTGACTGAGTAATATAAAACTAAAGACAATATGAACTGTACAGAAGTACTGTATTCTATCAGCAATATTTAGTATTTTTTTGCAAAGTGTATGAATTAAAATTCTAAAACTCTTTCATCTGTGTATTAGTTTTAACAAATAAAAAAATGTTATTTTGCAGCCTAAATTGGACTCAGGAAGCAACAGTTAGAACTAGACATGGAACAATAGACTGGTTCCAAATAGGAAAAGGAGTTCGTCAAGGCTGTATATTATCACCTTGCTTATTTAACTTGTATGCAGAGTACATCATTAGAAACACTGGGCTGGTAGAAACACAAGCTGGAATCAAGGTTGCTGGGAAAAAATGTCAACAACGTCAGATATGCAGATGACACCACCCTTATGGCAGAAAGTGAAGAGGAACTAAAAAGCCTCTTGATGAAAGTGAAAGAGCAGAGTGAAAAAGTTGGCTTAAAGCTCAACATTCAGAAAACAAAGATCATGGCATCTGGTCCCATCACTTCATGGCAAATAGATGGGGAAACAGTGCACAAAGTGGCTGACTGTATTTTGGGGGGCTCCAAAATCACTGCAGATAGTGATTGCAGCCATGAAATTAAAAGATCCCTACTCCTTGGAAGGAAAGTTATGACCAACGTAGACAGCATATTAAAAAGCAGAGATATAACTTTGTCAGCAAAAGTCCATCTAGTCAAGGCTATGGTTTATCCAGTGGTCATGTATGAATATGAGAGTTGAACTATGAAAAAAGCTGACTGCCAAAGAATCGATGTTTTTGTTTTATTTATTTATTTATTTATTTATTATTTTACTTTACAATTCTGTATTGGTTTTGCCATACATTGATATGAATCCACCATGGGTGTACATGTGTTCCCAAACATGAACCCCCCTCCCACCCCCCTCCCCACAACATCTCTCTGGGTCATCCCCGTGTACCAGCCCCAAGCATGCAGTATCCTGCATCGGACATAGACTGGTGATTCTGTGGTGTTGGAGAAGACTCTTGAGAGTCCCTTGGACTGAAAGAGTCCAACAAGTCTACTCTAAAGGAAATCAGTCCTGAATATTCATTGGTAGGACTGATGCTGAGGCTGAAACTCCAATACTTTGGCCACCTGATGTGAAGAGCTGACTCAGTTGAAAAGACCCTGATGCTGGGAAAGATTGAGGCCAGGAGGAGAAGGGGACAACAGAGGATGAGCTGGCTGAATGGCATCATTGACTCAATGGACATGGATTTGTGTGAACTCCGCGAGTTGGTGATGGACAGGAAACCCTGGCATGCTGCGGTTCATGGTGTTGCAAAGAGTCTCACACGACTGCGTGACTGAACTGAACTTAAAATGGACTCTGGAATAGGAAAGGAATATTAGTTGAAAAACAGGTGAAATCAAAATAAAATCTAATTTAATTATCAGCTTTATGCTAATATTAATTTCTCTTGTTTTAATAATCATGTTATAAATATTTAGGATGTTAATAATATTAGAGGAAAATAGGTGAAGAGTACAAAACTTTTGTAGTTTTTCTGTACATGTCAAATTATTTCAAAAGAAAAGAAGATATGAATCATAAATTTAAGTCTAATTTTCAACTATGAAATTTACTAAGAATTACAGTGTGTTTTCTTGCTCTTAATATCACCCTAGTTTATATCTAGATATGCAAAAAATAAATTGTTCATGTTTAATTTTTCAGTTGCAGTTATTACATTTTATGTATATACTTTGATTTACTTCTAAATTTCTCAAAGTTTAAGATAAATTTTATTTAAAACAAATAAACTTTGTGAAAGTATTTTCAGAAAAAAATTAAGAATTCAGCAATGACAACAATATAAAATAGGGTAGATTGGGATGTTGAGTTGGATGACTTTTTCTACTTCTTTTCAAATAAGGTAAAGGAAGTTTAAACTTGATGACTTGGTGAAATGACTTAAGACCTTTTTAGCAATCCACTCTGTAGGATAGGTAATAAGAGTAACTGTCTAACTGGCATTGTTTCTCAGGAAGTCATATGTACCCAGCTTAGCATGTGTCATTTCAATATGACAATAATCGAATCACCTCAGACAGTGCATGGAGGTGTGAGTTAGTTTAACACTTAATAAGTGTCATAAGTTTTACAGTTCCAGGGAATATTATTTGAGGTGTGCTTTGGATAGATGCTCTTAATACACATTGATTTGATATATTTCTCACTTCCCATGGCTCATAAATTTTTAAGACTATTTTTAAATTAAAAATTAAAAAAAAAATTAAAAATTCAACACAGCCCTTGCTTTCTTAAACATTCTCTTTTCTATCAAACAAAGGATGACTTACTTTTTGTTGTGATGGTAATGGTGGCATTGATTCTGAACAAGTAAAAAACACAGACAACTAGGTATAACACATTCTAGTAGCTTCAAAAATTTCATGATTAAAAAAAAACATTTTTAAGAATTATAATGGAATCCTTTTCTAACCCAAGACATCAGTATTCAAAGTAAAAAATAGTTTTACCTTATGTTTAATACATTTTTATAGGATCATTTTTTAAATTCACTTATAATAATCAGATATGAAGATAACTATAAAAGAAATGGCTGCATAGGTATATTGCTTTGACTAATACAGTTCAATTAAGTGAAGGTAAATGAGATTTTTATACTGAATATTTGTAATAGGAGGAAAGAAAAATTAAAGAAGCAAATTAATACTGTTAGTATCTCCTCACCCTACAGTGAAAAAAAACAGTTTGCAGAGTTACAGGCAGAGAATACATACTCCTTGTATTCCTTTTATTTATTCCTTAAATAATTAAGTCAAAATATATTAGGCTTCATAAGCCATCTTTAAATTACCAACAGGATATGATATTTGGTTTTGAGATTTTCAGATAAATGTTTATATTATTTTCATTTTATATTATTTTCATGCATATTATGAAAGAAGATAATCTGAACCCTGCCATTTTTAGATTGATTTACATAAAATAATTAATTGAAAACTCAGACTCACATGGGCAAACTTTGTAAAAATTTGGATAAAATTATTTTAAGTTTCTGGATTGAAAGGAATTATAATCCTCCTGAAGTCCTAAATCTTTGAATATACTGCATAATAATACATATTCTAAGTAATTAGAGTAAGCTGAATATAGAGAACTATCTACCAAATCTATATCTCCCTACATCACTGTTTCTGAATACCTATCTTAAAAATAATTTAAGTGTTTCTGAATACCTATCTTAAAAATAATTTAAGCTTAAACATATTTTAATATTTTAATAAAATTATAATTAATAGTAGTGTAATATACTACCAGTTTTAGAGGAAATAAGTCACAAATTTAATATAGCACTTTTCCATCAGAAAACATGTGTTATGTTAAACTTTCACATGGTAATTGAGTGATATACTGAAAGAGATGCGCTGAGACCTTGCTTATCAAGGTGAAGTCCAAGGACCTGCCACAACTGCATCATATAAAAGTTTGTTAGAGATATAAAATGTTGGACCCAGCCTTGAAATTCTTGGCTTATAAATTTCATTTTAAGTTTGGCAGATATTATTCTAAGAAACTGATTATCTAATTTGGCTATACATTGGAAAAATTGAGAACTAAAAGCAAACAAACAAACAAAAAGCACGGATACCATTTAAACCCTACAACTGCTGATTTAGTAGGCAGGAAATGCAACTTAGACATGGATTTGTAAAAACTCGCAAGTGATTCTAATTAGCAGCAAAGTTTGAGAACCACTGTTCTAAGAAACATTATCAATTGCCAGTAGGTAACTTGTTGACACCTGCTATCAACCCATTGGTCATTTAGATTGATAGTAATTTTTATTTCTGTTAAAAAGAAATTAACTTATTAATATGTCCTTAGAAAAGTTGTGTATAATCCATATGATTATTAATTAGAGTTACTTCATAAAATTTCTCTTTAAAGAGATGTTTGATAATTCATTTGTAGTTAAAAATTCCATTTTAATTATTATTAACATGTTTTTTATCTATAACTTTGCAGTTTTCTTAAATTGAACATGTTTTAAATACCTTTGCTTTAATCCAATTTCCAAATATATATTTTTTGAAATAAAAAACAGCATTTATTTATTTTTGACAGTTTCAGTATTTGCTTTTGCTGGAGTTAGTGTTTATTTACAGCATTTAATAACAAGTTACTAGAAAGGTCACGTATAGTTCTTCAGTACCATATGGAGTACATTTAGGCTTTTTCCCAGTGAACAATGCTTATACTAATCTATACTGCTGCTAAGTCGCTTCAGTTGTGTCCGACTCTGTGTGACCCCAGAGACGGCAGCCCACCAGGCTCCCCTATCCTTGGGATTCTCCAGGCAAAAACACTGGAATGGGTTGCCATTTCCTTCTCCAACGCATGAAAGTGAAAAGTGAAAGTGAAGTCGCTCAGTCATGTCTGACTCTTAGCGACCCCATAGACTGCAGCCCACCAGGCTCCTCCATCCATGGGATTTTCCAGGCAAGAGTACTGGAGTGGGTGCCATCTGCTTCTCCTTAATCTATACTAGGTGTTTTTTAATAGAGTTCTATTTGTCTCAAAGATTATGTCCTTAAGGAACTAGTGCCACTCCTGAAAACTGTCATATCATTGTAGATAGTACCAAAGTATAAATGATTATTTAATAAATACCTATGGTGAGGCTTTTCCTGAGGCAATTAAAGCATGCATTATGTATAATAATATAGTATTTATTTCAGTTGAATTATCTGAAGCTAATAATTCCACATCATAGTTTAGAGCTCACCCCGAAGACCCTTTCAATTAATATATAAATAATATGTTTCTTATTTTGTTTTAATGAGACCCATGCAAAAATAACTTTGTAAACTTCACTATTACTTTTAACTTACATTTGTCCTTGTGTGGAATGTGCATTTTCTACAGGTTGTGGTCATAAAAGGTAAATAAGGGAGAAGGAGTAAATAATACAGAAAAATAGAGAATAGATTTAATTACCACTAAGTAGCTAATTAGTCAGACATGACTTAGCAACTGAACAACAACTAGCTAATTAACATCTTAATGAAAAGTCTAAATATACTGATTTTAAGTAGTTAATTAACATATTGTATCAAATTATAGTGTCAAGATAACATGTAATCACCTTTAATCTGGTAAAAGTTATTCTATTATTCATACACAACCTAATTGCTATGTAATCATCAATATAACTTTAAAATATTTTAAGTGTTTAAATATGTATGAAAATATACAAAGAGAATTATATATCCTTGGTTCTTCCCTATGTTAAAAAGAGCAAAAGTCATCATCTCTACAATCCATTCCACACTGTTAGCTTTAGATTTTTGAGACCAGAAATCCTGATGCTTAGATTAATGTCCAGTCAGTTTTGACTGGGTATTAATCAGTCAATCAGCCAATACTAACTTCCACTAATCTAGGTATCAGGAGTTCTGACCTTTTATGATAAACACATTTGGAAATCTTGAATTTTAGATTCTTATTAATATATATAGTTGTAATCAAATTTGTGGATGGAATTTTGATGCTTTAAGTAAAACAAATATTTTGGAAGTTGCACCATAATGTTTAATGATATATATCATTATGTATTTTGCCTTTGTCCCATTTTAAAAATAAAATTACTATAATAAATTATGTATATTAAATACCTGAGAAATCCTACATGAACTTTTTTCCATAAGGGAAAAAACATAAAGCAAGCATCCTTTCACCCAAAAAAGATTTTATTCCAAACCACTGAATGAAGGAAACGGTATGCCAGAAACACAAAAAAGTGAAATTAAAAATAAGTGTGTGTGTGTGTCCATGTGCATGTGCATTCTCAGTCATGTCTGACCCTTTTTAACCCCATGGACTGAAGCCCACAGGGCTTCTCTCTCCATGGGGTTTTTCCAGGCAAAAACACAGGAGTGGATTGCCATTTCATTTTCCAGTGAATCTTCCCAACCCCAGGATAAAACCCGCATCTCCCATGTGTCCAGCATTGTAGGTGGATTTATTTACCACTGAGCTACAAAAATAGCATTGTAGTGCTTATATAAAAACTGCATTTCAAGGAGAACACAGTATGATTATAAGCACTTACTTAGGAATCTTAATTCTTTCTATACCTAAAATGCCAGCAGAATTAGTTCAAGATAACTTGAAATTTTGGTTTCCACTAGTTGGAATTTAACATAACCACCATCATTCACTTCCTAAGACTGTTATGCACTAATTAAAGACTATAAAGCATCTTGCAAATAAAGTCCTACATACATGCCTAATAAGGCTAATAACATTTATAATGATACCAGCTGTTGAAACCCAACAGATATACATAATTAATGGCAGTTGAAGTTTACCTACAGGTTTTCCATCTGCTTCATTAGAATACAATTTCCAGAAATTAAAAATAGTACTTTTAATTTAGAAATCAAGGTTTTCCTTCACACCCATTCTAAAATATATATAATTTTATATATGGCCTAAAAATAAACAATTTCTTGTTAAAAGAAAATACCCAAAGTGAACCTTAGTAAAAATAAACACACATACACACACACATTTGGAAATATCTGTTTCTCTAATCTTATTTGCATGTATGTCATTTCAATATCTTTATTTTTAGATGAATAATAACAATAGTTTAACTTGACTGTGTCACCAATTTTGTACAAGACTATATACCAAGCACTACATGTTCCCTTTTTTAGGCAATATCCAAAATAAGGCTGAAAGATAAGCATTGCTTACACCTATATGATATAGTTTAGGAAACTAAAGGTAAATGAGGTATTTATAGAGAGATAACTTTCAGCAATTGGAGAAAAATAGCTTCATAATTTAACAGAAGACAACAAATAGAGAAAAAGTCTGAAACTTACTGGCAACAATAAAAAGAGAGTGAACATAAACCTAGATTACACATTACACACTTTGAAAAAATCAGCTCTGTGTTTCAACATGAGGTGGATGATATTCCTTATAATAGTACGCTTTCCTAATGCAGAAATATTGAGCTGGAAAAATATCCTCAAACACAAATTTCATATTAGAGAGAATAAAATCATAAGTAGATGTTGGTAAAACAGTTAACATCCTCAAAAATTGATATGTCTTTGGCTATTTGGAATGGATTCTAGAAGACCCTAAGATGCAAGAGAGCACATAATGGAGGAACCTATACCCAGAGGGACACTGTTCCATTTCTCCTCAATCTCTCATGTCTTTGTATCCCAGAAAAAAAAATAGATGTAAAACACAATCTAGCCTTCAAGCTCAAACTTAGTGTTGTAAAATAAATTGGTCTTAATCAAATGATATGAATTAAGAATTTTCAATCACACTGAGTCAGAGTAAAGGGGGAAGTTCTGGACAGAGCCATCAACAAAACTTAAGCATGAATAACATAATAAACATTATTAGGAATTGTGGATATTCTTCTGTAGAGCAATGAAAGAAAAGAATCCAGCATCATGATGAAGAACTCTGTAAGGAAACATAACTCCAGGTAATAAGTACATATAGCAGTATAGCAGATAGTACAGATAAGAGTATGTATCAACTTAATGAAAATACAGAGATGACAGAGTTCAAAACCATATAAGAAATCAAGTAGATAAAAGTATGAATTTTATAGTTGAGGAAAGCAATTCATAAAAAACAAACAATTTAATGTAATAAAGAAATAAGAAACATAGGGACACATAAATAGCTGAAAAAATTGAGCTGTGGCATGGAGGAAAAATTGAACTAATCATACTGAATGCAAAGAAAAATAGGTGAAATAAAACATTTAAAGGAGGGGCAGTAGTTCCGAATGAAAAGATTATCTAACACAAGAATAATTGTTACTGTTGAAGTAGAAAAACTGAAGAACTGGAGTAGAAAAAGTGTTGAGAGTTAGAATACAAAATGAAGTAATCAGAGGAAGAAAGGGCACAGATACATGAGAAAACATTAAAACAATTATCATCGAAATGTAACTTGTTTCAGTTATTTAGATTCTAACATGTAGAAAGAATTCTTCAATCTGAATTAAGAAGTAAGTCACCCTGAAGGGGAAACACTAGGTAAAATTTCTCAATCAACGTTATTGTAGAAAAAATGGAGCTTTGAGGTTTCGGATCAACGTTATTGTAGAAAAAATGGAACTTTTGGGTTTGGGATGATATTTGGATTTTGTATTTTTACATTTTGAATGACTTATTCTGTTGTTAAGAGAACATATAATTTCTACAGATATTATATGTATCCTACTGTAAATATTTTATAGATATGAAATTATTGTTTGGCGTATAATCTGTACTAGCTTGCTTTCTTTAATATATTTAAAGATGTTCTATGATTGGGTTTTATCTTTTAGGTACTATTGTAGGTTATGAACTTATAGCAATAAATAGAATAAATGTCCTCAAGAAGCTTGTATTAAAAAGGAGGTTTATAAAAAGCAAACATAATACACTAATTATAAACATGTTAGAAGTTGATGTGTCCTATGGAGGAAATAAGAAAGAGTACATGAAATGTAAAGTGGTGCTTGTGGGTTCTTGGTTTGGCATTTTAGATGAAGTTGTTTGGTGAGCATGTCTGAAACTGAGTAATTTGAACAAAGCATTAAATGAAGCTCCAGAAGTAGTCATATCTCAGAGACATAATCTAGGGTGAGAGAGAAACATAGGTAAATCATAACATGTCTGGTATTTTGAATAAAGAGTGAAGAAGCCAATGTGTCAGTAGCTAATTGAGAAAAAGGAAATATACTAATATTAGGAAATAAGAACACATAAAGGTGGTTACAAATAGCTGTGAAAAGAAGAAAAGTGAAAGGCAAAGGAGAAAAGGAAAGATATACCAATTTGAATTCAGAGTTCCAAAGAATAGCAGGGAGAGATAAGAAAGCCCTCCTCAGTGTTCAGTGCAAAGAAATAGAGGGAAATAATAGAATGGAAAAGACTAGAGATCTCTTCAATAAAATTAGAGATACCAAGGGAATATTTAATGCAAAGATGGGCTCAATAAAGGACAGAAATGGTATGGCCTTAACAGAAGCAGAAGATATTATGAAGAGGTGGCAACAATACACAGAAGAACTGTATAAAAGAGAACTTTAGGACCCAGACAATCACTATGGTGTGATCATTCACCTAGAGCCAGACATTCTGGAATGTGAAGTCAAGTGGGGCCTTAGGATGCATCACTATGAAAAGAGCTAGTGGAGGTGATGGAATTCCAGCTGAGCTATTTCAAATCCTAACAGATGATGCTGTGAAAGTGCTGCACTTAATATGCCAGCAAATTTGGAAAGCTCAGCAGTGGCCACGGGACTGGAAAAGGTCAGTTTTCATTGCAATCCCAAAGAAAGGCAATGGCAAAGAATGCTCAAACTACCACACAGTTGCACTCATCTCACACGCTAGCTAAGTAATGCTCAAAATTCTCCAAGCCAGGCTTCAGCAATATGTGAACTGTGAGCTTCCAGATGTTCAAGTTGGTTTTAGAAAAGGCAGAGGAACCAGAAATCAAATTGCCAACATTTGCTGGATCATCAAAAAAGCAAGAGAGTCCTAGAAAAACATCTATTTCTGCTTTATTGACTATGCCAAATCCTTTGACTGTGTGGATCACAATAAACTGTGAAAAATTCTGAAAGAGATGGGAACACCAAACCACCTGACCTGCCTCCTGAGAAATCTGTATGCAGGTCAAAAAGAAACAGTTAGAACTGGATATGGAACAACAAGCTGGTTCCAAATAGTGAAAGGAGTCTGTCAAGGCTGTATATTGTCACCCTACTTATTTACCTTATATGCAGAGTACGTCATGAGAAATGCTGGGTTAGATGAAGCACAAGCTAGAACTAAGATTGCCAGGAAAAATATCAGTAACCTCAGATATACAGATGACACCATCGTTATGGCAGAAAGTGAAAAACTAAAGAGCCTCTTGATGAAAGTGAAAGAGGAGAGTGAAAAAAGTTGGCTTAAAGCTCAACATTCAGGAAAATAAGATCACAAAATCCAGTCCCATGACAAACAGCTGGGGAAACAGTGGAAACAGTGGCTGGCTTTATTTGTTTGGGCTCCCAAATCACTGCAGATGATGACCTCCGCCATGAAATTAAAAGACGCTTACTCCTTGGAAGGAAACTTATGTCTGACCTAGATAGCATATTAAAAAGCAGAGACATTACTTTGCCAACAAAGGCCCGTCTAGTCAAGGCTATGTTTTTTTTAGAAGTCGTATATGTGAGAGTTGGACTGTAAAGAAAGCTGAGGGCCAAAGATTTGATGCTTTTGAACTGTGGTGTTGGAGATGTCTCTTGAGAGTCCCTTGGACTGCAAGAGATCCAACCAGTCCATACTAAAGGAGATCAATCCTGGGTGTTCACTGGAAGGACTGATGTTGAAGCGGAACACCTGATGCGAAGAGCCGACTCATTTGAAAAGACCCTAATGGTGGGAAAGTTTGAAGGTAGGAGAAGAAGGGGATGACAGGGGCTGAGATGGTTGGATGACATCACCGACTCAATGCACATTGGTTTGGATGAACTCTAGGAGTTGATAATGCACAGAGAGGCCTGGTGTGCTGCAGTCCATGGGGTTGCAAAGAGTGGAACACAACTGAGTGACTGAAAAGAACTGAAGTGAAAGGTGGTTAAGGGGTTTGCACTCTTAAGTAAAATGGAGTGCCATTTGAAGATTCTGAGTTAAAAAGCGACATGTTCTGATTTCCATTCAGAAAGAATCACTGTTTTTGTGGTTAGAATAATCTTCAGGGGCAAAGTTGGAGGAGGCAGAGGACTTTGGATGCTCAAACAATAACCTGGATGAGAGAAAAAGATTACTTGGACCAGAAACCAATGAAGATGGAAGTTGGGTATTCAGATATTGAAGGCCAATGCACAAACACGGATATATTCACTTGATCATCTTTATTGATCACTAATTCATTTTCTGTTATAAATATGTTTTTTTTTAAACTTCATGTCAATGAGTGTATACATGTGCCATTTTGAGATTTTTTTTCTGCATATATGGGTAGTTTATTTATTTTTTGCTGAGTGATACCTTATTTATGTATACTATAATTTGCTTATTCATTTACTAAGTGATAGAAATTTGGGTTATTTCTAATTTAGGGTTATCAACAAAATTGCTCTGAATATTCAAATATAAATATTTTTGTGAACATATATTTTCATTTCTTTCCCATAAATATATGGAAATAGAGTGGTTGGATCATATATTAGCTATAGGCTTTACTCTTTGAAGAAATTGTTTTCCAAAGTGCTTGTGCCATTTTGCATCCCTGTCAGCACTGGGTGAGAGTTTTAATTACTGAAATCCTTGCTAAAATTTACTGTGTGTTATGTTAAGTCACTTCAGTCATGTCTGACTCTTTTCATCCCTGTGGACTGTGGTCTGCCAGGTTCCTCTGTCCATGGGATTCTCCAGGCAAGAACAGAGAATGGATTGTGTGCCCTCCTCCAGGGGATCTTCTTGACACAGGGATCGAATGTATGTCTTTTATGACTCCTGCTTTAACAGGTAGGTTCTTTACCACTAGTGCCACCTGGGAAGCCCCAAATTTGCTATTATTTATCTATTTTCCAGTGAGCAAGTAGTGGGATCTAATGATTTTAATTGTTATTTGGGCATTTCACCCTGTGTTTATTGCCTATATATATATATATATATATATATATTAAAAATTATCTACATGAATTGTTTTGTACAGTCACTTTTGTCTTATTTGAGATTTAGGAATCCTTTATATATTCTGGATTCCATCATTTGTCATTGAATTTGTTAAGTAAGAGATGTTTGTCATCCAAATAAAGAGGCTAAAAATGAAGTTCAGGTAAAAGTCCCATGCTAGATAACCAAATTTTAGAGTTGTTAGTGTATACTACATGATATTTAAAACCAGAAGACTGCATGAGATCTAAACCATAAACTCATTATTAGTAAAAAAAAAAAAAAAAAAAAAAAAGAGAAGATATCTAAGGACTGAGAAACACCAGCAATAACATTTGGAAAAAAGGGAAGCCAGAGGAGAAAGCAGAATTAGTGGCTAGTATCATAGGTGATGGCCAGTGATAAAAGTCTATTAAGGATGAAGGTGCATAAACTGTAGGTGTTGCCAGTGGGTTAAAATAAGTTGTGGAAAGAAAATTTAGCATTGAGTTTAATAGTGGAGGGATTTTGTGACTTTAATAAGAATGGCTTATATGTAGTTACGGGGTCAAAAATTGCTGTGAAATTAAAGACAGAATAAATGACTAACGAATTAATTAGCTAAGCAACAATCATCACTTTTCTGATATTACCAAAAAAAAATCTAGTCACAGATTATAGACTTTGTAATAAATGCTCACAACATCATCTGTAAACTAGTCCCACAAAAAATGAAACCTGAACCTATAAAGTGTAGAGCAGCATCATAGGCTTGTATATATAAAAACCAGACTGTAGGGAAAATAACTTGATTTTGAAAATAAATAAATGAAAAAATAAAAAACATGATGATGACAGAATCTGTATGCTAAAGTGAACATAATAAGTTTATGATCAGTTACAAAAACAGTGATTAATTTCTTGGATATTGACTCATTCAAACAGACTGGAAATAAACGTATTTGTGAGAAATTTGAGAAATATTGAATATTGATTGGCCTTTTAACATTATTAAAGAAGTAACTTTGCTTTGAAATACTATGGATTTTTTAACAGTGTTTGTCTTTTGAAGACATATCTTGTAATATTATGTATAAAGAATTATATCTGCAGATTGCTTAGATTGATTCAAAATGAAAGAGAGAAGAGAGTGGGGTACATATAAAATAACACTGTCTATGAGTTAATAATCAGTGAAACTGAGTGATTATGTAAGAGTACCCATGATTTTTATAACTCTGATTTTTTAATATTTTGACAATTTCTATACTGAACTGTTAAAGAACTCAGATAATTTATTTACTATTACAGGAGAGAATAGGAGGAGAGACATTAGAGAAAGCAAGTGTTGGTAACTTCCAAGGAATTATTTTAACACTATATTTTTCAAAACAATGAAATCTCAAGAGGGTTGTTGAAAGGGAGAGATAAAATTTTGCTTACAGGATGAAAGCTGGCAGGATGCAGTAGAGCTGAAAAGTTAATGGTGTGGGACAGAGAGAAGATGCCTGGTGAACTAAAGTCCTTGGAAAGGCAATATTGGCTCCCCGGATGGAATCTTGTGCACAAGTGGAGTAGTTGTCTTTTGCCTATAGCACAAACTATTCATCTTTAATATAAAGAAGAAGGTGGCTGATATGGCTATATGTGCTGGAGAGCAAGTCATATGGTAATGGAAGTTTGAGCAAGTTCTCTTCTGCTAGAAAATGGAATAAGAAGAAAGATCACCAGCTAGGAGATATGTTAGCAGAGAAGACACGAGAACTCTCAAAGATTCATCTAGAAGAATGAAAGAGGAGGTAACTAGAAAAATGTAATGTACATGCCAGAAAGCATCAGAGGCTCATTTGAGACTTATGGTAAAGAATTTGAGATTAAATCAGCATAGTTTTGAACAATTTTGTCCATGACAATCATCATAGATCTAGCTGCAACCACTTCTTTTATTTCTAATTATTTTTCTACACTGTCTTACTATTAGAAACGTGACTCATTAGAAAAGACCTTAACCTGGAAAACATTGAAGGCAAAGGAGAAGGGGGTGGCAGAGGATGAGATGGTTGGACAGCAACACCAACTCAATGGGACGTGAATTTGAGCAAACTCCGAAAGACAGTGGAGGCCAGGGAGCCTGGCATGCTACAGTCTATGGGGTCGCAAAGAGTCACACATGACTCAGTGACTGAACAACACCACATATGATAATAATCTCCTCCTTACAATTAATGATTTTTCATTATTAGGAAAAAAGGAAAATCATGAGAAATAATGCCATCCGTGAGCTTATCTCAACCTAAATTTCCAGGCTTCTTTTAACCTCTCCCTAGTTGTCTCCATTCTCTTGTCAAAAGCCTTTTTTTAATTTGCTTTGCCCAAATAACAGTTTCCCAACAATATGTGTAATTAAATGAATAAAGGTCATGATTAATTAATGGAAAGTTAATGCACAACTGTTAGTCATTTAGATTGTATAAAGTAGTTTCCCAGGCCGGCTTTCTGGGAAAGTTATATATTTTAGAATAGAGACCATAATTTATTGATTTTTATACTCCCAGAATCTAGTAAGATGCCTGAATTAGGCATGTAGGAAGATGTCTAAGTAGTAAGCTGTTAATAACTGTTGGTTGAATGAAAATGTTTAATACATCTTTTCTACATTTTATACATTACCCTCACATAGAGAAACTGGATCTTAAAACTTACTTTTTAAAATTAAACAATGAAATATTCATCTGTAAATTTACTAAAGAGTTGATGATACTATAGGTCTTAATGTATATTTAATAATCATAAAAATATAGAAAAACTATAAATTAATTTAATTATACATTTAGATATAGGTATATGCCCATATTTAACTAAAATAACCTATATGCCAGTGCCTAGAACAATTTGGCACATAAGAGTACAGGGTAGAAAAAAATTTTCCTTCATCTTGTGAGGATACAGACTGGTTCTGAAAATTAAGTTGGCAAAGGTTAATTGGAGAAAAGCATACAAATTTTATTAAGTTGTTATATGCACATAAGAACCTTTGTAAAAGAATGAAGACCTGATGAAGTGGCCAGTGTAAAAAATGTTTATATCTTTGTAGACAAGGAAACAATACAATTTGTGAAAAACTGGCAATACAAAAGGATATCAGCTAGAGCTAGCAAACAATGAAGTAACTCTAAAGACAAAAGTTGGTTTAACAAGTTTTGTTTGTACAGATTTTTTGGCTTTTAATTCCCTATGACTTCCCTTCTCTTGGTACAGGGAGGGTACCTTTTACATGGAAGTTTTATGATCTGTCTCAGGGAAGGGTAAAGGCAGGAAGTCAGAGTGACCTTACTGTTCTGCTTTTTTTTTTTTTTTTACTTTTTAATTCCTTTCCCTTATGATATTTAATATACCAAGGTGTCATATTTTATGGTAGCATGTCCTAAACCTTGTCAATAGCAAAACAGATGCTAAATAAACACTTTTTGAAGGAATAAATAAGTAAATGAGTGGATGCCTTATTAATATATATGTATATATACATACACAATATGTTGGATATAGGTACATGCATATATGAAGGTGTGATGAAGTGACTAGTGCAGGAAACTGGTCAGTTTAATTTTCATACCCAAACAGGATCTGAAAGGCCTGAAATGCCAGAGTACATCCAAATACAGCAAAAAAAAAAAAAAAAAAAGAATGAGGGCAGCTGTTTTTGAGGCTAAACAGTCTATATAACATGCCAGTGTCTGGTGATTAAGTCTGATCCTTTCAGTTCTTAGTAAGTTTGATACTGGGGAAGACCTTTGATTCTTTTGAATTAAATGTGGCAAGCTATATTTTCCTTAACACAACTGTACAGCTCATAAACATCTAAGTCACTACTGGTCAAGAATTGGGATGAGATGGAAATAAAGCACATCAGGATTTGATGCCATAAAGGTGTCTACTTATCTTTGATGTGAAGTGTGAAGGACTTGAGGCAGGCTTTGTGGGACAGTCTGACCAGTGGAACTTAGAAAAATTAGACTTAAAAATTAGGCTTAAATTCAAAGAGTTAGCTAAATGGGTGGACATAGAATGTGCTGCTGGGCAAAAAGGGAAATTAGCAAAAAATTCAATTTTCTACCTGTTGTTAGTGGCTAAGCTAAAAAATATATGTCTGAAAGATGCTTTCTTAATATAGGATAAAAATAAATCATACTAGAAATCTTTGTCAGTGGAAAAGGCTTTTTATGCTTCCACAGCCATCTGGGTAGCTGGTACATTTATGACTAACTTAAGTCAGTGAAGACCACTGATCAAATAGGATAGTATATAAGAATGAAAGGTCATGGTCAGGTGACCATGAATTCCCAAGCTATTCTGTTAAAAAATTAGGGTTTTTTTTTTTTAATAGCAGAGACCTGGCAAATCATTGCATAGATGCATAAATGCTTAGAATTAGCTATGGGGGAGGGTAGAGGATCTCTATTTCCAGAAAAAAAAAAAAATTAAATGGAAGAAGTTCCTTAAGTTGATAAATAAGTAAACTTGTATAAGCAGACATTTCTGGGTAGTGGTTATTTATTAATTTGTTACAGCTGGTGAATTAGGTATTTTAGCAGATCTACTCTGATAGGGGTAAGTACCTACATTCCTTTTAAGGTAATATAGATGTTATAAATGAAGCCAACTCTAAACTGGCTTTATGATGACACATTTAATTACAGGGGCTATGACTTATATTATAGTATGACAAATGATCCCCCAATTGTCTGTGCCTTCTGTAATCTTGTATTTCAAGTCTAGTGAGTATATAAGAGGTAGTAACTCACTATTGTACCCTCTAAAGGAAGAATATGCCAGCAATTAAAAAGAAGCTATATAAAGAAAAGAAGCAGAAAAGATAAAAGAAGAAAATGTTGAGCTACCTGACAGAACTGGGTGGACTTGTTTAGGTGTTCAGTTCTTTTTAAAAATGGGATTAAAAAAAAAAAAAAAAACAGAAACTTGACAGGATTCCCATTAAGGAGTCAGTTGTTCATTATCAACATAGGGTGAGATGTAGACGTGAGAGAACTGCTCCATGCATCTCTTGCATTGTTGCCACATCTAATATTCTCTTTTTATTCTTAGCTTAAATAAATTTAGATGTAGTAAAGAGGATCATGCTTTAGAATGAAACAAGTTAAATGAATAGGGAGTAGGGGAGAAGGGTTGTAAACTTTTACTATAAAGCGAAGTGAAAATAAAAAGCCTAGATTTTCTTGTCTAACCCCTGAATGGGCATCTTAAGACGTATGCAAAGAATTGAGTGACATGTTCAGAGGATAGTCTGAAATACATTTTAGATTTTCTAGATACAAGAGTTCAATATAATCCCTTTACCAGATACAAATGGCACTCTGATAGATCTGAAGGCTACATTGGTAGTATACAAAGATGTGTGGTAGGAGAAATTAAGTTGAAACTTGAAAAACAAATTGTAAAGTTGTACTGGAAAATTGAGTCTGTAGTCATAGACTTCACCTGGCAAAGGAAATGGAAACCCACTCCAGTGTTCTTGCCTGGAGAATCCCAGGGACGGGAGAGCCTGGTGGGCTGCTGTCTATGGGATCGCACAGAGTCAGACACCACTGAAGCAACTTAGCAGCAGCAACAGGGGCATAGACTTTACCAGAGTCAATAATTTGGTTGGATATTGTATGTGAATGAGGCACATTTCCCCTACACTTTCCATAGACCAATTCAGTTCTTCAACCGTTAATTGGTCAAACTAAGTATTGTTTTGTCCCATTTCTCCTCTGTACCAAATATTAAGCAACACGGTATTCCAGTAGGTTAATGAGAGATTACTATTATGATTAAGGGAATGATTGAAGGGAGGTGTTTAATTCCCTCTAAAGCTCTTTTATCAATCTTATATGGCCAGTATGCAAAACAGATGCCTCCAGAAGGTTGACAATACATGAACAGAATTAAACAAGTTCATTCTTTAGATCGATTCAGCTGTGTTTGATATACGATAGGCTCCATAGGAAGTACAACAAGCCAAGGGAGACAGCAGGTCACAAGCCTAATGCATTTACCTCCATAAAAATTTAGAGTCCCTGCAGGCACAAAAGTAAGATTTCCAGATTGAGCAGATAAAAGATAGAAGCCCAGTTAAATTTGAAATTAAGATTAAAAAAAAAAAAAAAAACTTTTGTAGTATAAATATGTCTTAGAGATTGCATGGTACAAATAATGTATTTTATCTTGCAACTCTGTGTGACATTCTTCTAGATTAGAATTTAATATACAATTATTGTTTTTGCTACAGGGATATTTGAATTGCTGTAGTTTAGTGAGACAAGATTTAGATTTGGTAATGATTTAAAATATTTTAATGCACAGCATTGATGATATCATGAGTTGTATCTTCTGAGAAAGAAGCATAGGAAGAATTAAGGACTATAGTCACTCATATACAAATAGAGACTAGCTTATAACTCCAACTAAAATTCAAGTGTCAGTCCAGTCTGTGAAATTCCCAGAAGTTCTCTACTCAGAGGCACTGTGTGCAGCCGCTTTTCACAGCCCGTTAAATAGACACTTACTACCTTGCTATGAAATGTTTTCATAAACTGCCTTAATCATAAAAGGACATCACATAATTCAGGAGTGAGAAATGATCATGGCTGGGGTGATATGAGACATATATTCAAATATAGAAGAAGCCCACCAAAGATTACTCATAAGATGGAAGTCATATATTTCTGAGCATTCTAACCAGGAAACATTCAAAGGAATCCACCTTGCTCATGAGGAGATTAATTCACGCCCATAGAACTGAATATAGAACACTCCAAGGACTTTTCTGCCCTCATTGCTACGTGAGATAAACAATATTCTCCCCAACTGAGGCAAAATAGACTTCCAGGTTCCCAATAGAGGATTTCATTGTTGGTTGGAAATCATCTGCAATACACCCTGCAGATGGTAAAATCTTAGTGACAGAAGGTCGGAGCTGAGAGCTGTTTGTTTCGTAGTAGAAGAGAAATTAGGCTTGGGTTGCTTAGGGCACTTTTTGAATATTTACAGACTATTGGGCAGTAGCTCGTGCCCTTGCAATGTGGAGAGGCAAACAGAATCCTAGATGCCTAGACAATAAAAGCACCATCCTATGGGATTCTCAGTTATGGAAATATCTATGGGAATCTACAGAAAAAAATGAAAATGGTTCATGTAGATAACTGTGTGTGTGTATGATAGTCTAAGTGGCAGACAAACAATCACAAACAAAAATCGGTTGCCAGCTCTGAAGGGGATTAGAATGCTAAGGCAAATGCCTTTGTCAGACCTCCACAGCTTTCTCTCTAAGTATATGAATCATTCAGAAATAGAGGTGCTCACACCATGTACTGAGGGACAAAGAGAACACGCATTATCTTGCACATTATGAAACTGCTATAAGGAGAAGAAACTATACACATTTTAGACAGAAGAGAGCTAACTGAAAATGGCTTGAGGAATAATTCCCCAGTCAAGAGCTCTCCCGTATCTAGCAAGTGGATTATATTGGATCTATACCAGTAGCTCCATGGACCTATACTGACAGCCTCTGCAAACATGTTAAATGGGATTGACAGTTATTCTATTTTATGGTTTACTTGTAACAGAAGTAAAAAATTTGAGAGAGTAAATTTTCCATTAATTCAGATGACCTGAATATATTTTTTATGATTGTATTATATAGTTTGTTGTTGCCAATATACCAATAACAACAACAAAAAATGGCAAGGAAACAGTATAAAGACAAAAGACAGACTATACTCCTTACCATACCCTCAGAACACTGATCTCATTTAAAATTAAAATGGGTAATTGAAGGTCCTGTTACTCAAAATAAGCGATGAAAATATTTTAGAGTATAGATTAATTATTTAAATAATTGTGTTAGGCTACATATATACCAATCCATTCTAAAGGAGATCAGCCCTGGGTGTTCTTTGGAGGGAATGATGCTGAAGCTGAAACTCCAATACTTTGGCCACCTCATGGGAAGAGTTGACTCATTGGAAAAGACTGATGCTGAAAGAGATTGGGGGCAGGAAGAAAAGGGGATGACAGAGGATGAGATGGCTGGATGGCATCACCGACTCAATGGACATGAGTTTGTGTTAACTCCGGGAGTTGATGATGGACAGGGAGACCTGGCGTGCTGCAATTCATGGGGTCGCAAAGAGTCGGACATGACTGAATGACTCAACTGAACTGAACTGAACATATAGAAGTTAGTAAGCCAAGGTCTTGAGTAGAAAGGTTTCAAAGACATGAGAATAAGAAATGGAAGATGATGAAACTATGGAATATTCTATCTTTCTGACCTCAAAATATTTTCTTTAATTTTGTCTGATCCCAGAGTCTCAAGCTCAGGTTCAGTTCAGTTCAGTTCAGTTGATCAGTCATGTCTGACTCTGTGACCCATGAATCACCTTCCTGTCCATCACTAACTCCTTGAGTTTACCCAAACTCATGTCTGTTGAGTCGGTGATGCCATCCAGCCATCTCATCCTCTCCCATCCCCTTCTTTTCCTGCCCCCAATCCCTCCCAGCATCAGGGTCTCTTCCAATGAGTCAACTCTTCGCATAAGTTGCCCAAAGTATTGGAGTTTCAGCTTCACCATCAGTCCTTCCAATGAATATTCAGGACTGATCTCCTTTAGGATGGACTGGTTGGATCTCCTTGCAGTCCAAGGGACTCTCAAGAGTCTTCTCCAACACCACACTTCAAAAGCATCAACTCTTCAGCATTCAGCTTTCTTCACAGTCCAACTCTCACATCCATACATGACCAATGGGAAAACCATAGCCTTGACTAGATGGACCTTAGTCAGCAAAGTAATGTCTCTGCTTTTTAATATGCTTTGTAGGTTTGTCAAGCACAAGTTGACCTATTTAAATCCCAAGAGGTTAATAATATAAATACACACTATGTGTTTTATAGGCTGTTACATTTGACAGCTTCTGTTCTTAAATCTACTGTAAAATGTATCATGACTTCACCCGATGTAGCCAAATTGGGATTCACTGTGATTGCAATTCCATAACTTATCAACAGAAACAGTCCTGTGGTTTTGTTTTGTTTTTTTTTTTTGGTTGTTGTTGTTGTTTGGTTGTTTGTTTTTTACCAGTCAGATCATTTGGCATTCATCTCAACTGGATCTGATAAAAAGTGTCAGTCAGTTTTCTGCCTTGTTTGCCCTTGGCTCTCCTCCTGAGCCAAAAGAAGAAAGCCTGAGCAGGGAGAGAGGGATGTAGATGAAAAAATAATACATAGGAACAGAGGAGATCCTGCAAACAAGGGAATGCTCATAAATAGCTCAGAGTACTAGGAATGAAGTCAATCATGCCATTTTCTTGAGAGTATCTCAAATCTAGAGAATAATCCTATTCACTATTTTTTTTTCAAATCTAGTACTGTCTACAGGCTGATGCTGAGAGAAAACCTCTGTGGAGACTGTCATTTTCACAGGAGGAAAATTAGATCTCTATTGATTTATGTTGTTCAGTCACTAAGTTGTGTTCGACTTTTTACAACCACATGGACTGCAGCACACCAGGCTTCCCTGTCCTTCACTATCTCCTAGAGTTTGCCCAAACATGTCCATTGAGTCAGTGATGCTGTCTAATCATCTTATTCTCTGCTGCCCCCTTCTCCGCTTGCCCTCAATCTTTCCCAGCATCAGTCTTTTCCAATGAGTCGGCTCTTCACATTAGGTGGCCAGAGTATTTGAGCTTCAGCTTTAGCACCAATTCATCCAGCGAATATTCAGGGTTGATTTCCTTTAGGATTGACTGGCTAATGAGTTCTGCCTAATATTATACTTGGATAATCTGGGAGAGCAAAATGATTTTATATATCCTGATACTCAGCTTCAGGGTAGTCCAAAACAGTGAACCATCAAATTGTGCTATATAGTCTTTATTACCACTGAGATTAATTTATGAATCATTTGAAAGAAGTACTTCAAAGGCATAATATAGGTTGAGAATTCTGACTAGCTCCCTCCTTTGGGACCACAATCCATGATAATACCTTATGTATAATGAGAAATATATTGTTGACATGTAACTAGTGTCAAAGCTTGGTTTGCTCTTCTGTTTATACCGAATGTGAATTTAGGTAGAAGACATAAGTTTGAGTAAACTCCAGGAGATGGTGAAGGACAGGGAAGCCTGGGGTGCTATAGTCCACGGGATCACAAAGAGTTGAAAACAACTTAGTGACTGAACACCAAAAACATTTAAGGAAAGCAAAAATTAAATTAAGATAATACTAAGAGATAAGATTTCTGATGTTACTTAGTTTCTGTATATCACCAAAATTATCCCTATTAAGGTTAATGAAAGAAATTTATATGAAATCTTGTGAGATGGGGTTATATTTGACAGCAGAATATTATCCTATAACAGGCTCATGGAATACAGGATAATTTAGACTGCATAAATCCCAGTAATATTTACTGATAACATATGTGATGATTTGATCATCCCTGAATCAGCTGTGCCAGTGCTATGCTCTGCTATGTTCTGAAAGGATTTGGAGAGCTTGTCTAGGGATCTAAATTAGTCTAAAATAACATTCCTTGAGGCTCTTAGCAATCATGAAATTGACTTGCAATCTAAATAAATATTCTAGCAGGAATTTTCTTCCAAGAAACTTTGGAGACTTTAACCTCTAGAGGAAAATAAAGTTGTAAATAGTTGAACTAATAAAATAATTTTTCTAAGGTAGCGATGCTAAGAGATGGTGTGAATTCTCACCCAAGAACAACTGCTGGATGTTTTAGTCATCATAGATTATATTAAGATCAGTGATTAAGATTTCTAGAAGATCGAGTTAAATAGATGCCTCTATGGGTACTTTATTTATTATAAGCTTATGGCATAAATTATAATAAGTTCCTACCTGGGTGATGGCAACTTTTCTTCTTTTGCATTGTGACTTATCTGGGATGGAATAGATAATAGATGTGTCTTCTCATAGACACAGTGTAGAGAACAACATGAGAAGTTACTTGATAATATCTGGAAGCTCATGTACTAGTAATCTGTTGCTATATAATGACCAAGATGGCCTAAATGTTCCCTTCAGTGTTACCAAACTTTAGACAGGTTTCTTCCTTACTGGAGGGCCTTGACCTTCCTTTTCTTAGAGTATTTCCTTTAGTAACATTGCCATTGTAAATTCTTTCTCTATCATTTAAATGTAGATCTTTAACAACCCAGAAATGTTTATTTTTCAAAGGCCTTGGAGTCATCTCTTTGAAATGTAAGCATTAAGAAAGGTAGCACCTCTATCAATCACCTCTTCTCTGTTGAGGGTAGGAGCCTAACTTCCACAAATGCCAGTCAGCAAACATAAATGTCAAATGATCTCATCTCCTTGATCAGTCCTCCTCCTCATGTTCTCCATCAGCTAACTGAAGTTAAAATAACTTATTTGGTCTTTTATTTCAGCAGAATTGTGTTCTATCTCTCTAATCTATAGTCTTGAATAAGATATTGCTTATTATTTTTAACAATATCTTTTACAATTGTTCTTTGATGGTAACCATATTACCATGAACTCAGCATCTTGAGACAATGCATATTTACTATAAGGGTAGATGTGAAGGTACTATCAATCTGGAGGTTTGAGAGAGAGCGCCAATTAGCTATTTCCCTTTGAGCTACTGAAATACACTATAGTCACCATTTGTTAATAGGATACCTAGATTCTTTAACCAGTTGTAACCAACTAACTCTCTTGTCTCTGTCGCCTTATATTGTTTTACTTTATTTCATCCACAGATAACCATCTGTAAAGTTATATATTTATTCATACATTGTTTTGTTTTTGTATAATAAAAATGTAAGCTTCATGAGTGGTAGGACTTTGCATTTTTTATACTCATGCATTTTCAGCACCTAGAACAATAGCAGGTATATCATATGTCCTCTATAATATATTTTGATTAAATGAATGAATGATTATAATCATACTGGGATGTTTCATTGCTGATGCTCTTAAAAGAGATATGTAAATAAAATCCTTTGGACAAAGTATTTATTCATTTTGTAACTGTTATGGTTAGTTAGTTTTTTTTTTTTTTTCTCTTTGTTGACAAATCTGGAGAAAATCAAGCTTGATCTTCTATTTTATAAATCTCTGGGGAGAATCTTCCTTTTCAGTGTCTGCTAAAAGAGAAACAACTAAAATGAATTTGCAAGTTTAATGTTTCCTGGGGTCATTCAGTTCTAGAGCCTTCAATCATTTTCTCATCCTTACTCTCAAATGCTTGAGTCTTTTAGGCATTTGGTAATTTCTGAAGCATTTTTCTCCATCTGAAAATTTTTACATGGGTAGAGTGCTTTTCTTCATGCTCTTTAAATATCAATTTTACTTTTTTACTTTAGCTTCATAGTTTTATATATTTCAGTGAATGATGGCTGATTCTTCCCATTAAAGCCTTCTCAAAGCTAAAACCTTCTAGTTCAAAGCCCTGGATAATAATTTGACAACATTTTTGAAGTCTGTCAAAGATCCTGAAACACTGTGATGCTCTAATACTGAGTTACTCTTTCATTTTGCTGACTTACTACTTCTATAAGCTTATACCCAGAAGTTCTTGAATTTAGTTGAATTTAGATCTCAGATTTGTGTGTGTGTGTGTGTGTGTGTGTGTGTGAAATTTCAGGAATCCTGATAAACTGAGAGATGTAAGGAACAATAATCCCTTTGGTCTTAAAAAAAGGACAAGAAGAGTAGAGATCAGAATCCAGACCAAGATGGTAACATAGGCAGTTCCTCAGTTTCTCTCTTCCTCCAAGTTCACTGAATGTACAGCTATGCACAGAGCAATTCCCTCTAAGAGAAATCCAGGAAACTGTCTGTGTATCTTCCTAGGTCAGGAAGATCCCCTGGAGAAGTTAATGGCAACCCATTCCAGTAATCTTGCCTGTGAAATCCCATGGACAGAGGAGCCTGGGGGGCTACAGTCCATGGGGTTGAAGAGTCAGACACTACATCTCAACTAAACAACAAACAACAACACACCTACATGTTGAGTGATTGAGAAAATGCCTGTATAAATATTGAGACAAACCCTTGCCACAAACCTCATCACCATCATAACACAGCTGATCAGAAGGGAACCCCCAGCTTGCTGGTTGTCTCTGAGGAGAACATGATTTGGACTGCACATACAGCGCTCCAACTTTTAAGGCGTCATCCAAAGGACAGGCCCTCATATTATATTGCCTAGGTTTGAAAGCTGATGGGTCTTGCATTCAGGAGTCCCATAGAATATGTCAAAAAAGATAGTTTTTAATGGGCACAGCCATGGCTGCTTCCCCAGGGATCAAAGCAGAGGGAACAAGCAAACATGTCCATATCCAAGTCTTTTTCTGCAAAGGGTTTGACTGTATACTTTATGGACTGTGCCTAAGTTTCTGGAGAAGGAAATGGCAACCCACTCCAGTATTCTTGCCTGGAAAATCCCATGGGCAGAGGAGCCTGGTGGGCTACAGTCCACTGGGTTGCAAAGAGTCGGACATGACTGAGCGACTTAACTTCACTAAGTTTCTAGCTTCTAATTAACATGCATCTAGGTGCTGGCTGTAATTCTCCTGAGAACTGAGACGAAGCTGGTGTGTACTTCCACCATATTCTCCAGGAGAAAATTCTGTCATTTGTAACAACATGGATAAACTGAAGGACATCATCAAGTGAAAAAGAAAAGTCAGATAAGACAAATACTGCTGGTATTTCTTATAGGGGGAATCTAAATCTATGTTCTCTTGGAAATAGAGAGTAGTAATGGTGGCTACTAGGGCCTGGGTTATTGGGGACATTGGGAGTGGTTATTGCACAATCTGGTTCCTTGTGATTGTGGAGTTCAGGATTCCATTCCCCTGCTGTTGTCAGCTGATGAGTATGGCTAATAAAGGGGGCTTTGCAGGTGAAACTAGTGGCAAAGAACCTGCCTGCCAATGCAGGAGACATAAGAGACACAGGTTCAATCCCCGAGGAGGAAAAATATGGAATTTTCAGCTAAAAATTTGAATTTTCAGCTCTTCTTATTGATTTTCTTCAATAATGGTCAATGTCCACACCAAATTTCTGTTTGCATAGAATTTTGGACCATATTTTCATTTCCTCAGGAAATGAGAAACCAGACCATAGGCTTATAGAAACTGTAGAGATAAATGCTAGACAAAAAATAATTATAGGAAACAGAGAAAACCCACAAGGTAGGCTTAGAAAAATCTAGTAGGTGGCAAAGAGAATGTATGGCTCTTTCAATTCCAGGAAGAAATAATACGTACATACATATAGAACCAATTGCATTCTGTGAGAACCCATAATCATATCAGTGCTTTAATATCATAATTGAAAGCTTTATATTAAAAATAACAAAATGCTAAGCCAAGCAATTCAGTGATGAGGTATCAGAATTAATATGCCTGCTGCTGCTGCTGTTGCTGCTAAGTCATTTCAGTCATGTCTGACTCTGTGCGACCCGATAGATGGCAGCCCACCTGGCCCTGCCGTCCCTGGGATTCTCCAGGCAAGAACACTGAAGTGGGTTGCCATTTCCTTCTTCAATGCATGAAAGTGAAAAGTGAAAGTGAAGTCTCTCAGTCATGTACAACTCTTTGTGAATCCATGGACTGTGGCCCACCAGGCTCCTCTGTCCATGGGATTTTCCAGGCAAGAGTGCTGGAGTGGGGTGCCATTGCCTTCTCCAGATTGATATGCCTATCTGGAAGCAAATATACAAATCTTAACTGAAAAAAAAAAAAAATCTAAGTCCAAGCCTTTTATGCTAGTTCATTTCAGTCACTCAGTCATGTCTGATTCTTTGTGACCCCATGGACTGCAGCACGCCAGGCCTCCCAGTCCATCACCAACACATAGAAATTACTCAAACACATGACCATCTAGTCGGTGATGCCATCCAACCATCTTATCCTCTGTCGTCCCTTTCTTCTCACAACTTCAATCTTTCCCAACATCGGGGTCTTTTCAAATGAGTCAGTTCTTTACATCAGGTGGCCAAAGTACTGGAGTTTCAGCTTCACCATCAATCCTTCTAAAGAATATGCAGGAATGATTTCCTGTAGTGTGGAATGGTTGGATAGTCTTGCTGTCCAAGGGATGCTCAAGAATCTTCTTCAACACAACAGTTCAAAAGCATCAATTCTTCTGATTCAGCTTTTCTATAGTCCAACTCTCACATCCTTACATGACTACTGCAAAAAACATAGCTCTGACTAGATGGACCTTTGTTGGCAAAATAATGGCTTTGCTTATTAATATGCTGTCTACATTGGTCATAACTTTTATTCCAAGGAGTAAGCATCTATTAATTTCATGGCTGCAGTTACCATCTTCTGTGATTTTGGAGCCCAAAAAATTAAGTCTGACACTGTTTGCATGGTTTCCCCATCTATTTGCCATGAAGTCATGGGACCAGAGGCCATGATCTTTGTTTTCTGAATGTTGAGCTTTAAGCCAACTTTTCACTCTCCTCTTTCACTTTCATCAGGAGGTTCGTTAGTTCTTTGCTTTCTGTCTTATGGGTGGTGCCATCTGCCTATCTGAGGTTATTGATATTTCTCCCAGCAATCTTGATTCCAGCTTCTGCTTCATCCATCCCAGCATTTCTCATGATGTACTCTGTATATAAGTTAAAAAAGCAGGGTGACAATATACAGCCTTGATGTACTCCTTTCCCCAATTTGGAAACAGTCTGTTGTTCCATGTCCAGTTCTAACTGTTGCTTCCTGACCTGAATACAGATTTCTCAGGAGACAGGTCAGGTGGTCAGGTATTCCCATCTCTTGAAGAATTTTTCAGTTCGTTGTGATCCACATAGTCAAAGGCTTTGGCATAGTCAATAAAGCAGAAATAGATGTTTTTCTGGAACTCTCTTGCTTTTTTGATGATTCAACAGATGCTGGCAATTTGATCTCTGGTTCTTCTGCCTTTTGTAAATCCAGCTTGAACATCTGGAAGTTCACGGTTCACATACTGCTGAGGCCTGGCTTGGAGAAATTTGAGTATTACTTTGCTAGCGTGTGAGATGAATGCAATTGTGCAGTATTTAGCATTCTTTGGCATTGCCTTTTTTTGGGATTGGAATGAAAACTGATCTTTTCCAGTCCTGTTATCACTGCTGAGTTTTCCAAATTTGCTGGCACATTGAGTGCAGCACTTTCACAGCATCATCTTTTAGGATTTGAAATAGCTCAGCTGGAATTCCATCACCTCCACTAGCTTTGTTCATAGCGATACATCCTAAGGCCCACTTGACTTCACATTCCAGGATGTCTGGCTCTAGGTGAGTGATAACACCTTTGTGATTATCTGGGTCATGAAGATATGTTTTGTATAGTTTTTCTGTGAATTCTTGCCACCTCTTCTTAATATCTTCTGCTTCTGTTAGGTCCATACCATTTCTGTCCTTTATTGTGCCCATCTGTGCATGAAATGTTCCCTTGGTATCTCTAATTTTCTTGAAAAGATCTCTAGTGTTTCCCATTCTATAGTTTTCCTCTATTTCTTTTCATTGATCACTGAAGAAGGCTTTCTTAATCTCTCCTTGTTATTCTTTGGGAGTCTGCATTCAAATGGGTATATCTTCCCTTTTCTCCTTTGTTTTTCACTTTTCTTTTCACCGTTACTTGTAAGGATGCGCTAGACAATAATTTTACTCTTTTTCCTGTCTTTTTCTTTGGGATGGTCTGATTCCTGCCTCCTATACAATGTCACGAACCTCCATCCATAGTTCTTCAGGCACTCTGTCTATTAAATCTGATCCCTTGAATCTATTTGTTACTTGCACTGTATAATCATAAGGGTTTTTGATTTAGGTCATACTTGAATGATCTAGTGGTTTTCCCTACTTTCTTCAATTCAAGTCTGAATTTGGCAATAAGGAGTTCATGATCTAAGCCACAGTCAGCTCCTGGTCTTCTTTTGATGACTGTATAGAACTTCTGCATCTTTGGCTGTAAAGAATATAATCAATCTTATTTTGGTATTGACCATCTGGTGATGTCCATGTGTAGAGTCTTCTTATGTGTTGAAAGAGGGTGTTTGCTATGACCATTGTGTTATCTTGGCAAAACTCTATTAGCCTTTTCCCTGCTTCATTCTGTACTCCAAAGCCACATTTGCCTGTTTCTCCAGGTATTTCTTGAATTCCTACTTTTGCATTCCAGTCCCCTATAATGAAAAGGAAAACATTTTGGGGTGTTAGTTGTAGAAGATCTTATAGTTCTTCATAGAACCATTCGACTTTAGCTTCTTCAACATTACTGATCAGGGCATAGATTTGGATTACTTTGATACTGAATGGTTTGCCTTAGAAATGAACAGAGATCATTCTGTCATTATTGAGATTGCATTCCAGTAGTGCATTTTGAACTCTTTTGTTGACTATGATGGCTACTCCATTTCTTCTAAGGGATTCTTCTCCACAGTAGTAGATATATTGGTCATCTGAGTTAAATTCACCCATTGCAGTCCATTTTAGTTTACTGATTCTTAAAATGTCGATGTTCACTCTTGCCATCTCCTGTTTGACCACTTCCAATTTGTCTTGATTCATGGACCTAACATTCCAGATTCCTATGCAATAATACTCTTTACAGCATTGGACTTTACTTCCATCACCAGTCACATCCACAACTGGGTGTTTTCTGTAGCTTTGGCTCCATGTCTTCAATGAGAGAAAATAAATCTAAGTCCAAGCCTCTTATACTCAAAATTATGCAAATGTTAACTCATAGTAAAAGTTATCAAACACAGATGATACTAAACTACTATTAAGACATACACTGAAAACAACAAAGAACAGATTTTACATTCACTTATACAATAAATATATCTTTATACTGTTGTCCCTTGGTATCTACTGGGAATGAATTGGTTTCTTAACATCTCAGACAGAAAAACTTGTGGATTCTCAAGTTCCTTATATAGTAGAGTTGGTTGATAATCTGTGTCCATGGTTTCATATCCCCAGATTCAACAAACCACAGACTTATTAAATCTGTAGATGCAGAACGTGCAGAATCTGGATGCAGAACCTGTAGATAAGGTGTGCTGACCTTCTGAAAGAGATGGGAATACCAGACCACCTGATCTGCCTCTTGAGAAATCTGTATGCAGGTCAGGAAGCAACAGTTACAAATGGACATGGAACAACAGACTGGTTCCAAATAGGAAAAGGAGTACGTCAAGGCTGTATGTTGTCACCCTGCTTATTTAACTTATATGCACAGTACATCATGAGAAACACTGGGCTGGAAAAAGCACAAGCTGGAATCAAGATTGTTGGGAGAAATATCAATAACCTCAGTAATGCAGATGACACGACCCTTATGGCAGAAAGTGAAGAGGAACTAAAAAGCCTCTTGATGAAAGTGAAAGTAGAGAGTATAAAAGTTGGCTTAAAGCTCAGCATTCAGAAAATGAAGATCATGGCATTTGGTCCCATCATTTAATGGGAAATAGATGGGGAAACAGTGGAAATAGTGTCAGATTTTTTGGGCTCCAAATCACTGTAGATGGTTATTGCAGCCATGAAATTAAAAGACGCTTACTCCTTGGAAGGAAAGTTATGACCAACATAGATAGCATATTAAAAGGCAGAGATATTACTTTGCAAACAAAGGTCCATCTATTCAAGGCTATGGTTTTCCCAGTGGTCATCTATGGATGTGAGAACTGGACTGTGAAGAAAGCTGAGCACTCAATAATTGATGCTTTTGAACTGTGGTGCTGGAGAAGACTCCTGAGAGTCCCTTGGATTGCAAAGAGATCCAAGCAGTCCATCCTAAAGGAGACCAGTCCCAGGCGTTCATTGGAAGGACTGATGCTGAGGCTGAAACTCCAATACTTTGGCCATCTCATGTGAAGAGCTGACTCATTGGAAAAGACCCTGATGCTGGGAGGGATTGTGGGCAGGAGGAGAAGGAGAAGACACAGGATGAGATGGCTGGATGACATCACCGACTCGATGGATGTGAGTCTGAGTGAACACGGGAGTTGGTGTTGGACAGGGAGGCCTGGCATGCTGCAATTCATGGGGTCACAAAGAGTCGGACATGACTGAGAGACTGAACTGAACTGAGACATTTTATTTCACCAGGTAGCAAAATTCTAATTTTATATTTTCTACTTCCAATATTATTTGGATTGTTTTATATGTATTATACATATAAAGAAAAACAGCCCTTCTTTACTTATTTTCAACTATTTGGTTATATTGTAGTATAGTTTACATTGGTATAGAACACTAAGTTTTATTTAATAAAGGAACAAAATGATGAGTTTATTTTCTGGCATCATCCAAAAGTAATCAAAGAGTATTTCTGTTTGTTTTTTGCTTTTTACTGTTAACCAATAAAATTTTTTAAATGTTTGATTTATTTCAGTTTACTGAAGATTGAGGTTTTTTTTTTTCTTTATTGATGTTTACAATTAAAACTTTTTGACATTAAGAGCTTCTTCAAGTAACTAAATCTTGTAACATGACTGAAAGCTTTTGATATGTTTTTTATGAGAAGTTATATCAGATCTATCCTATATTTTTTTCTGCTCAGACTTGGAATTCATTATTTTCACAAACAATCATTATTCCTTTTGCTAGGGGAAGATAGGACTTCATGACCATCATCTGTGCTCTATGACGTCTTGTTAATAGGGATATTAATTTGCTTGGGCTGCCATAACAAAACATTACAGACTTTGTTGTTTAAACAACAGACATTTATTTTTTTCAAGGTTTTGGAGGTTGGAAGCCTAAGATCTAGGGGCTACAAGGAAGGGTTAGCTTTTCTTGAGGTCTCTCTCCTTGGTTTGAAGATGGCTGCCTTTTTGATGCCTTTCATGTAATAATTCCCCTGAAATTGCACTCTGGTATCTCTTTGTGTTGACAACTCCTCTTCTCATGGGGACCCCAATCAGATTATATTACCCCCTTTCCTCATATGACCTTGTTTCAACTTTATTACCTTTTAAATATCCTGTCTCCAAATATTTGGAGGTAACAAGGGTCAGGGCTTCAAGATAGGATTTTTGAGGAGACACAATTCAGCCTGTAACACTGGCTGTTTATTATTTCAAAGTGTTAAGTGGAAATGATGAAGACATATATTACTTTTAAAAGATAATAGATTGTATGTTATATTTGTATACCTTTCTTTTTCTTGATTTCTTATTAAGTGAATATTATTCCTGGGAATAATTTAAGCATTTTTTTAGTTTTGTTTTACTACCCTTGAATATAACTCATTTGAGATCTGTGCCAGCAAATTTCTAGACTATACATTTAATTAAAATAATTTTGTGGGATTTGGCCACTGATCACCATTTTTTTTTTAATTTGTTTTACATTTTAGAGATTCCATTTTAAAATTTAGTTTTGTTGTCCTGTGAAACATTTTCATATTTCCAAAGTCAAATCCACTAATGGTTTCTGGTGAAGCTGCATCTCATTGTCAGTTGCTCTCATCAGTTGAACCAACTAAGCTTTTCATTCAGACTTAGAAATGCCTAATTTTAAGAGTATCTTAATGGCAATTAACTTTCTGGATAATTAGTTCTTAAGGCCATCAGACTTCCTTTGATTTCATATCTTTCTTTTTGCCTGGTTACAATACCTCCAGAGTCTGTTTACTGTTGGTGATTTGACATCTTCTACTCATAATTCTACTTATTTTTGGAGGAGGAAACGGAAACCCACTCAAGTATTCTTGCCTGATAAATTCCATGGACAGAGGAGCCTGGCAGGCTATGCTCCATGGGGTTGCAAAGAGTCAGACATGACTGAGCAACAGAGCACACACTCATAATTTAACCCCCTTCACTTTATAGTCATAGAGATGTTTTGTGAAGCCAGTGTTGCAAAGATAGTTATACTAATATATATATATATATCCCATCTAAGGTGCTGGTAAATGCTTAACTATGTGGATTGGGGAAGGGTATAGGATTTCTTCAGTTATCAATTTTCATGGTCTAAATACTACTGCCATACCTGATTTCAATCTATCAATATGATGCCACTAAAGGCAGATTTGGGAGTAATGCTAACTGTCATTCTATATGAATCAGCTCTGCACATAACTGAAACCATCCTACATGTCCTATTTACATGAGATAAAGGCATTTCTTCATCTAGTTCCTGGCAATTACATTGTTTTCTTTAAACTTAGGCAGACTTTTCTAAAAATATCAACTAATAGATTTTAACATATGTTCTTCTATGTGATTTCTGAGAATAGATCATAAAAAGTAGTATAGCTTTCTCAGGTAAAGTCATATCTCTGACTTTCTGTCAGTGTATGTACCTTGGAAGTCCTGAGCCACAGTATAAGTTTTCTATCTACTCTGTCGTGGTAAAGAGAGCATATGGAACGACCAAACTGAAAGAAATGGAGAGAAAAAGGACACAGGTTTTTGTGTTTTAAGAGCATGTAACAACCTAGCCTCCAAATGACTCTGACCCCAGCCAATATCATCTGAAATTGCATGACAGGACTCAAGCAAGATGTGCTTACTTAGATACTCTTAAACCTGTAATGAAGCACAAGTTGGAATTCTGTAATGAATTATGGAATTCTGTAATTAATGGAAACCTGTAATGAAGCACAAGGCTGGAAGAAGTACAAGCTGGAATCAAGACTGCTGGGAGAAATATCAATAACCTCGGATATGCAGATGACACCACCCTATGTCAGAAAGTGAAGAACTAAAGAGCTTCTTTCTGAAAGTGAAAGAAAGTGAAAAAGCTAACTTGAAATTCAACATTCAGAAAACTAAGATCATGGCATCCCATCCCATCACTTCATGGCAAATATGTGGGGAAGCAATGGAAACCATGACAGACTTTATTTTCCTTGGCTCCAAAATCACTGCACATGGTTTCTGCAGCCATGAAATTGAAAGATGCTTGATCCTTGAAAGAAAAGCTATGACTAACCTAGATGGCATATTAAAAAGCAAAGACATTACTTTGCCAACAAAGGTCCGTCTAGTCAAAGCTCTAGTTTTTCCAGTAGTCATGTATGGACGTGAATTTGAACCATAAAGAAAACTGAGCACTGAATAATTGATGCTTTTGAACTGTGGTGTTGGAGAAGACTCTTGAGAGTCCCCTGGACTACAAGGAGATCAAGCCAGTAAGTCCTAAAGGAAATCAGTTCTGAGTATTCATTGGAAGGACTGATGCTGAAGCTGAAGTTCCAATGCTTTGGCTACCTGATGCAAAGAACTGACTCATTGGAAAAGACCCTGATGCTGGGAAGATTGATGGCAGGAGGAACAGGGGATGACAGAGGATGAGATGATTGGATGGCATCACCAACCTGATGGACATGAGTTTGAGCAAGCTCTGGGAGTTGGTGATGGACAGGGAAGCCTGGCATGCTGCAGTCCATGGGGTTGCAAAGAGTTGGATATGACTGAGTAACTGAACCTGTAAAGAGCAATAATTGCTCTTACTTTGCTTTTATCTAGGAATAATATAGATTTGCAAAAAATTAGAAATATAGTACAAAGTATAGCATTCAACCAAGTACCCTCAAATTTTTGTTATTCTCCTTTTATGGATCTTTATTCCAACCAGGAATCCATATTTAAATTTTAATCTATTAAGTATTGGGGCTGGCTTTATATACAGCATAGTGTATGGAACATCATTTCCACATTTTGGCCAGAGTTAAGGTATGTTTCTTATACACCTGCTTTCTGGAGGGTTTTTATCATAAATGGATGTTGAGTTTTGGCAAAGGCTTTCTCTTTATCTTTTGAGATAATCGTATGGTTTTTATCTTTCAATTTGTTAATGTGGTGTATCACATTGATTGGTTTGCAAATATTGGAAAGAATTGGAAATAATATTGGAAGAATATTGAAAAAATCCTTGCATCCCTGAGATAAAGCCCACTTGTCATGATGTATGATCTCTTTTATTATGTTGTTGGATTCTATTTACTAGAATTTTGTTGAGGATTTTTGCAACTCTGTTCATCAGTGGTATTAGCCTGTAGTTTTCTTTTTTTGTGGCATCTTTGTCTGGTTTTGGTATTAGGATGATGGTGACCTCATAGAATGAGTTAGGCAGTTTACCTTCCCCTGCAATTTTCTGGAAGAGTTTGAGTAGGATAGGTGTTAGCTCTTCTCTAAATTTTTGGTAGAATTCACCTGTGAAGGCATTTGAATCTGTGCTTTTGTTTGCTGGAAGATTTTTGACTGCAGTTTTGATTTCCATGCTTGTGATGGGTGAGTTAAGATTTTCTATTTGTTCCTTGTTCAGTTTTAGAAGGTTATATTTTTCTAAGAATTCGTCTATTTCTTCCAAGTTGTGCCTTTCATTGCTATATAGTTGCTGATAGTAGTATCATGATCCTTCATATTTCTGTGTTGTCTGTTGTGATTTCTCCATTTTCATTTCTAATCTTGTTTATTTGATTCTTCTCGCTTTTTTCATGATGAGTCTGGCTAATGGTTTGTCTATTTTATTAATCTTCTCAAATAAACAGCTTTTAGTTTTGTTGATTTCTGCTACAGTCTCCTTTGTCTCTTTTCATTTATTTCCTGCCTTAATATTTATGATTTTTTTCCTTCCACTAACCCTGGGGTTCTTCATTTCTTCTTTTTCTAGTTGCTTTAAGTGTAAAGTTAGGTCATTTATTTGATTTTTCTCTTGTTTCTAGAGGTAAGCTTGTATTGCTATGAACCTTCCCCTTAGCACTGTTCTTACTGAATCCCACAGGTTTTGGGTCGTCATGTTTTCTTTTTCATTTGTTTTTATGCATATTTTGATTTCTTTTTTTATTTCTTCTGTAAGTTGTTGGTTATTCAGAAGCATGTTCTTTAGCCTCCATATGTTTGTATTTATAATAGTTTCCAACTCCCCTCCCACATTGGTTGATATCTAATCTTACCTCATTGTGATCAGAAAAGATGCTTAAAATTATATCACTTTTTTTTTTATTTACCAAGGCTAGTTTGATGGCACAGGATGTGATCTATCCTGGAGAATGTTCCATGTGCACTTGAGAAAATGGTGAAATTCATTGTTTTGGGGTGAAATGTGCTATAGATATCAACTAGGTCTAACTGGTCCATTGTATCATTTAAAATTTGTGTTTCCTTGCTAATTTCCAGTTTGCTTGATCTATCCGTAGGTGTGAATGGGGTATTAAAGTCTCCCACTATTATTGTGTTACTGTTAATTTCCCCTTTCATACACGTTAGCATTTGCCTTACATATTGTGGTGCTCCTATATTGGGTGCATATAGATTTATAATTGCTATATCTTCTTCTTGGATTGATGGTTTGATAATTATGCAGTGTCCTTCTTTGTCTCTTTTCACGGTGTTTATTTCAAAGTCTATTTTATTTGATATGAGTATTGATACTCCTGCTTTCTTTTGCTCTCTATTTGCATTAAATATCTTCTTCCAGCCCTTCATTTTCAGTCTGTATGTGTCCCTTGTTTTGAGGTGGGTGTCTTGTAGACAGCATATATAGGGGTCTTGTTTTTTTTTTTATCCATTCAGCCAGTCTTTGTCTTTTGGTTGGGGTGTTCAACCCATTTACACATAAGGTAAGTATTGATAAGTATGATCCCACTGTCATTTACTTTGTTGTTTTGGGTTCGAGTTTATAAACCTTTTCTGTGTTTCCTGTCTAGAGAAGATCCTTTAACATTCGTTGAAGAGCTGGTTTGGTGGTGCTGAATTCTCTCAGCTTTTGCTTATCTATAAAGTTTTTGATTTCTCCTTCATAGGTGAATGAGATCTTACTGGGTGTAGTAATCTGGATTGCAGGGTTTTTTCTTTTGTCATTTTAAGTGTGTCCTGCCTTTTCCTTCTGGCCTGAGAGGTTTCTATTGAAAAATCTGTTGTTGTCCTTATGGGGATCCCCTTGTGTGTTATTTGTTGATTTTCCCTTGCTGCTTTTAATATATTTCTTTGTGCTTGATCTTTGTTAATTTGATTAATATGTGTCTTTGGGGTGTTTTGCCTTGCTTTTATCCTGTTTGGGACTCTCTGGGTTTCTTGGACTTGGGTGGCTATTTCCTTCTCCATTTAAGGGAAGTTTTCAACTATTGTCTCCTCAAGTATTTTCTCATGCCATGTTTTTCTTGTTTTCTGGTAATCCTATGATGTTAATGTTAGGGTATTTACTATTGTCCCAGAGGTCTTTGAGGTTGTCCTTATTTCTTTTAATTCTTTTTTCCACTCTGCTTCATTTATTTCCACCATTCTATCTTTCACCTCACTTATCATATCTTCTGTCTTAGTTATTCTACTGTTGCTTCCCTCCAGAGTGCTTTTGATCTCAGTTTTTGCATTATTCACTATTGACTGACTCTTTTTTATTTCTTCTGTGTCCTTATTAAACATTTCTTCCATCTTCTCAATCCTTGTCTCTAGTCTATTTATCTGTAACTTCATTTTGTTTTCAAGATTTTGGGTCATCTTTACAATCATTATTCTGAATTCTTTTTCAGATAGACTCTCTATCTCCTCCTCTTTAGTTTGGTTTGATGGGCATTTATCATGTTCCTTTACCTGCTGAATATTTCTCTGCCTTTACATTTTGTTTAGATTGCTGTGTTTGGGGTGGCCTTTCTGTAGACTGGAAGTTTGTGGTTCCCTTTATGGTGGAGGTTGCTCCCTGTGGGTGCGGTTGGACTAGTGGCTTGTCAAGGTTTCCTGGTTAGGGGAGCTTGCGTATGTTTTCTGCTGGGTGGAGATGGATCTCTTCTCTCTGGAGTGCAATGAAGTGTCCAGTAGTGAGTTTTAGGGTGTCTATGGGTTTGGCATGACTTTGGGCAACCTGTATTTTAATGCTCAGGGCTGCGTTAACATATCCCTGCATTGCTGGAGAGTTAGTGTGGTATGTCTTGCTCTGGAACTTGTTGGCTCTTGGGTGGAGCTTGGTTTCAGTGTAGGTCATGAACTCCTCATTGACAAATTCAGACTTAAATTGAAGAAAGTAGGGAAACCACTAGACCATTCAGGTATGACCTAAATCAAATCTATTATGATTATACAGTGGAAGTGAGAAATAGATTTAAGGGACTAGATCTGATAGATAGAGTGCCTGATGAACTATGGAATGAGGTTCATGACATTATACAGGAGACAGGGATCAAGACCATCCCCATGGAAAATAAATGAAAAAAGCAAAATGGTTGCCTGGGGAGGCCTTACAAATAGCTGTGAAAAGAAGAGAGGTGAAAAGCAAAGGAGAAAAGGAAAGATATAAGCAACTGAATGCAGAGTTCCAAAGAATAGCAAGAAGAGATAAGAAAGCCTTCTTCAGCAATCAATGCAAAGAAATAGAGGAAAATAATAGAATGGGAAATACCAGAAATCTCTTTAAGAAAATTAGAGATACCAAGAGAATATTTCATGCAAAGATGGGCTTGATAAAGGACAGAAATGGTATGGAACTAACAGAAGCAGAAGATATTAAGAAGAGGTGGCAAGAATACACAGAAGAACTGTACAAAAAAGATCTTCACGACCTAGATAATCATGATGATGTGATCACTAATCTAGAGCCAGACATCTTGGAATGTGAAGTCAAGTGGGCCTTAGAAAGCATCACTATGAACAAAGCTAGTGGGGGTGATGGAATTCCAGTTGAGCTATTTCAAATCCTGAAAGATGATGCTGTGAAAGTGCTGCATTCAATATGCCAGCAAACTGGGAAACTCAGCAGTGGCCATAGGACTAGAAAAGGTCAGTTTTCATTCCAATTCCAAAGAAAGGCAATGCTCAAACTACCGCACAATTGCACTCATCTCACATGCTAGTAAAGTGATGCTAAAAATTCTCCAAGCCAGGTTTCAGCAATACATGAACCGCGAACTCCCTGATGTTCAAGCTGGTTTTAGAAAAGGCAGAGGAACCAGAGATCAAATTGCCAACATCTGCTGGATCATGGAAAAAGCAAGAGAGTTCCAGAAATACGTCTATTTCTGCTTTATTAACTATGGCAAAGCCTTTGACTGTGTGGATCACAATCAACTGTGGAAAATTCTGAAAGAGATGGGAATACCAGACCACCTGACCTGCCTCTTGAGAAATCTATATGCAGGTCAGGAAGCAACAGTTAGAACTGGACATGGAACAGCAGACTGGTTCCAAATAGGAAAAGGAGTACGTCAAGGCTGTATATTGTCACCCTGCTTATTTAACTTCTATGCAGAGTACATCATGAGAAATGCTGGACTGGAAGAAACACAGGCTAGAATCAAGATTGCCAGGAGAAATATCAATAACCTCAGATATGCAGATGACACCACACTTATGGCAGAAAGTGAAGAGGAGCTAAACAGTCTCTTGATGAAAGTAAAAGAGGAGAGTGAAAAAGTTGGCTTAAAGCTCAACATTCAGAAAGCGAAGTTCATGGAATCTAGTACCATCACTTCATGGGAAATAGCTGGGCAAACAGTGGAAACAGTGTCAGACTTTATTTTTTGGGCTCCAAAATCACTGCAGATGGTGACTGCAGCCATGAAATTAAAAGATACTTACTCCTTGGAAGAAGTTATGACCAACCTAGATAGTACATTCAAAAGCAGAGACATTACTTTGCCGACTAAGGTCCGTCTAGTCAAGGCTATGGTTTTTCCTGTGGTCATGTATGAATGTGAGAGTTGGACTGTGAAGAAAGCTGAGCACTGAAGAACTGATGCTTTTGAACTGTGGTGTTGGAGAAGACTCTTGAGAGTCCCTTGGACTGCAAGGAGATCCAAACAATCCATTCTGAAAGAGATCAACCCTGGGATTTCTTTGGAAGAAATGATGCTAAAGCTGAAACTCCAATACTTTGGCCACCTCATGTGAAGAGTTGACTCATTGGAAAAGACTCTGATGCTGGGAGGGATTGGGGACAGGAGGAGAAGAAGACGACCAAGAATGAGATGGCTGGATGTCATCACGGACTCGATGGACATGATTCTGAGTGAACTCCAGGAGATGGTGTTGGACAGGGAGGCCTGGTGTGCTGCTATTCATGGGGTCGCAAAGAGTCAAACATGACCGAGTGACTGAATTGAACTGAAGTGAACTGATGGAGGTTTTTGAATGTGCTCTTTTTGATTAATGTTCCTGGGAATCAGAAGTTTCCTGGTGATCTCAAGTTTTGGATTTAAGCCCTTCGCCTCTGGCTTTCAGTCTTATTCTTACAGTAGCCTCAAGACTTAAAGATTCTCCACAGTGAAGGACATCCAGTGAGGTTCACAGAGTTACATGGTGAAGAGAAGAGGGAGGAGGGAGATATAGATGACCAGGAGGAGAAGAGGGGGAGCCAAAAGAGGAGAGACCAATCTTGCCAATAACCAGTTACTTAAGTGTTCCCCACAACCTGGAACACTCAGAGAAATTCACAGAATTAAGTAGAGAAGAGAAGGGGGAGGGAAAAGATAGAGGTGACCTGGGGAAGGAAAGGGAGAGTGAAAAGGGGAGAGAGCAATCAAGCAAGTAATCATATCCTTTAGTGAAAATGGATACTGAAGATTAGATTATTAAAGATATAAAATTGATAACAAATACCAAGAAGCAAATATTAAAAATCTCGATTTGATGTTAGATAATATTGTATCTCAAAAATACAATATTAAAAATACAAAAGAATCAATCACAAAATTATTAAAATATATATATGAAATTTGCTTTAAGAATAGGGTATTTTTTGACAAGATAATAGTAGGTTATAAAAATGAAAATTAAAAGTAATAAAGAACTTAAAAATTAAAAATTTTAAAAATGATAATAGTAAAAATATATCTAGGAATTTCTCTGGAGCTGTTGTGGAAATGTGGGGTCAGTTCAGTTTCAGATATTTCCTTGTTCCAGCTTGTACTTCTTCTCAAGGTCTATAGACTCCTTCCAATACTTAGTCAATGTTAACTACAGGGTTTTAATCTGTTGCACCTGTCACTTCCAAAGTGGTTCCTCTTCTTTGTTTATTTTGGTTTCCTCTGTTTTCAAGTCTCTTTAATGTCTAATTTCTGCCCTGACACAAGAGGGTGAAGGTGGTCACTTATTTAGGCTTGCTCATTCAGTTGTATTCTGGGGAGGGAGGAACACTGGAAACAGATATCACTAGCATGTGTGATGAGTACTTGCAGTACTCACTGAGTTTGCCCCAGTTCACAGTGGCATGTGCTTTCCCAGCCTACACTGCTCAGGCTCCAGGTTGCTCTACAGGGGTACTGTCCAAAGTGTATCCTGCATCTCATGCACTCCCCAGGTCTAAAATGCTGAGGTTCAGGTTCTCAGGTACTCTGCAAGGGCACAGACTCTGTTGGGCATGCATTTTGTGCCCTTCCCAGGTCCGAGCAGATCAGGCGACCAGGTGCTGGGTGGGCACACTGTTCCAGGTGGGCTATACATCTTAATCACCTCCCCGGTCCTGGCTGCCCAGTTTTCTGGGTGTGCCGCAAGTGCATCATCTCAGGTGTGCCATGTGTCTCCTCAGGGAGCTGATCTCATACTGTGACCCTCCTGGCAGATGTCAAAAGTTTAGGATCTCAGGAAGACTTGGTTAGCAACTGGGAGCCTGCTCGCAGTTTGGTGGGAGATGCCAGTCTCTGGGGCCAAGAAATCTCCTTGCCTTCCAGCTCTGGCTGTCGCACACCTGCCTCTCTGCCTTCGGCATGGGGGAGGGGCCTGTATGCAGCCGGCTAGCTCTCCTTTGGTGTTCACGCAATCCTTTGTTCTGTGAGCAGACCAGGCTGTTCATTAGGTTACTCTTTTTGCAGGAAAGTTCTCTCTCTCTCTCTCTCTCTTTTTTTTTTCTCTCTCTCTCTGTCTATCCCACAGTTTGGGTTGCTACCTCATGTTGCTATCTCAGATTGTCCTCAGGGTATTCAGGCCTGGTCCCTACCCTAGGCATGCAACCTGTGCCTCCCTGCCCAGCCCCTGCATGCTGGTCGCAGACACAAGTGCCTGGGCTACTTCCCCCCTGGGACTTACGGTTAGGCACATATTCTGTGGGTTATTTATTAATTTTTTTCTTCTCCCAGTTATGTTGTCCTCTGAGATTCCAAATTCCCCACAGGCCCGCTGATGAGAGGGTTTCCTGCTGTTTGGAAACTTCTCCTCCTTTACGACTCCCTCCTCAGGATGGGTTTCTGTCCCTAACTCTGTCTCTCTTTTTGTCTTTTATATTTTGTACTACCTCCTTTTGAAGAGAATGGGCTGCCTTTCTAGGGGCCTCGTGTCCTCTGCCAGCATTCAGAAGTTGTTTTGTGGAAGTTGCTCAGCATTCAGATGATCTTTTGATGAATTTGTGGAGGAGAAAGTGGCCTCCCCATCATATTACTCTGCCATCTTGGGACCGCCCCCACTTTCTCTTTTGAGTCCAGGCTAATAGTCTTTTATGATGCAATTCTCATATACATTTTCTGGTTTTCTTTTCTTCTCTTAAAGGTTGAATTTTCTGACAGTTATTTTCTATGTATAATTCTATGATTTGTTTTATTTTTTGAAGGATAATTGCTTTACAGAATTTTGTTGTTTTCTGCAAAACCTTGACATAAATCAGCCATAATTATACATAACCCCTGCCTTTTGAAACTCCCTCTCATCTCCTTCTCCATCCCACCCCTCTAGGTTGATACAGAACCCCTGTTTGAGTTTCCCAAGCTATACAGCATATTCCCATTGGCTATTATTTTACATATCATAATGTAAGTTTCCACGTTACTCTTTCCATATGTCTCACCTTCTCCTCCCCTCTTCCCATGTCCATAAGTCTATCCAGTATGTCTGTTTCTCCATTGCTGCCCTGTAAATATTTTTTTCAGTACCATTTTTCTAGATTCCATATGTATGAATTAGAATATGATATCTACCTTTTTTTCCCTGACTTATTTCACTCTATATAACAGGTTCTAGATTCAGCCACCAAATTATAACTGACTCGAAGGCATTCCTTTTTATGACTGAGTAATATCCCATTGTGTGTATGTACCATACCTTCTTTATCCATTCATCTGTCGATGGGAATCTAGGTTACTTCCATGTTCTAGCTATTGTAAATAGTGCTGCAATGAACAATGGGATACATATGTCTTTCTCAGATTTGGATTCCTCAGAGTATATGCCTAGGAGTGGGATTTCCCAGTCATATGGTCGTTTTATTCCTAGTTTTTTTAAGGAATCTCCATACCGTTTTCCATAATGGCTGTATCATTTTACATTCCCAACAGTCTAAGAATGTTACCTTTTCTCTGCACCCTCTCCAGCATTTATTGTTTGTAGACATTTTGATGATGGCCATTCTAACCAGTGTGAGGTGATATCTCATTGTGGTTTTGATTTGCATGTCTCTAGTAACAAGCAATGTTGGACATCTTTTCATATATTTGTTAGCCATCTGTATGTCTTCTTTGGAGAAATGTCTCTTTAGGCCTTTTACCCTCTTTTTGATTGGGTTGTTTGTTTTTCTGATATTGAATTGTATGAGCTGCTTGTATATTTTGGAAATTAATCTTTTGTCAGTTGTTGCATTTGCTATTATTCTCTCCCATTTTGTGGGTTGTCTTTTCACCTTGCTTACAGTTTCCTTTGCTGTGCAAACGCTTTTAAGTTTAATCAGGGCCCACTTGTTTACTTTTGTTTTGATTTCCGTTACTCTAGGAAGTGGGTCATAGGGAATCTTGCTTTGATTTATACCGTCAAATGTTCTGCCTATATTTTCCTCTAAGAGTTTTATAGTTTCTGGTCTTACATTTAGGTTTTTAATCCATTTTGAGTTTATCTTTGTGTATGGTGTTAGGAAGTGTTCTAATTTCATTCTTTTACATGTAGCTGTCCAGTTTTCCCAGCGCCATTTATTGAAGAGGCTGTCATTGCCCAATTGTGTATTCTTGCCTCCCATGTCAAAAATAAGGTACCCATATGTTCATGGGTTTATCTCTGGGCTTCCCATCTTGTTCCATTTTCTATATTTCTGTTATGTGCCAGTACCATAGTGTCTTGATGACTGTAGCTTTGTAGTATAATCTGAAGTCAGGAAAGTTGATTCCTCCAGCTCCATTCTTCTTTCTCAAGATTGCTTTGGCTGTATGATGTCCTTTGTCTTTCCACATGAATTGTGAAATTTTTTGTTCTAGTTCTGTGAAAAATTCCATTGGTAATTTGATAGGGATCCCATTGAATCTGTAGATTGCATTTGATAGTACAGTCATTTTCACAATATTGATTCTTCCTACCCAAGAACATGGAATATCTCTCCACTTGCTTATATCATCTTTGATTTCTTTCATCATTCTTATTTTATTGGTACAGTTCTTTTGTCTCTTTAGATAAGTTTATTATTAGGTATTTAATTCTTCTTGTTTCAGTGGTGAATGTGATTGATTTCTTAATTTCTGTTTCTGATTTTTTCAGTTTTAGTATATATAAAGTTCAGTTCAGTTCAGTCACTCAACTGTGTCCAACGCTTTACAACCCCATGAGTCACAGCATGTTAGGCCTCCCTGTCCATCACCAACTCCCAGAGATCACCCAAATTCATGCACATTGAGTCAATGATGCCATCCAGCCATCTCATCCTCTGTCGTCTCCTTTTCCTCCTGAACCCAATCCCTTCCACCATCAGGGTCTTTTCTAATGAGTCAACTCTTCACATGAGGTGCCCAAAGTATATATATATATGCAAGTGGTTTCTGAGTATTGATTTTGTATCCTGCAGCTTTGCTAAAACATGTGATTATCCCAGTAATTTTCTGATACTATCGTTAGGGTTTTCTATGTACAGTATCAGGGCTTCCCTGGTGGTTCAGACGTTAAAGCATCTGCCTGCAACGCGGGAGACCTGGGTTCAATCCCTGAGTCAGGAAGATCCCCTGGAGAAGGAAATGGCAACCCACTCCAGTATTCTTGCCTGGAGAATCCCATGGACAGAGGAGCCTGGTGGGCCACAGTCCACGGTTCGCAGTATCATGTCATCTGCAAACACTGAGAGCTTTACTTCTTCTTTTCCAATCTGGATTCCTTTTATTTCTTTTTTTTTTTTTTTTCTTTCTCTGATTGTTATAGCTAAGACTTCAAGAACTATGTTGAATAATAGTGGTGAAAGTGATCACCCTTGTCTTGTTCCTGATCTTAGAGGATATGCTTTCAATTTTTAACCATTGAGAATAACGTTTGCTGTAGGTTTATCATATAAGATCTTTACTGTGCTAAGGTTAGTTCCTTCTGTAATCATTTTTTGAAGAGTTTTAATCATGAATGGGTGTGGAATTTTGTCAAAGGCTTTTTCTGCATCTATTGAGATTATCATATGGTTTTTATCTATAAATTTGTTAATATGGTGTATCACATTGATTGATTTGTGTATATTGAAGAACACTTGCATTCCTGGAATAAGTCCAGCTTGATCATGGTGTATGAGGTTTTTGATGTGTTGCTGAACTCTGCTAAAATTTTGTTGAGGAATTTTACATCTATATTCATCAGTGATATTGGCCTGTGGTTTTCTTTTTCTGTGTTGTCTTTGACTGGTTTTAGTATCAGGGTAATGGTGACCTCATAGAATGAGTTTGTAAGTGTTCTTTTCTTTGCAATTTTTTGAAAGAGTTCTAGAAGGATGGGCTCTTTGCTAAATGTTTGACAGGATTCTCCTGTGAAGCCACTGGTCCTGGGCTTTTGTTTTTTTGGGGAAATTTTTCATCACAGCTTCATTTCAGTGCTTGTAATTGGGTTGTTCATAATTTATATTTCTTCCTGGTTCAGTCTTGAGAGATTGAACTAGTCTAAGAATTTAAGCATTTCTTCCACATTATCCATTTTGTTTCCATATAGCTGTTCATAATAGCCTCTTATATGCTTTGTATTTCTGCATTGTCTGTTATAACCTCTCCTATTTCATTTCTAATCTTGTTGATTTGATTCTTCTCTCTTTTGTTCTTGATGAGTCTGTCTAAAAGTTTGTCAATTTTATCTTCTCAAAGAACCAGCTTTTAATTTTATTAATCTTTACTATTGTTTCTTTAATTTCTTTTTCATTTATTTCTGCTCAGATCATTATCATTTCTTTTCTTCTACTAATTTTGGGTGTTTTTCTTCTTCTTTTTCTAGTTGTCTTAGGTGTAAAGTTAGGTTGAGTTATGTTTTCATTGTCATTTGTTTCTAGAATTTTTTTTTATTTCCCTTGCTGTTTCTTCAGCAAACTGTTGGTTATTTAGAAATGTGTTGTTTAATCTCGATGTGTTTGTGTTTCTTACAGTTTTCTTCTTGTAATTGATATCTAGTCTCATAGCACTCTGGCTGGAGAAGATGCTTGATATGATGTCAATTTTCTTAAATTTACTGAGGTTTGATTTGTGACCCAAGATGTGGTCAATCCTGGAGAATGTTCTATGTGCCATTGAGAAGGTGTATCCTTCTGCAATTGAATGGAATGTCCTGAAGACATCATTGAGATCCATCTCATCTAATGTATCATTTAAGACTGGTGTTTCCTTGTTAATTTTCTGTTTTGATAATCTGTCCATTGGTGTAAGTGGGGTGTTAAAGTCTCCTACTATTATTGTGTTACTGTCAATTTTTCCTTTTACGTATGTTAGTATTTGTCTTATATATTGAGGCGCTCCTATGTTAGGTGCATTGATATTTAAAATTGTTATGTCTTCCTGTTGGATTATTCCTTGATCATAATGTAATGTTCTTCCTTATCTCTTATAATCTTCTTTATTTTAAGGTCTATTTTGCCTGATATGATGCTACTCCATCTTTCTTTTGCTTCCTGTTTGCATGGAATATATTTTTCCATCCTCTCACTTTCAGTTTATATGTGTCTTTAGGTCTGAAGTGGGTTTCTTGTAGATAGCATATATACGGGTCTTGTTTTTGTATCCATTCAGCTAGTCTGTGTCTTTTGGTTGTAGCATTTAATCCATTTACATTTAAAGTAATTATTGATATATATGTTACTATTGCATTTTTAGTTGTTGGAGGGTGGGGGAATGGCGAGTGGAGGCTGTGAGGCCCTGGAGCAGCAAGCAGCAAGAGGAGATACCCCACGTTCAAGGTCAGGAGCAATGGCTACCTTTTGCCGGAGCAGTGGTGAAGAGATACCCAATGTCCAAGGTCAGGAGCAGTGACTGCACTTCACTTGTCTGGCTATGTGGAGATACCCCATGTTCAAGGTCAGTGAAAGCCTAGTAAGATGGTAGGAACAGGAGCAGCTGTGAGAATATACCCCATGTCCATGGACAAAGGAGAAGCCCCAAAAAGACAGTAGGAGGGGCAAATTCGTGTTTAGAATCAAACCACATTCTCACCAGAGACACTCAGAGGACTCAAGAAAACCTTGTGCACATTAGGGCCTAGGGACCTGTGTTTGAGCATCTCCTGTGGAGGTACAGATTGGTGGTGGTCTGCCACAGGGACAGGGGATCTGGGTGCTGCACACTTGGGTATGGCATAAGCCCTCTTGGAGGAAGTCACCATTAAACCCCACCATAGAGCTGCCAGAACTTACACAGGACTGGGAAATACTCTTAGATGGCACAATAGAACCTTGTGCACCAGGACCCAAGAAAAAGAGCAGTGACCCCACAAGATACTGTCCCAGACGTGCCTGTGGGTGTTGGGGAGTCTGCAGTGGAGGTATGGGTTGGTGGTGGCCTGCTCCAGGGTTGGGGGCACTGATTGTAATAGTACATGCGTTGGATCTTTTGAGGGAAGTCACCATCATCTTCATTACCTCCACCTTATTTTCAGTTCAGTTCAGTTGCTCAGTCGTGTCCAACTCTTTGCAACCCCATGAATTGCAGCATGACAGGCCTCCCTGTCCATCACCAACTCTCGGAGTCTACTCAAACTCATGTCCATAGAGTCTGTGATGCCATCTAGTCATTTCATCCACTGCTGTCCACTTCTCCTCCTTCCCCCAATTGCTCCCAGCATCAGGGTCTTTTCCAACAAGTCAACCCTTCGCATCAGGTGGCCAAAGTATTAGAGCTTCAGCTTTAGCATAAATCCCTCCAATGAACCCCCAGGACTGGCCTCCTTTGGGATAGCCTGGTTGGATCTCCTTGCAGTCCAAGGGACTCTCAAGAGTCTCCTCCAACACCACAGTTCAAAAGCATCAATTCTTCAGTGCTCAGCTTTCTTCACAATCCAACTTTCACATCCATACACTACCACTGGAAAAACCATAGTCTTGACTAGACAGACTTCTGTTGGCAAAGTTTGGCCCAAGGTAAAATGCAAGGAGGGAACACAGCTCCATCCATCAACAGAAAATTGTATTAAAGAATTACTGAGCATGGCCCCACCCATCAGAACAAGACCAAGTTTCTCCCTCAGTCAGTCTCTCCCATCAGGGATCTTCCATAAGCCTCTTAACCTTTTCCATCAGAGGACAGTTCCAGTTCAGTTCAGTCGCTCAGTCATGTACCACTCTTTGTGACACCATGAATCACAGCACGCCAGGCCTCCCTGTCCATCACCATCTCCCAGAGTTCACTCAGACTCACGTCCATCAAGTCCATGATGCCATCCAGCCATCTCATCCTCGGTTGTCCCCTTCTGCTCCTGCACCCAAACCCTCCCAGCATCAGAGTCTTTTCCAATGAGTCAACTCTTCGCAAGAGGTGGCCAAAGTACTGGAGTTTCAGCTTTAGAATCATTCCTTCCAAAGAAATTCCATGGTTGATCTCCTTCAGAATGGACTGGTTGGATCTCCTTGCAGTCCAAGGGACTCTCAAGAGTATTCTCCAACACCACAGTTCAAAAGCATCAATTCTTCAGCGCTCAGCCTTCTTCACAGTCCAACTCTCACATCCACACATGACCACAGGAAAAACCATAGTCTGGACTAGACGGACCTTAGTCAGAAAGTAATGTCTCTGCTTTTGAAAATACTATCTAGGTTGGTCATCACTTTTCTTCCAAGGAGTAAGCGTCTTTTAATTTCATGGCTGCAGTCACCATCTGAAGTGATTTTGGAGCCTCCCAAAAAATAAAGTCTGACACTGTTTCCACTGTTTCCCCATTTTTTCCCACGAAGTGATGGGACCGGATGCCATGATTATCATTTTCTGAATGTTGAGCTTTAAGCTAACTTTCTCGCTCTCTTCTTTTACTTTCATCAAGAGGCTTTTTAGCTCCTCTTCACTTTCTGCCATAAGGGTTATGTCATCTGCATATCTCAGGTTATTGATATTTCTCCCGGCAACCTTGATTCCAGCTTGTGTTTCTTCCAACCCAGCATTTCTCATGATGTACTCTGCATAGATGTTAAATAAGCAGGGTGACAATATACAGCCTTGACGTACTCCTTTTCCTATTTGGAACCAGTCTGTTGTTCCATGGCCAGTTCTAACTGTTGCTTCCTGACCTGCATACAGATTTATCAAGAGGCAGGTCAGGTGGTCTGGTATCCCCATCTCTTTCAGAATTTTTCACAGTTTATTGTGATCCACACAGTCAAAGGCTTTGGCATAGTCAATAAAGCATAAATAGATGTTTTTCTGGAACTCTCTTGCTTTTTCAATGATCCAGAAGATGTTGGCAATTTGATCTCTGGTTCTTCTGCCTTTTCTAAAACCAGCTTGAACATCAGGGAGTTCACAGTTCACGTATTGCTGAAATCTGTCTTGGAGAATTTTGAGCATTACTTTACTAGCATGTGAGATGAGTGCAATTGTGCAGTAGTTTGAGCATTCTTTGGCATTGTCTTTCTTTGGAATTGAAATGAAAACTGACCTTTTCCAGTCCTGTGGCCACTGCTGACTTTTCCAAATTTGCTGGCATATTAAATGCAGCACTTTCACAGCATCATCTCTCAGGATTTGAAACAGCTCAACTGGAATTCCATCACCTCCACTAGCTTTGTTCATAGTGATGCTTTCTAGGCCCACTTGACTTCACATTCCAAGATGTCTGGCTTTAGATCAGTGATCACATCATCTTGATTATCTGGGTCATGAAGATCTTTTTTGTACAGTTCTTCTGTGTTATCTTGCCACCTCTTCTTAATATCTTCTGCTTCTGTTAGGTCCATACCATTTCTGTCCTTTATCGAGCCCATCTTTGGATGAAATGTTCCCTTGGTATCTCTAATTTTCTTGAAGAGATCTCTAGTCTTTCCCATTCTGTTGTTTTCCTCTATTTCTTTGCATTGATCGCTGAAGAAGGCTTTCCTATCTCATCTTGCTATTCTTTGGAACTCTGCATTCAGTTGCTTATATATTTCCTTTTCTCCTTTGCTTTTTGCTTGTCTTCTTTTCACAGCTATTTGTAAGGCATCCCCAGACAGCCATTTTGCCTTTTTGCATTTCTTTTCCTTGGGGATGGTCTTGATGCCTGTCTCCTGTACAATGTCATGAACCTCAGTCCATGGTTCATCAGGCACTCTATCAGATCTAGACCCTTAAATCTATTTCTCATTTCCAGTGTATAATCATAAGGGATTTGATTTAGGTCATACCTGAATGGTCTAGTGGTTTTCCCTACTTTCTTCAATTTGCGTCTGAATTTGATAATAAGGAGTTTATGATCTGAGCCACAGTCAGCTCCTGGTCTTGTTTTTGTTGACTGGATAGAGCTTCTCCATCTTTGGCTGCAAAGAATATAATCAATCTGATTTTGGTGTTGATCATCTGGTGATGTCCATGTGTAGCGTCTTCTCTTGTGTTGTTGGAAGAGGGTGTTTGCTATGACCAGTGCATTTTCTTGGCAAAACTCTATTAGTCTTTGCCCTGCTTCATTCCATACTCCAAGGCCAAATTTGCCTGTTACTCCAGGTGTTTCTTGACTTCCTACTTTTGCATTCCAGTCCCCTATAATGAAAAGGACATCTTTTCTGGGTGTTAGTTCTAAAAGGTCTTGTAGGTCTTCATAAAACCGTTCAACTTCAGCTTCTTCAGCATTACTGTTTGGGGCATAGCAAATTTAAAATATAAAATACAGTATTACTAAACAAACTCATAATGTTGTACATTAGATGTCCAGAAATTATTCATCCTGAATAACAGAAAATGTGTATATTTTTACCAACTTCTTCCATCTTCGTTTGCCCTAGTTCCTTGCCTTAGTTCTACTCTATGTTTCTATAAGTAAGATTATTTTCTGCATATCAATCAGTGAAGGCATGATGTATTGATTTTTATGTGTTTGGTTTATTTTACTAAGCATAATGTCCTCAAAGTTCATCAGTGTTACCACAAATGGCAAAATTTCATTTTTCTTTAAGACTGAATAACATTTCATTTTCAATGAGCGTCTTAAATTCAATACGTGTGCTCAGTATGAGTCAACCACTTTTGCTCCATCAGCCTCAAGGGTATCCCCACAGCAGTCCACCATCCCTCATGGTCTTTCCCTCGGCCAAATATCTGTATATAGGCATCTCACTGAAACTTTCCTCATTTGTCACTCTTCACTATGCCATAAACGGTCTTCATAAAACCATTCAACTTCAGCTTCTTCAGCATTACTGGTTGGGGTATAGACTTGGATAACTGTGACATTGAGTGGTTTGCCTTGGAGACGAACAGAGATCATTCTGTCGTTTTTGAGATTACATCCAACTACTGCATTTCGGACTCTTGTTGACCATGATGGTGACTCCATTTCTTCTGAGGGATTCCTGCCTGCAGTAGTAGACATAATGGTCATCTGAGTTAAATTCACCCATTCCAGTCCATTTTAGTTCGCTGATTCCTAGAATGTAGACATTCACCCTTGCCATCTCTTGTTTGACCACATCCAATTTTCCTTGATTCATGGACCTGACATTCCAAGTTCCTATGCAATATTGCTCTTTACAGCATCGGACCTTGCTTCTATCACCAGTCACATCCACAGCTGGGTATTGTTTTTGCTTTGGCTCCATCCCTTCATTCTTTCTGGAGTTATTTCTCCACTGATCTCCAGTAGCATATTGGGCACCTAATGACCTGGGGAGTTCCTCTTTTGGTATACTATCATTTTGCCTTTTCATACTGTTCATGGGGTTCTCAAGGCAAGAATGCTGAAGTGGCTTGCCATTCCCTTTTCCAGTGGACCACATTCTGTCAGACCTCTCCACCATGACCCACCCGTCTTGGGTTACCCCGCAGGCATGGCTTGGTTTCATTGAGTTAGACAATGCTTTGGTCCTGGTGTGATTAGATTGACTAGTTTTCTGTAAGTATGGTTTCAGTGTGTCTGCCCTCTGATGCCCTCTTGCAACACCTACCATCTTACTTGGGTTTCTTCATCAGAGGACAGACAGACTGAAAACAACAATCACAGTAAACTAACCAATCTAATCACATGGACCACACCCTTGTCTAACTCAGTAAAACTAAGAACCATGTCATATAGGGCCACCCAAGATCGAAGGGTCATGGTGGAGAGTTTGGACAAAATGTGATACAGTGGAGAAGGGAATGACAAACCACTTCAGTATTTTTCCCTTGAGAACCCCATGAACAGTAAGAAAATATAGGACACTGAAAGATTAACTCTCCAGGTCAGTAGATGCCCAATATGCTACTAGAAATCAGTGGAGAAATAACTACAGAAAGAATAAAGAGATGGAGCCAAAAACAACACCCAGTTGTGGGTGTAACTGGTGATGGGTACAAGTCCAATACTGTGAAGAGCAACATTGCATAGGTACCTGGAATGTCAGGTCCATGAATCAAGGCAAAATGGAAGTGGTCAAACAGAAGATGGCAAGAGTGAACGTTGACATTCTAGGAATCAGCAAAATTAAATGGACTGGAATGGGTGAATTTACCTTAGATGACCATTATATCTACTACTGTGAGCAGAAATTCCTTAGAAGAAATGGAGTAGCCATCATGGTCAACAAAAGAGTCTGAAATGCAGTACTTAGATGCAGCCTTAAAAAAGACATAATGACCTCTGTTTGTTTACAGGGCAAAGCATTCAATAATATGGTAATCCAAGTCTATGGCCCGATCAGTAATGTGAAAGAAGTGAAGTTGGATGGTTCTATGAAGATCTATAAAAATCGAGAAATAACAGCCAAAAGAAATGTCCTTTTCATTATAGGGGATTGGAATGCAAAAGTAGGAAGTCAAGAAACACCTGGAATAACAGACAAATTTGCCTTGGAGTACAGAATGAAGTAGGGCAAAGGCTAATAGAGTTTTGCCAAGAGAAAACACTGGTCATAGCAAACACCCTCTTTCAACAACACAGGAGAAGATGCTACACATGGACATCACCAGATGCTCAACACTGAAATCAGATTGATTATAATCTTTGTAGCCAAAGATGGAAAAGCTCTATACAGTCAAGAAAATCAAGACTGGGAGCAGACTGTGGCTCAGATCATGAACTCCTTATTGCTGAATTCAGACTTAAATTGAAGAAAGAAGGGAGAACTACTAGACTATTCAGGTATGACCTAAAGCAATTCCCTTATGATTATGCAGTGGAAGTGAGAAAAAGATTTAAGGGACTAGATCTTATAGACAGAGTGCCTGAAGAACTATGGATGGAGGTTCGTGACATTTTACAGGAGACAGGGAGCAAGACGATCTCTAAGAAAAAGAAATGAAAAACAAAATTTAAAAAAAAATGCTGTCTGAGGAAGCCTTACAAATAGCTGTGAAAAGAAGACAAGCAACAAGCAAAGGAGAAAACGAAATACCATTTGAATTCAGAGTTCCAAAGAATAGCAAGGAGAGATAAGAAAGGCTTCCTCAGTGATCAATGCAAAGAAATAAAGGAAAACAAGAGAATGGAAAAGCCTAGAGATCTCTTCAAGAAACTTAGAGATACCAAGTAAATATTTCATGCAAAATGGGCTGAGTAAAGGACAGAAATTGTACGGACCTAACAGAAGCAGAAGATATTAAGAAGAGGTGGCAAGAATACACAGAATAAGTATACAAAAAAAAAAAATCATCATGACCCAGATAATCACAATGGTGTGATAACTCACATAGAGCCAGATATCCTGGAATGTGAAGTCAAATGGGCATTAGGAAGCATCACTATGAACAAAGCTAGTGGAGGTGATGGAATTCCAGCTGAGCTATTTCAAATCCTAAAAGATGATTCTATAAAAGTGCTGCACTCAATATGCCAGCAAATTTGTAATACTCAGCAGTGACTACAGTGCTCATAAACATCAGTTTTTATTCCAGTGAAGAAAGGCAATGCCAAAGAATGTTCAAACTACCGCACAATTGTACTCATCTCACATGCTAGTAAAATAATGCTTGAAATTCTCCAAGCCAGGCTTCAAGAATACCTCAACCGTGAATATCCTGATGTTCAACATGCTTATTATCTTGTGTGCAGAGTATATCATGAGAAACACTTCCCTGATGATGTGCAAGGTGGAATCAAGATTGCCAGGAGAAATATCAATAACCTCAGATATGCAGATGATACCACCGTTATGGCAGAAAGTGAAGAAGAATTAAAGAGACTCTTGATGAAAGTGAAAGTGGAGGTTGAAAAAGTTGGCTTAATATTCAACATTCAGAAAGGAAAGATCATGGCATCAGGTCCCATCACTTCATGGCAAAAGGTAGGGAAACAGTGGCATATTTTATTTTGGGGGGCTCCCAATCACTGTGTATTGTGACTGCAGCCATGAAACAAAAAGAGGCTTACTCTTTGGAAGAAAAGTTACAACCGACCTAGACAGCATATTAAAAAGGAAGAAACATTTCTTTACCAACAAAGGTTTGTCTGTCAAGGGTATGGTTTTCTCAGTAGTCATATATGGATGTGAGAGTTGGAGTATACAGAAAGCTGAACACCGAAGAATTGATGCTTTTGAACTGTGATGTTCGAGAAGACTCCTGAGAGTCCCTTGGACTGCATGCAGATCCAACCTGTCCATCCTAAAGGAAATCAGTCCTGAGTGTTCATCAGAAGGACTGATTTTGAAGCTGAAACTTTCATATTTTGGCCACCTGATATGAAAAGCTGACTCATTTGAGAAGTCTGATCCTGGAATGATTGAAGGCAGGAGGAAAAGAGGATGACAGAGGAAGAGATGGATGTATGACATCACTGACTCAATAGGCACGAATTTGAGTAAACTCCAGGAGTTAGTGATGGACAGGGAAGCCTGGCATGCTGTAGTCCATGGTGTTGCAAAGATTCAGACGCGACTGAACAACTGAACTGAAACTGAAACTCAATTGTTTGGATTTTATTGTTTCGCCCTTTTTTATTCTCTTGTATTCGTGACTATATAAGTCTGTAAAATATGTGTTGCAAAGTTGGTTTTGTGGTACTGAATTCTCTTAACTTTTTCTTGTCTGATAAGCTTTTTGTTTCTCCATCCATTTTGAATGAGATCCTTGCTGGGTACAATAAACTTGGTTCTAGTTTTTCCCTTCAGGACTTTTTAAACATATCCTGTCATTCTCCTCTGGCCTGCAGAGTTTCTTGTTGCTTTTCCTTTGCTGATTTTAATATTTTTCCATTGTGTTTAGCCTTTGTTAGTTTGATTTTTATGTGTCTTCACCTGTTTCTCATTTGGTTTATCCTGTATGGGACTGTTTGATCCTCTTAGACTTGATTGACTATTTTTTTTCCATGTTGGGGAAATTTTCAATTATAAGCTCTTCAAAAATTTTCTCATACCCTTTCTTTTTCTCTTCTTCTTCTGTGACCCCTATAATTCGGATGTTGGTGTATTTTATATTGTCCCAGGCGACTCTGAGACTATCGTCAGTTCTCTTCATTCTTTTTACTTTATTCTGCTCTTCAGAAGTTATTTCCTACATTTTATATTCCAGTTCATGATTCATTATTCTGTTTCAAATATTCTGCTATTGATTCCTTCTAGAGTATTTTAATTTCATTAATTGTGTTGTTTCTCTCTGCATGTTTATTTTTTAATTCTTTTCAGTTCAGTTCAATTCAGTCACTCAGTCATGTCCGACTCTTTGCAACCCCATGAATCACAGCACGCCAGGCCTCCCTGTCCATCACCATCTCTAAGTTCACTCAGACTCACATCCATCGAGTCCGTGATGCCATCCAGCCATCTCATCCTCTGTCGTCCCCTTCTCCTCCTGCCCCCAATCCCTCCCAGCATCAGAGTCTTTTCCAATGAGTCAACTCTTCACATGAAGTGGCCAAAGTACTGGATTTTCTGTTTTAGCATCATTCCTTCCAAAGAAATCCCAGGACTGATCTTCAGAATGGACTGGTTGGATCTCCTTGCAGTCCAAGGGACTCTCAAGAGTCTTCTCCAACACCACAGTTCAAATGCATCAATTCTTTAGAGCTCAGCCTTCTTCACAGTCTAACTCTCACATACATGCATGACTACTGGAAAAAACATAGCCTGGACTAGACGGACCTTAGTCAGCAAAGTAATATCTCTGCTTTTGAATATGCTATCTAGGTTGGTCATAACTTTTCTTCCAAGGAGTAAGCGTCTTTAATTTCATGGCTGCAATCATAATCTACAGTGATTTTGGAGCCCAACAAAATAAAGTCAGTTTTGTTTCCACTGTTTCACAATCTATTTCCAATGTAGTGATGGGACTGGATGCCATGATCTTCGTTTTCTGAATGTTGAGCTTTAAGCCAACTTTTTCACTCTCCTTTTTCACTTTCATCAAGAGGCTCTTTAGTTCTTCTTCACTTTCTGCCATAAGTGTGGTGTCATCTGCATATCTGAGGTTATTGATATTTCTCCCGGCAATCGTGATCCCAGCTTGTGTTTCTTCCAGTCCAACATTTCTCATGATGTGCTCTGCATATAAGTTAAATAAGCAGGGTGACAATATACAACCTTGACGTACTCCTTTTCCTATTTGGAACCAGTCTGTTGTTCCATGTGCATTTCTAACTGTTTCTTCCTGGCCGAGGTCTTTATTAATTGATTTTTGAATTTTCTGCATTTTGTTTTCAAGTTTGTTTGTTTTTTTTTTTTTTTAATCATTTCTACTATCATTATTCTGAATTCTTTTCCAGGTAGTTTACGTATTTTCTCTTCATTTGTTTGGAATTTTATGTCTCTAGTTTTTTTCTTCATTTGTGTATTATTTTTCTGCCTTTTCATTGTATATTTTTTAACTTACTGTGTTTGACGTCTCCTTTTTATAGGCTTCTAGGTTCAATTTATTCTTCCTTTTTTTTATCTTCCCTCCTAAATTTGGTCCAGTGGCTTGTGGAAGCTTAGTATAGGGTGTCATTTGTGCTTAATTTTTGCTTGTTTGTTTCTCCTCTTATGGGAAGGCTGAGTACGGTGGTAATCCTATGTACTGATGATTGGGTTTGTATTTTTTTGTTTGTTTGTTGTTTAGAAGAGGTGTTCTGCACAGGGTGCTATTAGTGTTTGTGTATTGCCAGGTCTTGTATTCCAGTGGTTTCCTTTTTGTGTGTTCTTGCTATTTGATACCCACCTTGGGTTAGTTCTCTGGTAGTCTAGGGTCTTGGAATCAGTGGTGCTACTCCAAAGGCTCACAACTTGATCTCTGGTCAGGAGTGATGATTCTTTAAGAGGTTTTTTTTTTTTTTTTTTTTTTTTAATGGCATTAAGTGAGACTAAATCAAATATCAAGAAACAAAAAACAAAGATGAACCCCAGACAAATGGCAGTTGAAAAATCAGGCAAATAATTAAAATAATGGAATATACACATATATATACACACCCATGAACAAAGTTGAAACATTCCAACAATAGTAAAGTACCATAGATTGACTCAGGAAACAAAGGAAATCAAAAATTATATTTACCAATTAAGACTCAAACTAACTATAGCACAAACTGGAAAATAAAACTCAAGAAAGGTTCCAAGTAGGTAATAAAGCAATGTAAACATAACTAACAAATATATTGAGAGGAAATGTAATAAAGAAAAAAGAGAAAGTATAGGTGTGCAAATTTAAATAGTGATAGATGAAAAAGATTTATGTAAAAAGGGTCAATTGCAAGGGGAAAAGATCAGTAGGAAAAGCAAACAAAGGGATAAATGTAGATGAAAATATAATAAATTTTTTTAAAAATAGAACTAAAATTAAAAAAAAGAAAAGAAAAAAAATGGAAGAAGAAAGAAAAAAGGGGGTAAAAAAAGAGGAAAACTCCACAGAACTGCAAAAGCCCAAAACTGCAAAAGATGCAGAGGTTTATAATCACAATAAAAAGTATGACTGAATATACACATATATATCAACATCTGCTGGATCATTGAAAAAGCAAGAGAGTTCCAGAAAAACATCTTTCTGCTTTACTGACTATGCCAAAGCTTTTGACTGTGTGGATCACAATAAACTGTGTAAAATTCTGAAAGAGATGGGAATACCAGACCATCTGACCTGCCTCTTGAGAAATCTGTATGCAGGTCAGGAACTAACAGTTAGAGCTGAACATGGAACAATAGACTGGTTCCAAATAGGAAAAGGAGTACATCAAGGCTGTATATTGTCACCCTGCTTATTTAACTTATATGCAGAGCACATCATGAGAAATGCTGGACTGAAAGAAACACAAGCTGGAATCAAGATTGCTGGGAGAAATATCGGTAACCTCAGATATGCAGATGACACCACCCTTATGGAAGAAAGTAAAGAGGAACTACAGAGCTTCTTGATGAAAGTGAAAGTGGAGAGTGAAAAGTTGGCTTAAAGCTCAACATTTAGAAAACGAAAATCATGGCATCTGCTCCCATCACTACATGGGAAATAGGTGGGGAAACGGTGGAAACAGTGTCAGACTTTATTGTTTTTTTTACTCCAAAATCACTGTAGATGGTGATTGCAGCCATGGAATTAAAAGACGCTTACTCCTTAGTAGAAAAGTTATGACTAACCTAGATAGCATATTGAAAAGCAGAGACATTACTTTGCCAACAAAGGTCTATCTAGTCAAGGCTAGGGTTTTCCCAGTGGTCATGTATGGATGTGAGAATTGGACTGTGAAGAAAGCTGAGTGCTGAAGAATTGATGCATTTGAACTGTGGTGTTGGAGAAGACTCTTGAGAGTCCTTGGACTGCAAGGAGATCCAACCAGTCCATTCTAAAGGAGATCAGTCCTGGGATTTCTTTGAAAGGAATGATGCTAAAGCTGAGGCTCCAATACTTTGGCCACCTCATGAGAAGAGTTGACTCATTGGAAAAGACTCTGATGCTAGGAGGGATTGGGGGCAGGCAAAGAAGGGGATGACAGAGGATGAAATGGCTGGATGGCATCATGGACTCGATGGACATGAGTTTGAGTGAACTCCGGGAGCTGGTGATGGACAGGGAGGCCTGGCATGCTGCAATTCATGGTTTCGCAAAGAGTTGGACTTTGGGGTACACGTGTCTCTTTCAATTCTGGTTTCCTCAGTGTGTATGCCCAGCAGTGGGATTGCTGGGTCATAAGGCAGTTCTATTTGCAATTTTTTAAGGAATCTCCCACACTGTTCTCCATAGTGGCTGTACTAGTTTCCATTCCCACCAACAGTGTAAGAGGGTTCCCTTTTCTCCACACCGTCTCCATCAGTTATTGCTTGTAGACTTTTGGATTGCAGCCATTCTGCCTGTTGCAAAATGGTACCTCATGGTCTTTATTTGCATTTCTCTGATAATGAGTGATGTTGAGCATCTTTTCATGTGTTTGTTAGCCATCCGTATGTCTCCAATGTTCATCACAGCACTGTTTATAATAGCCAGGACATGGAAACCACCTAGATGTCCATCAGCAGATGAATGGATAAGAAAGCTGTGGTACATATACACAATGGAGTATTACTCAGCCATTAAAAAGAATACATTTGAATCAGTTTTAATGAGGTGGATGAAACTGGAGCCGATTATACAGAGTGAAGTAAGCCAGAAAGAATAACACCAATACCGTATACTAACATATATATATGGAATTTAGAAAGATGGTAATGATAACTCTGTATACGAGACAGCAAAAGAGACAGAGATGTATGGAACGGACTTTTGGACTCTGAGGGAGAGGGAGAGGGTGGGATGATTTGGAAGAATGGCTTTGAAACATGTATACTATCATGTAAGAAACGAATCACCAGTCTATGTTTGATACAGGATACAGGATGCTTGTGGCTGGTGCACAGGGATGATCCAGAGAGATGATATGGGGTGGGGGGTTTCAAGATTGGGAACTCATGTACATCCATGGCAGATTCATGTCAATGTATGGCAAAACCAATACAGTATTGTAAAGTAAAATAAAGTAAAAATAAAAATTAAAAAAAAAAAAGAGTCGGACATGACTGAGCGACTGAACTGGACTGAACTGATATACTCCCATAATCAAAATCAGAACAGTCCACCCAAAATAATGTACAGTAGATTGATCCAATGAACAAAGGGAACCGAAAATTATGTCTATCACAAGTAAACTAACTAAAGCACAAACTGGAAAGCAAGGTGCCAATTGGGGAATAAAGCAATGAAAATAAAACTAACAAATATGTTGAGAGGAAAAGAAAGAAAGAAAAGAAAGAATAGATATGTGAAGTTAAATAGAGGTAGATAAAGAAAACATATATATTAAAGATTAACTGCAAGAGGAAAAGAACACTAGGAAAAGCAAATAAAGGAATAAATGTAGAAAAAATAATAATAGGTCTAAAAAATTTAAATTAAAAAAAAAAGAGAAAAGAAAAAAGAAAACTCCCCAGAACTGCAAAAGCCCAATGTAGAGGCAGAGGTTTATAACAGAAGTAATAAAATGTGGCTGAGAAAAAAGAAAGGTAAATTAAAAAAAAAAAAAAAACTCAAAAGCTTAATATATTTCCAAGTGCCAATAAAATCAACAACTACAACAGAGGCGGGAAGAAAAGGGGGTAGGGGGGAGAAAAAAAATCCAAAAGAATCTACAGAACAAGTCAAAACATAAGAATAATAAATATTTTTGTTGAGTCACTGCTGTCAGAGACCTTTCCTTGCTTGGAGTCACAATCCACTTCACGTCCCTTGGATGCCCTCCTACACTGTGCTGATCCTTGGCCCTGCTGTGGGCAACTAAGATTCTAATCTGATCCTACTCTTGTGTGTTCTTCCCTTCAACATCCACAGCTATCAGAACTAGTGCGTTTTCTTTTGTGGGAGCTCTTAATGACCTTTTATATATTTCATAGACACAGAGTCTGCCAAGTTGATTGTGTTGATTTAATCTTCAGCTTGTATAGCAGGTGGGAGGGTTTGGGACTTATTCCTTAGTCACAGTGCTCCTGGGTTTCAATTGCGGTTTTATTTCTGGCTCTGCATGTGGGTCCTCCACTGGGGTTTGTTCCTGAAGCTGCCCTGGAAGTCTTGGGTTGACCCTGTGAGGCTCAGGTGTGGAGATGGTGGCGCTGCTTGGATCACAGGGGTTCTGGCAGCACCAGGTACTCAGGGGAGTTGGTAGCTAGGGCAGCAGAAAAAATCGTGCTTTAGAAGGGTATTGCAACCAGTATTGGCCAATGTGCTCAGTATTCTTGCGTGGAGAAGCCCCTCCCTGCCAGAAAAGCCTGACAGTGCAGTCTAAAAGGTTGCAAAGAATCAGACACTACCAGAGCAACCCTGTGCACATAGGTGCAAGACTTTTTTTGCCTGTGGCAAATCTGCCCCAAAGAGAGTTGAGTGCGAAGCTGGCACTGCTGCTTGGCTTGTGGGATCCTGGCAGTGTGGGAAAGTGTGCAGGGACATGGACTGCCGCAGGAGTTATGTCCCTATCACAGTCTTTTTTTCGAGCCTCTTGTAGCTGGCAATCAGAAGGCCTCCTTGGCCAGTCTTTCTCTGTAGCTCCACCCATTCAGGCACTTAGAGTGCTTCCTTGTCTGGGGTACTTCTCTATAGTTCAGTCACTTAAAGAAGCACCCTGAGTCGGGTCCCACACTGTAGTTCATTGCATCAGGCGTTTGATGGGCCAGCCTCTATTTTTCAGCTGCCAATGCGGGCGTGTGGGGGGAGAGAGGCTGTGGTGATGACTCTACCCCCTATGCATGACTCAGCAGTATCGCCTTGCTTCCACGGCTGCCCAGCTTTCCTCCACAGGCATTTCCCACCATAATCTCCTTCCCCACATCCCATCAATCTGTCTCTCTGTAGTCAAAAGCAGCCCTCACCCAGTAATTGCTCCACAACCCCTAAACTACAGCTCCCAGCCACAGCACCTTCCAGGGGATCTGCATTCCTGTCTGGGTATGTATGGCTGGGGCGAGGACTGTCTGATTCTCATTCCATTTAGGCTACCACAGATCAGCTGTTTCACTCTTGGCCTTAAATGTTTCTCCTCTGACTCAAATAGTTTCCCCAGTGTGGCGATTGGACCCTTGCTTCAGTTCCTCCACCCGCCGAGGGCAGGTCCAGTCCTACGAACACTTCTGTTTTTCCCTCTAGTTCCTGCATTCTACCGTCTTTTGTGTCAGTCTATATATTCTTTTTCACTGGTCAGTACACCTGTCTGCTCTCTGCTGGTGTTCTGAATGCATTCCTGTGTCTGAAAGTGTATTCCTGATGTATCCATAGAGAGAGATGCACTCCACATTCACCTACTCCTCCACCATCTTGTTCTCTCTAATTCTATGATTTCCTGTAGGACATTTCTTTGCCTTCTTGTCTACATGTCTCTTTTTATCTTCAGTTAAATTGGAGGTTTTGATGGGGGAGACTTGTGTTTAGCCCTTGTCCCTGAGCCATTCATGTTAAAATAAGCAGATATATATATTGGTATCATATTCTCCAATTCAATTCAGTGATTGTTAGATTCACAGTACTTTTTATTTGACCCTTTCTGAAAAGATGAATTTTAGTCAGATTTGATTGCTTAACTATTTCCCAACTTTAATTTCACTATTTGAGGTTAAAGGAAAGATGCCTATTCCAAATTAACTAATTTCTGAATTATTTCTGAGAATTTTTATTTCTTCTTACACTCTGACTTTCTTTAAGCTTATCTTTTATAATAATTTTAAAGAGCTTCAAACACCAATTATGCTATATAATTCTATCTTAAGACTTTGCCCTAGAAGCTATAAGTGCATTAGTCAAATTATCAGCCATCAATATTATAGGAAAATTTACCAAGTATGCCCATACAATATAACATGTATTGCCATCCTTCCACCCTCTGATACAAGTGTTATATACTGCCTAGCTCCTAAGGTGAAGCCACATATATTCTAGATTTTTGCTGTGGAAACACCCCACTAATAGATGCTTATGTTTAGGTGCCCCAGAACCATCCTCAGCATTGATGATTTTCTGGTATTATCCAGTTCTCTAATGGTGATGGTTTTTTATAGCCAAAAAATGCTAATAAAATCAACAAAAGTAAGAGATGCATGAGCAAAATCCAGAGGAAACCAAGTAAAAGCTCCCAGGTGTCTCTCCCAGTGTTGTCCTCTAGGGCATGCTTAACCCCTGCAATGACCTGTGACAACATATACTAAGTGTTGCCAAGGAGGGAAGTGCACTTGAGCTTGGGTGTCCAGGGATTTTATTTTCTTTCTGAGTCATTTAATCAGGCATGCAGAAATTGAATGACTGGCCTCAGTTACTCTCCAGACCCCTGAGGAGAAAGTATGTATTTACCATATATTACACTGCTGGTATAAACTAATGGAAAAACTGGTACACTGTGATTCCAGTCTTCAGTTATAATTAAATGCTCTCACCAAACAGAATATTTCAGGAGCTCAGTTTACAGACGACCAATGACTAGTACTGAAAATAAACATCTCTTGCCAAAGTGTGTGAGCTTGATCAACCCAGGTCTTTTGAGCTAACCCTTTCCTAAATATTAACATTTCTGTGATAGTCAGAATAGGCTAGAAGTTATATTTGTGTATTATTTACATGTATAATACATGAATTAATGTTACTAACTATAATATATAATATACTTACATCTAATTATTTTATTATTACACATTATTATTGCAGATGTCTCAAAGATAAATCTCACTGTTTGATATCATCTCTCAAGCTAGTCATTAATATGCCCTTTCAGTTGAATGAATATATGAAAAGTACTTCCATGGCTTACAAAATCATACGTTTTTCCTTTAGAACACAACATTCCTTACAAAAGCTTCTCAGTTGTTTCTAACTTTATCATTCTTTCATTTAGCAACTTGTTCCTATTAGGAATTTAGTAATTTGGGGATGTCATGAAAATTTTTATTAATTATTCCAGTGTTGCACACAACAGTGTTTCAATGATTTTGATAGAAAATAATTTATAATGGTTCAGTTGAGTTCAGTCACTCAGTCGTGTCTGACTCTTTGTGATCCCATGGACTGCAGCATGCCAGGCTTCCCTGTCCACCACCAACACCTGGAGTTTAGCCAAACTCATGTCCACTAAGTTGGTGATACCATCCAATCATCTCATCTCTATAGTCCCATTTTCCTCCCTCACTCAATCTTTCCAAGCTCAGGACCTTTTCAAATGAGTGGCTCTTTACATCAGGTGGCCAAAGTATTGGAGTTTCAGATTCAATATCAGTCTTTCGAATGAACACTCAGGACTGATCTCCTTTAGGATGGCCTGGTTGGATCTGCTTGCAGTCCAAGGGACTCTCAAGAGTATTCTCCAACACCACAGTTCAAAACAATCAATTCTTCGGTGCTCAGCTTTCTTCACAGTCCAATTCTCACATCCGTAAATGTCCACTGTAAAAAAGCATAGCCTTGACTAGACAGACTTTTGTTGACAAAGTAATGTCTCTGCTTTTTATTATGCTGTCTAGGTTGGTCAAAACTTTCCTGCCAAGGAGTAAGCGTCTTTTAATTCCATGGCTGCAATCAGCATCTGCAGTGATTTTGGAGCCCCCAAAAATGAAGTCAGCCACTGTTTCCACTGTTTCCCCATCTATTTGCCATGAAGGGATGGGACCGGATGCCAAGATCTTAGTTTTCTGAATGTTGAGCTTTAAGCCAACTTTTTTACTCTCCTCTTTCACTTTCATCAAGAGGCTCTTTAGTTCTTCTTCACTTTCTGCCATAAGGGTGGTGTCATCTGCATATCTGAAGTTATTGATATTTCTCCCAGCAATCTTGATTCCAGCTTGTGCTTCATCCACTCCAAATGTCTCATAATGTGCTCTGCATATAAGTTAAATAAGCAGGGTGACAATATACAGCCTTGAGGGACTCCTTTTTTCTGTTTAGAACCAGTCTGTTTTTCCATGTCCAGTTCTAACTGTTGCTTCCTGACCTGCATACAGATTTCTCAAGAGGCAGATCAGGTGGTCTGCTATCTCCATCTCTTTCAGAATTTTCCATATTGTGATCCACACAATAAAAGGTTTTGGCATAGTCAATAAAGCAGAAATAGATGTTTTTCTGGAACTCTCTTGCTTTTTCAATGATCCAGAAGATGTTGGCAATTTGATCTCTGGTTCTTCTGCCTTTTCTAAAACCAGCTTGAACATCTGCAAGTTCACAGTTCATGTATTACTGAAGCCTGACTTGGAGAATTTTGAGCATTACTTTGCTAGCAAGTAAAATGAGTGCAGTTGTGTGGTAGTTTGAGCATTCTTTGGCATTGCCTTTCTTTGGGATTTGAATGAAAACAGACCTTTTCCAGTCCCGTGTCCACTTCTCAGTTTTCCAAATTTGCTGGCATATTGAGTGCAGCACTTTCACAGCATCATCTGTTAGGATTTGAGAAAGCTCAACTGAAATTCCATCACCTCCACTATCTTTGTTCATAGAGATGCTTTCTAAGGCCCATTTGAGTTCACATTCCAGGATGTCTGGCTCTAGGTGAGTGATTACACCATTGTGATTATTTGGGTCATGAAGATGTTTTTTGTATGGTTCTTTTGTGTATTCTTGCCACCTCTTTTAATATCTTCTGCTTCTGTTAGATCCATACCATGTCTGTCCTTTACTGAGCCCATCTTTGCATGGAATGTTCCCTTGGTATCTCTGATTTTCTTGAAGATATCTCTAATCTTTTCCATTCTTATGTTTTCCTTCATTTCTTTGCACTGATCACTGAGGAATTTCTTTGCACTGATCACTGAAGAAGCCTTTCTTATCTCTCCTTGCTATTCTTTGGAACTCTGCATTCAAATGGGTATTTCTTTCTTTTTCTCCTTTGCTTTTGCTTGTCTTCTTTTCACAGCTATTGTAAGGGCTCCTCAGACAGCCATTTTGCCTTTTTCCATTACCTTTTCTTGGGGATCGTCTTTTCCCTGTCTCCTGTACAATGTTTGCCCTCTGATGTCCTCTCTTAGAGCCTACTGTCTTACTAGCTTTTCTCTTACCTTTGATATGGCATATCTCTTTACGCTGCTCCAGCAAAGCACAGGCACTCCCACTTACCTTGGACGTGCGGTATCTCCTCTCCACTGCAACCCCTGACCTTGAACGTGGGGTAGCTCCTCTCAGCTGCTTGTGGCTCTAGCACTGTGCAGCTGCCACTCGCTGCTCAATAATTATTTTTCTACAGTAATTTTTAGACAATTTGTGTACATAAATAAAAGTATATTTTCTTCACAGTATTTATAATATCTCTTCCTTAATTCCCTGCCCTTTTTAGTCTATTGAATATCTGTTTTTCAGATTTCCCCTCCCTCCCCACCCTCACCCCCCCACCCCCCTGGGAACTTCTATCTTGATACTGCTTGTAGCCTTCCATCACTATTGACACTCTCATCTTGGACACTGAGAATTAGTATTTACCCCACTTTTCTGTTTGAATTTCTGCTCATGTTTGGTTTCAATGATTTTACTTTCTCTTCTTTCTCATTCTAGCTCTAAAATTGTGTGTCTTCACCCACTGGTACCTTCCATCTGCTGTACTTTGTTTTAAATAGAGTGGAAAACCACTTAATAGAGATTATTTATATTTGTGGATTTAGAATCTGTGATTTTTATCATAAGTAATTGACATAGATATCATAAGTAGTTGACATAGATCTCTTATGAATTTTAATTATTTGTAATTTTTAATGAGGTGCCTATCTGTTCTACCTGCTTTCTTGAAAATATTATTTTCCTAACTTTGTCTTCCTGCTCCATATAAAGTCTGCTCACCAACCAGTTTCCAGAAAATATATTTATTTATCCTCCTGAAATTTTCATTTGTACTTTGCCTGAATTTGAACCTGATACCTTCTTATACTTAATCTTTTTACTTTATCTCAGAGTACATTTATAATTTTTCCCTAATTGCTGGGTGTTATTACATTTAAAGGTCCTTTTTGAAAAATTATTGTTCTGAGTATTCAATCCAATAAACATTTTCTTTCTGTTGGTTAATTATGGAAAAGTTATCTTGTTTTACACTTAGTTCTACATAATGCCACTTATTACTCTGTTCTGTTCTATAGGAAGGTTTGTTTGGTTAGATATGATGCATTTTTAAAGTTTTTAATTCTGTATTCTCCTTTTCCCATTTTTGCCTATTCAAATCTTGAGAGATTTTATCAACTTGTCTTTAATTATTTCATTACTGCTATTTTACTTTTTACTTCTCAGGAATAGTTTTATGTTTTCTAAGTGTTTATGGTTTTATAGTAAGTTTTTTTTCCCCCCTCCCCCTTGGATGCAAGTATTCCTCATCACTGTGGTTGTATTTGTAGTTTATTTAATGTTATCCTGTTTTATCTCTGTTTCTACTAGATTTTTTTCTTCTTCTTTGTTTTCTTCTTTGTCTTCCATGTTTAGGCTTCTCTCACACACTATATATAAGAATAAAGAAATCATTTCTGGCATAGGACTCATAAGATGCTTCAGAACAAATTTTTATTGACAATTAGAAGAAAAACAAATCTAAAAAAAAAATACAAAAACTTTAGTTTGAATGTATTATCAACAAGTGAGTAATTATGGAACTAATTATAAGAAATGAAGAATCCAGAGTGATGAGTCTGAAAAATGCTGCTCAAATGCTGCTCTTTTTCATCCTAAGGTTCTGATGATTTTGAAAGTGGTTTTAACAAGTTGAACAGTACTTTCAACCTTTTCAGAGAGCTGAAGGATCAAATGTTAAAGATTACAACCTGCCAGAAAGAGGTTTCTGTAATCACTAAGCTTGGTGTTCAGATCCAAAGACGAACATCTTGAAATGGAGGGAAGATAGGAAATGGTTAAACTTACATAGATTGCAGCTCAAACTTGAATTCTTTAAATTATTGAATGCAAACAGTATTAATAGATTTGGTATTTCTAGGACCTTAAGCCTAGCCAATTAAAAAAGGAAAATTTATCTGAGGAAAATAGTATTATCTGTAAGTATATAACTTAAACTCTACAATTTTGCATATGGAAAGTATAGAATTTGGTAAGAAAGAAGCTAAATGAAACATTGAATTATTGAAGAATGAGGAGATAATAGGAATAGCAATAGCAAAATTTAAGTAACAGATGTTAATATTTAAGTTTACTACCAAAATATTATAAAATATAGAACTAAATTTAATAACAGTGAAAATTTTCAGAAGATCAAAACTGTCTTGTAATCATTTAAGCAATCATTTTTTTAATTTAAGTACTCATAAAGAAAGTGAGTATCTTCAGGCCTGGATGGACCCACTAGTGAATTACATTAAACAGTTATGAAATAATGCCAATGTTGTAAAAATTCATCCAGCAAACATAAAATGAAGAAATATTCCCATTGCATTTTATGAGGCCACTATAACACTAACACTGAAACTTAACAAGAATTATAAGAAAGGTACTTTACAGAAAATTTTCATGATTATATGTGTAAAAATTAATAGGTATTGTAAACTGAGGCTAATGTGGCTATTTTAAAAACAATCAAATGTTATCAATTGCCATGGAGACTGAGACAGAACTGTGCTTGAGTGTCTCCTGAGAAGACAGAAAACTAACCAATCTGATCTCATGGATGACAGCCTTCTCTAACAGTGAAACTATGAGCCATGCTCTATAGACAGATGGGTCATGGTGAGAGTTCTGACAAAATGTGGTCCACTGGAGAAGGGAATGTTAAAGCAATTCAGGATTCTTGCCTTGAGAACCCCATGAACAGTAAGAAAAGGCAAAATGATAGGACAATGAAAGATGAATTCCCCAGGTCAGTAGGTACCCAATACACTACTGGACATCAGTGGAGAAATAACTCCATAAAAAAATGAAGAGATGGAGCCAGAGCAAAAACAATACCCAGTTGTGCATGTGACTGGTGATGGAAATAAAATGTGATGCTGTAAAGAGCAATATTGCATAAGCATATTGGAATGTTATGTCCAGAAATCAAAGCAAATTGGAAGAGGTTAAATAGAAGATGGCAAGAGTGAACATTGACATTTTAGGAGTCAGCAAACTAAAATGGGATGGAATCGGTGAATTTACCTCAGATGACCATTATATCTACTACTGTGGGCAAGAATCCCTAGGAAGAAATGGGGTAGCCATCATAGTCTACAAAAGAGTCCAAACTGCAGTACTTGGATGCAATCTCAAACACGACAGAATGATCTCTGTTTCCAGGGCAAACCATTCAATACCACAGTAATTCAAGCCTATGTCCCAACCAGTAATGCTGAAGAAGCTGAGTTGAACGGTTCTGTGAAGACCTACAAAATCTTTTAGAACTAACACACACAAAAAGATGTCATTTTCATTATAGGGGACTGGAATGCAAAAGCAGGAAGTCAAGAAATACATGGAGTAACAGGAAAATTTGGCCTTGGAGTACAGAATGAAGCAGGGCAAGGGCTAATAGAGTCTTGCCAAGAGAATGCACTGGTCATAGTAAACACCCTCTTCCAACAACACAAGAGAAGACTCTACACATGGGACAGAAGGTCATTAACGAAATGAGATTGATTATATTCTTGGAGCCAAAGATGAAGAAACAGTCATCAAAAACAAGACCAGGAGCTGATGGTGACTCAGATCATGAACTCCTTATTGCCAAATTCAAACTTAATTGAAGAAAGTAGAGAAAACCACTAGTCCATTCAGGTATGACTTAAATAAAATCCCTAACGATTATACAGTGGAAGTGACAGATGGATTCAAGAGATTAAATCTGATAGATAGAGTGCCTGAAGAACCATGAACAGAGGCTCATGACATTGTACAGAAGGCAGTGATCAAGACCATGCCCAAGAAAAATACATGCAAATAGGCAAAATGGTTGTCTGAGGAGGCCTTACAAATAGTTGTGAAAAGAAGAGAAGCCAAAGGCAAAGAGAAAAGGAAAGATATACCCATTTGAATGCAGAGTTCCAAGAATGGCAAGGAGAGATATAGAAGGCTTCCTTAGTGTTCAATGCAAAGAAATAGAGGAAAACAATAGAATAAAAAGACTAGAGATCTCTTCAAGAAAATTAGAGATAGCATGCATTAGATATTTCATGCAAAAGTGAAGTGAAGTCACTCAGTAGTGTCCGAATCTTTGCGACCCCATAGACTGTAGCCCGCCAGGCTCTTCTGTCCATGAGATTCTCCAGGCAAGACTATTGTACTGAGTTGCCTTTTCCTTCTCCAGCGGATCTTCCCAATCCAGGGATTGAACCTGGGTCTCCCGCATTGCAGGCAGATGCTTAATCCTCTGAACCACCAAAGATGGGCACAATAAAGGACAGAAATGGTATGGACCTAACAGAAGCATAAGATATTAAGAAGAGGTGATAAGAATACACAGAAGAACTATACAAAAAAGATCTTGAAGACCCAGATAACCATGATTGTGTGATCACTCACTTAGAGCCAGACATCCTGGAATGTGAAGTTAAGTGGGCGTTAGGAAGCATCACTACGAACAAAGCTAGTGGAGCTATTTCAAGTCCTAAATGATGATGCTGTGAAAGTGATATACTCAATATGCCAGCAAATTTGGAATACTCAGTAGTGGCCACAGGACTCGAAAAGGTCAGTTTTCATTCCAGTTCCAAAGAAAGACAATGCCAAACTACCACACAGTTGCACATCTCACACACTACCAAAGTAATGCTCAAAATTCTTCAAGCCAGGCTCCAGCAGTACATGAACTGTGAACTTACAGATGTTCAAGCTGGTTTTAGAAAAGACAGAGGAACCAGAGATCAAATTGCCAACATTTGTTAAAAAACAAGAGAGTTCCAGAAAACATCTACTTCTGCACTATTGATTGTACCAAAGCCTTTGACTGTGTTGTTCACAATAAACAAAATTCTTTAAGAGATGGGAACACAAGACCACCTGACCTGCCTCCTGAGAAATGTGTATGCAGGTTAAGAAGCAACACTTAGAACTGGACATGGAACAACAGACGGGTTCCAAATAGGAAAAGGAGTACGTCAAGGCTGCATATTGTCACCCTGCTTATTTAACTTATATGCAAAGTGCATCCTGAGAAATGCTAGAGTGGATGAAGCACAGGCTGGAATAAAGATTGCTGGGAACATTATCAATAACTTCAGATATGCAGATGACTCATCCTTAGGGAAGAAAGTGGAGAAGAACTAAAGAGCCTCTTGATGAATGTGAAAGAGGAGAGTGAAAATGTTGGCTTAATACCCAACATTCAGAAAACTAAAATCATGGCATCTGGTCCCATAACTTCATGGCAAATAGATGGGGAAACAATGGAAACAGTGACACTTTTTTTTTTTTTTTTTTGGCATTAAAATCACTGCAGATCTTGACTTCAGCCATGAAATTAAAAGATACTTACTCTTTGGAAGAAAAGTTATGACCAAGCTAGACAGCATATTAAAAAGCAGAGACATTACTTTGTCAACAAAAGTCCGTCTAGTCAAGTCTATGGTTTTTCCAGTGCTCATGTATGGATGTGAGTTCAACTGTAATGAAATCTGAGCACCAAAAATTGATGCTTTTGAAGTGTGCCATTGGAAGACTCTTGAGAGTCCCTTGAACTGCAAGGAGATCCAACCAGTCCATCCTAAAGGAAATCAGTCCTGAATATTCATTGGAAGAACTGATGCTGAAACTGAAACTCCAATACTTTGGCCATCTGATGTGAAAAACTGACTCATTGAAAAAGTCTCTCATGCTGGGAAGTACTAACGCAGGGGGAGAAGGGGACAACAGAAATTGAGATGGTTGGATAGCATGACCAACTCAATGGACATGAGTTTGAGTAAACTCTGAGAGTTCATGATGGACAGGGAAGCCTGGTCTGCTGCAGTCCATAGGGTTGCAAAGGGTCGGACATGACTGAACAACTGAACTGAACTGAACAGCATTATCAAATTTATTATTTATTTGGTTAATGTTAGGATGAGAAAAATATTTTCTTATACATATGGAAGTTCACCATGGAATATATCTAACACTCTTCTCTTTGGAGGATGTATCAGGAAGATTAAGATATCTAGACATCGCAATAAACTTTAGTAGGGTCTATTAATGGTAACCCACTCCAGTATTCTTGCCTGGAGAATCCTGTAGACAGAGGAGCCTGGTGGGCTGCTGTCTGTAGCATCGTGCAGAGTCGGACACAACTGACGCGACTTAGCATGAATGCATTACTTATTTTGCTCTTCTTAACATAATGTTATGTTTGCTTTTCTTAGTCTTTACAAAATGTGTTGAATAAAAGACATGTATCTGACTGATGGCATTCTTACAGTTAAGACAAATGGACAAAATTCTTATAGTTAAGACTATGTAAGAATGGGAAATGACTCATTTGACTAATTTTCTCAACTTATCTGCTTGTTCTATTTGTTCTTTTGTTTCATCCTGTTCTTTCTTTGGCATTTTTACCTTTTCACAAATGAAATAAAACTGAAATGCAGCTGTGGGTATATCTGAGAAAAATGACAAAGCAATACAACTAAGACGACATACTTTTATGGCTTGTTCTCTGATTGGGAGATGCCAAGAATACAAAGTAAGAAGATTTTACTTGTGAGATTGAGCCAAAAATGAACCAATATACAAATGCATTTTCCTATAGCACACTCATTTGGAAGCTATAATTTAGCTCAAGCAAATCCATTTATATTAAATTACAGATGATCTATAGGGAAATCAATATGAAATCAAATTCAGTATATGTGGGAAAACTCTTAGAAATAATTTGCTTCTACTCCCACCAAAGGAGTTCCCTAGAACTTCTCAGAACACTGAGATGAAGAAAAGTTTCATAGGATAAAAAATTTCACTGATCCTTCAGAAATTAAGCAAGAGTGACACTGTCTCGTGAGATCTTTAAATGGTAGATTTAATGGAAAGTGTCAGCATTGCATGAATGGGTTCAATTATAATGCAAAAATTTAGTATTGTAACTATATTTTTCAGTGTGACTTGCACTTTTGACTTGTATTTAAGAGCTGGGATAGAAAAATATAAATATAACTCCACTTTAGCTATTATATATTGACTGTATCTATTTTTTGCAATATGTTAGGTTTTCCATATTATGGAACAGGTTACAGTATATGTTATTTTATCTTGAGCAGATGACACTTTAATTTAGGACCTGGGTGGGGGGGAACTTTAATGGAAATCTACTCTACAGTTTCCTAACCACTCCCCCACCACACACACACAAATTGATTTTATTTAAATGTTTTCTAACTTCATTGAGCTTTTGACCTCACACCTGCAGTTTTGTCAAATTAATTCCCCATTTATTTGATAATATTGACATAGCCTGGTAGGAGTTCACTTATCATTCTTTCTCACAAAGTTTATGGGATCTCAATAACCTTTTCTGTCATCTCAGTAGAATATTTATCATTTATTCTACCCAAGACAAGTCACTCTGCTGGGTTTTCAAAACTAGCTGCTTTCTTGAAAGTTTTGCTTTTGTACATCACTTTCTTCTTGGCATTTCATTCTCTTCATTTCCACTGAAAGTGAAAAATGAAAGTCATTTCCAACTCTTTTCAACCCCGTGGACTATACAGACCATGGGATTCTCCAGGCCAGAATACTGGAGTGGGTAGCCAATCTCCACTGAAGTTTTCTGGTTTACTTTTCTAACTTGTTTCTCCTATCCTGATAAAATCTTTTAGTAAACTCTTCAACTGTTCATTATCTTTTAATCATAAAACTTCTTGATAGATGAGTCCATATTTGCTGTTTCCATTTTATCATTATACACTGATCTTTTTGAAATTAACTTTTTAGTTTTTATTGAAGTATAGCCAATTAACAATTGTGATATTTTCAGATGTACAGCACAGTCACTCAGCCATACATATAAAGGTACCAAATTTCCCCTAAATTCCTCTCCTAATAAGAGTGCCACGTAACATTGCACAGAGTTCTCAGTGATATACAGTAGGTACTTTTATTCTTCTATTATAACAATGTTTTGCTTTTCAGTCCTGAATTTTGATAGTCCTTATCTGGACAGAGATCTACTATTATCAGAGTTTTCTTTTCTACTCCCTAGCCAATATGCATAGCTCTTTCTGTTTCATTTATCATCGATTTATTATTCCATCCAATATCCTAGTTTAAATCTTCATTTTTTATTTTTGAATGGTAAATTTGCTTTCTTTTGAGCTATTATTAATCTCTATGTTCTGTCAAGACAATCCCCATGGAAAAGAAATGCAAAAAAGTAAAATGGCTGCCTGGGGAGGCCTTACAAATAGCTGTGAAGAGAGGTGAAAAACCAAGGAGAAAAGGAAAGATATAAGCATCTAAATGTAGACTTCCAAAGAATAGCAAGAAGAGATAAGAAAGCCTTCTTCAGTGATCAATGCAAAGAAATAGAGGAAAAGAACAGAATGGGAAAGACTAGAGATCTCTTCAAGAAAATTAGAGATACCAAGGGAACATTTCACGCAAAGATGGGCTTGATAAAGGACAGAAATGGTCTGGACCTAACAAAAGCAGAAGATATTAAGAAGAGGTGGCAAGAATACACAGAAGAACTGTACAAAAAAGATCTTCACAACCCAGATAATCCAGATGATATGATCACTCATCTAGAGGCAGACATCCTGGAATGTGAATTCAAATGGGCCTTAGAAAGCATCACTATGAACAAAGCTAGTGGAGGTGATGGAATTCCAGTTGAGCTCTCTCAAATCCTGAAAGATGATGCTGTGAAAGTGCTGCACTCAATATGCCAGCAAATTTAAAAAACTCAGCCGTGGCCACAGGACTGGAAAAGGTCAGTTTTCATTCCAATCTCAAAGAAAGGCAATGCCAAAGAATGCTCAAACTACCACCCAATCACACCCTTCTCACATGTTAGTAAAGTAATGCTCAAAATTCTCCAAGCCAGGCTTCAGCAATACGTGAACCGCAAACTCCCTGATGTTCAAGCTGGTTTTAGAAAAGGCAGAAGAACCAGAGATCAAATTGCCAACATATGCTTCATCATGGAAAAAGCAAGAGAGTTCCAGAAAAACATCTATTTCTGCTTTATTGACTATGTCAAAGCCTTTGACTGTGTGGATCACAATAAACTGTGGAAAATTCTGAAAGAGATGGGACTACCAGAGCACCTGACCTGCCTCTTGAGAAATCTGTATGCAGGTCAGGAAGCAACAGTTAAAACTGGACATGGAACAACAGAATGGTTTCAAATAGGAAAAGGAGTACATCAAGGCTGTATATTGTCACCCTGCTTATTTAACATCTATGCAGAGTACATATGAGAAACGCTTCAGTTCAGTTCAGTTCATTTCAGTCACTCAGTCATGTCCGACTCTTTGCAACCCCACGAACTGCAACATGCCAGGCCTCCCTGTTCATCACCATCTCCCGGAGTTCACTCAGACTCACATCCATCGAGCCCGTGATGCCATCCAGCCATCTCATCCTCAGTCGTCCCCTTCTCCTCCTGCCCTCAATCATTCCCAGCATCAGAGTCTTTCCCAATGAGTCAACTCTTCTCATGAAGTGGCCAAAGTGTTGGAGTTTCAGCTTTAGCACCATTTCTGCCAAAGAAATCCCAGGGTTGATCTTCAGAATGGACTGGTTGGATGTCCTTGCAGTCCAAGGGACTCTCAAGAGTCTTCTCCAACACCACAGTTCAAAAGCATCAGTTCTTTGGTGCTCAGCCTTCTTCACAGTCAAACACTCACATCCATACATGACCACTGGAAAAACCATGGCCTTGACTACATGGACCTTAGTCAGCAAAGTAATGTCTCTGCTTTTGAATAACTATCTGGTCATCACTTTTCTTCCAAGGAGTAAGCGTCTTTTAATCTCATGGCTGCAGTCACTATCTGCAGTGATTTTGGAGCCCCCAGAAATAAAATCTGACACTGTTTCCATTGTTTCCCCATCTATTTCCCATGAAGTGATGGAACCGGATGCCATGATCTTCGTTTTCTGAATGTTGAGCTTTAAGCCAACTTTTTCACTCTCCTCTTTCACTTTCATCAAGAGGCTTTTTAGCTCCTCTTCACTTTCTGCCATAAGGGTGGTGTCATCTGCATATCTGAGGTTATTGATATTTCTCCCGGCAATCTTGATTTCAGCTTGTGTTTCTTCCAGTTCACCGTTTCTCATGATGTACTCTTCATAGATGTTAAATAAGCAGGGTGACAATATACAGCCTTGACGTACTCCTTTTCCTATTTCGAACCAGTCTGTTGTTCCATGTCCAGTTCTAACTGTTGCTTCCTGACCTGCATACAGATTTCTCAAGAGGCAGGTCAGGTGGTCTGGTAGTCCCATCTCTTCCAGAATTTTCCACAGTTTATTGTTATCCACACAGTCAAAGGCTTTGACATAGTCAATAAAGCAGAAATAGATGTTTTTCTGGAACTCTCTTGCTTTTTCCATGATGAAGCATATGTTGGCAATTTGATCTCTGGTTCCTCTGCCTTTTCTAAAACCAGCTTGAACATCAGGGAGTTTGCAGTTCACGTATTGCTGAAGCCTGGCTTGGAGAATTTTGAGCATTATTTTACTAGCATGTGAGATGAGTGGAACTGTGCAGTAGTTTGAGCATTCTTTGGCATTGCCTTTCTTTGAGATTGGAATGAAAACTGCCCTTTTCCAGTCTTGTGGCCACTGCTGAATTTTCCCAATTTGCTGGCATATTGAGTGCAACACTTTCACAGCATCATCTTTCAGGATTTGAGATAGCTCAATTGGAATTCTATCACCTCCTCTAGCTTTGTTCATAGTGATGCTTTCTAAGGCCCACTTGACTTCACTTTCCAAGATGTCCGGCTCTAGATTAGTGATCACATCCTCATGATTTTCTGGGTCATGAAGATCTTTTTTGTACAGTTCTTCTGTGTATTCTTGCCACTTCTTCTTAATAACTTCTGCTTCTGTTAAGTCCATCTCAACTAAGCGCAGGTGGCTGCGAGAGCCGGTGCACTAAGCACGGCCAAGAGGAGCTACCCCAGGTCGGAGGTCAGTGGCAGCGGCCTAGAGTGGCAGGCTGCAATGGTGCAGGAACGGCCATGAGGAGCTACCCTGCGTCCGAGGTCAGGGGCGGCTGGGAGAAGCCACCTCTCACCTGACACCAAGGGCGGTGACCCTGAGGAGACACCCCGAGCCCGAGGCCAAGGGCGGCAGCTGGGAGGAGCCACCCACGCCTGAGGCCAGGGCCAGCAGCTGGGAGGAGCATCCTGAGGAGCAGGGGCTGCGCAGGTGCAGGAGGGCCTAGAGGAGCTATGCCACGTTGAAGATCAGGAACAGTGGCCATAAGGAGATACTCGTCCAAGGTAAGGAGCAACGGCTGTGCTTTGCTGGAGGAGCCTTGAAGAGATACCCCACGCCCAAGGTAAGAGAAACCCAACTAAGATGGTAGGTGTTGCAAGAGGGCATTAGAGGGCGGAAATACTGAAACCATACTCACAGAAAACTAGTCAATCTAATCACACCAGGACCACAGCCTTGTCTAACTCAATGAAACCAAGCCATGCCTGCCGGGGCAACCAAGACAGGTGGGTCATGGTGGGGAGGTCTGACAGAATGTGGTCCACTGGAGAAGGGAATGGCAAGCCACTTCAGCATTCTTGCCTTGAGAACCCCATGAACAGTATGAAAAGGCAAAATGATAGTATACCAAAAGAGGAACTCCCCTGGTCATTAGGTGCCCAATATGCTATGGGAGATCCGTGGAGAAATAACTCCAGAAAGAATGAAGGGATGGAGCCAAAGCAAAAACAATACCCTGTTGTGGATGTGACTGGTGATAGAAGCAAGGTCCGATGCTGTAAAGAGCAATATTTCATAGGAACCTGGAATGTCAGGTCCATTAATCAAGGCAAATTGGATGTGGTCAAACGAGATGGCAAGGGTGAATGTCTACATTCTAGGAATCAGCGAACTAAAATGGACTGGAATGGGTGAATTTTACTCAGATGACCATTATATCTACTCCTGCGGGCAGGAATGCCTCAGAAGAAATGGAGTTGCCATCATGGTCAACAAAAGAGTCTGAAATGCCGTAATTGGATGTAATCTCAAAAATGACAGAATTATCTCTGTTCATCTCTAAGGCAAACCATTCAATATCACAGTTATCCAAGTCTATGCCCCAACCAGTAATGCTGAAGAAGTTGAAGTTGAATGGTTTTATGAAGACCTACAAGGCCTTTTAGAACTAACACCCAAAAAAGATGTCCTTTTCATTATAGGGGACTGGAATGCAAAAGTAGGAAGTCAAGAAACACCTGGAGTAACAGGCAAATTTGGCCTTGGAATGCAGAATGAAGCAGGGCAAAGACTAATAGAGTTTTGCCAAGAAAATGCACTGGTCATAGCAAATACCCTCTTCCAACAACACAAGAGAAGACTCTACGCATGGACATCACCAGACGGTCAACACCGAAATCAGACTGATTATATTCTATGCAGCCAAAGATGGAGAAACTCTATACAGTCAACAAAAACAAGACCAGGAGCTGACTGTGGCTCAGATCATGAACTCCTTATTACCAAATTCAGACTGAAATTGAAGAAAGTAGGGAAAACCACTAGACCATTCAGGTATGACCTAAATCAAATCCCTTATGACTATACAGTAGAAGTGAGAAATAGATTTAAGAGTCTAGATCTGATAGATAGAGTGCCTGATGAACTATGGACTGAGGTTCATGACATTGTATGGGAGACAGGGATCAAGACCATCCCCATGGAAAAGAAATGCAAAAAAGCAAAATGGCTGTCTGGGGTAGCCTTACAAATAGCTGTGAAAAGAAGAGAGGCGAAAAGCTAAGGAGAAAAGGAAAGATATAAGCATCTGAATGCAAAGTTCCAAAGTATAGCAAGAAGAGATAAGAAAGCCTTCTTCAGAGATCAGTGCAAAGAAATAGAGGAAAACAACAGAATGGGAAAGACTAGAGATCTCTTCAAGAAAACTAGAGATATCAAGGGAACATTTCATGCAAAGATGAGTAACGCTGGGCTGGAAGAAACACAAGCTGGAATAAAGATTGTCGGGAAATATCAATAACCTCAGATATGCAGATGACACCACCCTTATGGCAAAAAGTGAAGAGGAACTTAAAAGCCTCTTGATGAAAGTGAAAGAGAAGAGTGAAAAAGTTGGCTTAAAGCTCAAAATTCAGAAAACGAAGATCATGGCATCCGGTCCCATCACTTCATGGAAAATAGATGGGGAAACAGTGGAAACAGTGTCAGACTTTATTTTTGGGGGCTCCAAAATCACTGCAGATGGTGACTGCAGTCATGAAATTAAAACACACTTACTGCTTGGAAGGAAAGTTATCACTATCCTAGATAGCAAATTCGAAAGCAGAGATATTACTTTGCTGACTAAGTTCCGTCTAGTCAAGGCTATGGTTTTTCCTGTGGTCATGTATGGATGTGAATGTTGGACTGTGAAGAAGGCTGAGCGCTGAAGAATTGATGCTTTTGAACTGTGGTGTTGGAGAAGACTCTTCAGAGTCCCTTGGACTGCAAGGAGATCCAACCAGTCCATTCTGAAGGAGATCAGCCCTGGGATTTCTTTGGAAGGAATGACGCTGAAGCTGAAACTCCAAGACTTTGCCACCTCATGAGAAGAGTTGACTCATTGGAAAAGACTCTGATGCTGGGAGGGATTGGGGGCAGGAGGAGAAGGGGACTACAGAGGATGAGATGGCTGGATAGCATCACTGACTCGATGGACGTGAGTCTGAGTGAACTCCGGGAGTTGGTGATGGACAGGGAGGCCTGGCATGCTGCGATTCATGGGGTCGCAAAGAGTCGGACACGACTGAGCAACTGAACTGAACTGATGTCCTCCAATTCTTTATGTGCACAGTTACTAAATTAATCTTTTCTAAAACTGATTTATAAACAGTTTATTGTAGGAAACCTCCACTGAACTCCCACTGTCTGCAGAATAAGATTGAAAGAAATTTACTTGTTTTTCAGGCACTCAACAATTAGACTCCAATTCACCTTCCTGATTTTACTCTCATGAGTTCTATAATCCTACCCACAATTTTTTGTTATGTTTATAGCTTGGCTTTCATTTTTCTAATATCAAGTCTATCTTCTTTAGCACATTCCCAATTTCTCCTGCTACATCAACCCTTCCCTGATACATTCAGTAGATTATAATCCCTCTCTCTTTTTAGCTTCCATCATATTTTACCTATAGTTGTATATGAGAAATGTATCATCAAAAGTACAATATTTGCATCATATGTTAGACATAATAAATTTTAGCTCCTTATTAATGTAGTATCTTGATTGATTTTGTTTCTGGCTTTCCTCTACAAATTATTTTTCTTTTCCATTCAAATATTAATATATGATTTATCAACTTTATTTTCAATTAATTATTGGAAACAGTATTCTAGGCAAGAGTATTCTGTTGCTCTTGGGAAGTGCAAGATTACACATTTTTTATTAATATTTTCAATATTATTTCTACCATTAAAATCTAATAGAATTGTTTGAGTTTTTTAAAAAAATCCATTTTGAGAATCATTTGTATATTCTGACTTCAAGTCTTTTATCATGTAATTTGAATATATTTTCTTCCAATATGTACATTATATTTTCATTATTTTAGTAGAATCTTTCATTGGGGAAAATTATATTTTAAATGAAATCCAATTTGTCACTTTTTTTTTTTTTGATTGTCTATTTGCTTATAGACTGTTATGACTAAGAAATTTTCACCAAACCCTGGTCTTTAAGTCTTTGTAGTCTATTTTTCATTACATTTTTGCATATTTAAGTTTTACATTTACATCTGCAATTCATTTTGAGTTCATTTTTGCTAATGTGTAAGGGTTAGGTTGAAGTTCTTTTTTTTTTCTTTTTTTCTATTCTTTCCCTATGTTCCCACTCTTTCTTAATTTTTTTTTCCCCCTCCTTTCTGAAATTGGGTATCCTTTTATTTCAGCATCATTTGTTGAAAAGACAAGACTTCTTCCTTTGACCTGCTTTTGTTACATAGTATAAATCAGTTGGCCATACTTAGTGTGTATATACTTATGGCTTATTTTTTTTTTTCCATAGATCTGTGTGTCTATTCATCCAATTGTACCACACATTCTTCATTACTCCAACTATGTATGTATCTTAAAATTATAGTGATTCCTCCCACTTTTTCTTTTTTTTAATTTTGTTTTAGCAATTTTAGTTCCTTTCCTTTCCATGATTACTTTTAGAATAATCTTATCAATGTTTACATAATATTGCTTGAATACTGATGGGGGGAGAATTCATGTCTTTACTCTTTAGAGACTTTCAATTGACAATATACCTTTCTGTTTACTTAGGTTGTCTTTTCTTCCATCAACACTAATTTGTAATTTTCAGTATATAGTATTTCTGTACATGTTTTGTTAGATTTTTGTGTATTTTCTTGTTTTTGAATTGAGTAGTAGTGTATATTAAACTTTTGTTTATATATGTTACAAATACAATTGATATTATATTCTGTACTTTGATGAACTTAATTTAGTTATTTGCAGCTGTTTTTGAATTTTCTATATAGACAATTATGTCATCTGCAAGTATTTTACCTTTAGCTATACATTAATATTTATGTATCTCTGTGTTGTTATAAGTTTTCAGAGTTGATTTATAAAGATTTCCATTAAACTTCAAGAATATATAAGGATTGAAATTTAGTATTTCACATTAGTAGTTCCCAAGAAACAATTTCAAATGAATTGGCTAAAATTTTTAAATTATTTTGTTCATTCAATGTGTTAGAGAGAATTATAAATTAAATTATGATTTTATTATATTGCATATAAAAATCCAATATTTGAGAATTTTCCCAGCAGCTTGTGAAGTGATATCTGCAACATATTCTCTGGATACTTAATATTATATAACTACCCAAAATATTATGAATGAGTCTTACTCATTAGACCCTTAATTCTGTCATTTGCCAGTTATCCTAGAGGTATCTATACTAAGTGGACTGCTAAAAGACTTTAATGACTTTTAAAAATGTGAATTCCATGCTTTCATTTCAGGTCTACTGAATAAAAATCTCTTGGTTCTGAGGCACTGGAACCCTGTTTTTAGAAGTATGCATGCTATTGGTGCTGCTAAGTCGCTTCAGTCGTGTCCGACTTTGTGCGACCCCATAGACAGCAGCCCCCTAGGCTTCCCCATCCTTGGGATTCTCCAGGCAAGAACACTGGAGTGGTTTGCCATTTCCTTCTCCAATGCAGGAAAGTGAAAAGTGAAAGTGAAGTCATAACTTTATGACTTACTTTATACAATACATAAAATAGAATATCTAAGATATGGAGGATAGATTAACATTTGATAAATACTAATAATTTTAGCAAATACTGTTTGCTAAATAGTAATTGCTGAAGTTTAGAAACAGACAGTAGGAGAAGAGAATGTGGCTGTGAAGGAGTAGCATGAATAGGTCTTTTCCTGGGTGCAGTTAAGTATCTTGATTGTGGTAAAGATTATAAGAAGCTACACAGATGAAAAAATTGCAAAAGGTGTATGTGTGTGTGTGCATGCCTTATACACACTAAGGCATGTATTACAGGTTAAATCAGATTAAGCTGCCCAGAGTGTATCAATTTCAATTTCCTGGTTTTGATATCCTCTAGTGATGTGTCCCTGTATGCTCAGTTGTTCAGTCATGTCCAACTCTTTGCGACCCCATGGACTGTAGCCTGCCAGGTTCCTCTCTCTGTGAAATTTTCCTGACAAAAATACTGCAGTGGGTGGCCATATCCCACTCTAGGAGATTTCCTGACCCAGGGATTGAAACTGTGTCTCCTGCATTGGGATGTGGATTATTTACCACTGTGCCCCCTAGGAAGCCCATATTGTAGTGATGCTAGATATTAAGTTTGTGTGAGGTTGGGTGAAGGCTGCATTATACCTAGTATATTTCCTAAACTTCTTGAGACTCTATGATTTTTTCAAGTAGTAAAATTTTAAAACAAACAAAAAAAGGTCTTCTTAGGTAATTTTTGTGTAGCCTCTTGACTCTGTCCTGACTGGCATTTGGGAACATCTGTGCAGGAAGCTTTGAGAGAATTCATAAAAAGGTTGCATACATGTTTCTCCTTTTGGTGGTAAAAATATTATAAAACTGTTATCTTAAAAATGTGATTTTTAGTTTGAGTGTTTGAGTAGCAGAGGATTACTTTCAGGCATATGTTAGATGCATACTACTTAATTTAAAATTAATCCACCCATCTCTTTCTGCTCCACATTGGGCTGCCCAGATCTTTTATTATAGTCATAGAAGATAACATGAATCTCAAACTCCCACACTGGTAGATAATATATCCAGAGTAAGCTATAATAGATAGTCATTTCATTATTGAGGAAGGTCACTGGATTTGCATGATTATTCTTTTATTGTGAATGTGTAATTCACATTTGATCCTATGAAGTGACATCTTTGGTTCTCTGGTTCATAATCCCAATGGGAACTATTCATTAGCAGTGGGTAACAAGATGAATTAACAAGATGAACATGAGTGCACAATGTCATTCCTTAGTTATAAAAACAGTGCAGTACTGGGATTCATGGTGAGAAGAAGAATGTGTTGATACTATGAGATAAGTCTCCCATTATACTCAGCAACTCAGCATGCTTAAAAATCTTTCATGGGTACCACATTTAGTTTTGCCTCTGTAACTTAAAAGGGAATTTACAGAGGATTAAAAGAGAGTTCCTAAATGATTAAAGGATTAAGAATATGACCTCTAAAAGAAGGTTAAAGGGACTATAATTATTTAGCCCAAAGACTGGGAAACCAGGAGATAAGTTAGAATTATCTCTTAAGAATATGAGAAACCATTATACAGAGAATGTTACACTGTATTCTCTAATTCTTCTGAAACTGCCTAGAAGAACATAAGTTGCAGCATAAGGAATTTAGATTATATCTCAAATAGAATTTCAAGAAAATTAGGTCTTTTAGATATTTAAAATTATTGAATGTGGGTATTATAGCAATTCCTTTTTGAAAGCAAATAAAAAGAATATTCAAACAAAATGTATTCCAGTTGACCTAACTCCTGAAGGAGTTCTGGGGATGTAATGATTTTTATATTATAGAAATCACTCAGATGATAACCTGGGCCCATCTTAGTACTTTCCTACCCTGTGATTTGTTGTTGACATTGTTATTTAGTTGCTAAGTCATGTCTGACTCTTTTGCAACCCCATGGACTGTAGCCCACCAGGCTCCTCTGTCCATGGGATTTCTGAGGCAAGAATACTGGAGTGGGTTGCCATTTCCTTTTCCAGGGTATCTTTCTGACCCAAGATAAAACCTGTGCCTGATCTCCTACATTGCAGGCAGATTCTTTATTACTGAACCACCAAGGAAACCCTGCCATGTGATTAACAAGGTAAAATTACAATAAAGGCAGATCTGATAGTGCCTTGCACCCTACAAGGATACAGTTATGGATTAGTCTAACACACAAGGAACCAAACAAGCCCAAATGCTTGCTGAATATAAAGGAAATGTAGAATGAATAGGGGGATAAAGTGGTTATAAATTCTTGTGCAACCATCAGTTCAGTTCAGTCGCTCAGTCATGTCTGACTCTTTGCGACCCCATGAACCAGAGCAAGCTAGGCCATGCTGTCCATCACCAGCTCCCAGAGTTTACCCACACTCATGTCCATTGAGTCCGTGATGCCATCTAACCATGTCATCCTCTATCATCTCCTTATCCTCCTGCCTTCAATCTTTCCCAAACTCAGGGTCTTTTCAAATGAGTCAGCTCTTTGCATCAGGTGGCCAAAGTATTGGAGTTTCAGCTTCAATATCAGTCTTTCGAATGAACACCCAGGACTGATCTTTAGGATGGACTGGCTGGATCTTCTTGCAGTCCAAGGGACTCTCAAGGGTCTTCTCCAACACCACAGTTCAAAAACATCAATTCTTTGGCGCTGAAGCTTTCTTTATAGTCCAACTCTCACATCCATGCATGACTACTGGAAAAACAATAGCCTTGACCAAACAGAACATTTTTGACAAAGTAATGTCTCTGCTTTTTATTATGCTGTCTAGGTTGATCATAACTTTCCTTCCAAGGAGTAAGTGTCTTTTAATTTCATGGCTGCAATCACCATTTGCAGTGATTTTGGAGCCCCCCAAAATAAAGTCAGCCAGTGTTTCCACTCTTTCCCCATATATTTGCCATGAAGGGATGGGACCGGTTGCCAAGATCTTAGTTTTCTGAATGCTGAGCTTCAAGCCAACTTTGTCACTCTCCTCTTTCACTTTCATCAAGAGGCTCTTTAGTTCTTCTTCACTTTCTGCAATAGGGGTGGTGTCATCTGCATATCTGAAGTTATTGATATTTCTCCCGGCAATCTTGATTCCAGCTTGTGCTTCTTCCAGCCCAGAGTTTTTCATGATGTACTCTGCATATCAGTTAAATAAGCAGGGTGACAATAGACAGCCTTGATGTACTCCTTTTCCTATTTGGAACCAGTCTGTTGTTCCATGTCCAGTTTGTTGCTTCCTGACCTGCATACATGTTTCTCAAGAGGCAGGTCAGGTGGTCTGGTATTCCCATCTCTTTCAGAATTTTCTAAAGTTTATTATGATCCACACAGTCAAAGGCTTTGGCAGAGTCAATAAATCAGAAATAGATGTTTTTTTCTGGAACTCTCTTGCTTTTTCAATGATCCAGCAAATGTTGGCAATTTGATCTCTGGTTTCTCTTCCTTTTCTAAAACAGCTTAAACATCAGGAAGTTCATGGTTCACATGAGATCAGTGCAATTGTGCGGTAGTTTGAGCATTCTTTGGCATTGTCTTTCTTTGGGTTTGGAATGAAAACTGATCTTTTCCAGTATGCTTATTTCTTTCTTGTTTTGGAAATGGCAACCCACTCCAATCTTCTTGCCTGGAAAATCCCATGGACGAAGAAGCCTGGTAAGCTACAGTTGATGGGGTCACAGAGAGTCGGACACGACTGAGCAACTTCACTTCACTATTATTGAGTTGGCCAAAAAATTCTTTTAGATGTCTCATTCCCATAGATGCTACAGAAAAAATAAAAATGAACTTTTTGGCCAACTTATTATATAAAATAATACTTCCTTTTATTTTATGGAGTATATAAATTACAATATATTTATGTATTAATATCATGTTATATATGTTATTCATTATATATAAAATGAGAACTTTGATATATATATTTAAACTTATCCAGTTATCGGAGCTGATCAAGCAGTCCACATGATACTGCTAGAGTTTCCATTTGTTTAATCAAACCCTGAGTGATAAATGTGAATAATAATGCAATCACAAGTGGTTGATATGGATATGTGGAAAATGTGGATAATAACTATGTATATGTTGTAGAGCCTAACTCATAGAATTAAGATGATGGCTAAATAACATATATAACATTTAAAACCCTTAGAACATTCAACCTAAAGTAAATAATTTATGATATATTTTTATTGTTGTTAATATTATCGCCGACATTTTCATAAAAAATTTTATTCTTTTAAAAGCTTAATCATCTCTTTATTTTCCCCTAATTTATTGATTTTTTTCCATCAGCTTGTGAAATTTACATAAATTTAATTATAGTATATATTTTTTGAATGGATTATTTTGCATAGTATCTTGAAATCATTGCTGTATTTTATACTCTTTCCTAAACACATATTTATTTTCGTGCAAAACTGATCAAAATCATATGTAACTAAATTATGTATTAAGGTTACACAATACAATAATATATAAATATAATTTATGTACTATATACAAATATCAAAGATTGAAAAGTTTTATATAAATATATATAAAATCAGAAAAATATGTACAGCAGTTGACCAGTATTTATAACTACTTCTAGTACTCATGCTGCATTCCCTTTATCCTCAGCACACATCTTGGCTGTTTCATTCCTTGTGGAATAAGTTAACCTACAACATCTGTAAAGTGTGTGTGCCACTGTCAGTTTTGCCCAAATACATTGGGCTGTATTTTTACTTAGTCATAGGGCAGGACAGTACTAGGGGGTACCAAGGGGATCTTCTGAACTCCAGAGATACTACTTCTTAATCCCTATCTTAGTTTATTAGGGCTGCTGTAACAAAATGCCATAGACTGGGTAGCTTATAAGCAACAGAAATTTATTTTTCCTAATTATGGAGGCTAGGAGTGCAAGATCATGGTTCCAGCATGGTCTGGCTTTTGCTAAAGTCCTTCTGAGTTGCACACTGTCGACTTCTGTGTCTTCACTTGGTGGATGAGACTAGGGAATTTTGGCGTCCCTTTTATAAGAACTGGCCACATTTAAGAGTGTTATACCCTCATGATTTAAGCATCTCCTAAAAGCCTCACCTCCTAATACCATCACTTTGGGCATTAGAATGTAAACATATACATTTTGGAAAGGACACAAAACATTCAGGCCATTGCACCCATACTATTCAGTAGCAATCCATTTTCTCTGGATCATCAGTTTTCTACTGAATATATGAGATTTTTCTTAGTTTTGCTGTATTATGAACAGTGTTGCTATAAACATATAACCATCTATCTGCCAAGAAACAAATTACTCCATAACCTGATATTTAAAAAACAAATTTTTTCAGTTCAGTTCAGTTGCTCAGTCATGTCCAACTTTTTGTGACCCCAGGAACCACAGCACACCAGGCCTCCCTATCCATCACCAGCTCCTGGAGTTTACCCAAATTCATGTCCATTGAATTTGTGATGCCATCTAACCATCTCATCCTCTGTCATCCCCTTCTCCTCCTGCCTTCAAACTTTCCCAACATCAGAGTGTTTTCAAATGAGTCAGCTCTTCATATCAGGTGGCCAAAATATTGGAGTTTCAGCTTCAACATCAGTCCTTCGAATGAACACACAGGACTGATTTTCTTTAGGATGAACTGGTTGGATGTCTTTGCAGTCCAAGGGACTCTCAAGAGTCTTCTCCAACACCACAGTTCAAAACAGTCAATTCTTTGGTGCTTAGCTTTCTTTATAGTCCAACTCTCACATCCATATATAACTACTGGAAAAACCATAACTTGACTCGATGGACCTTTGTTGACAAAATAATGTCTCTGCTTTTTAATATGCTGTCCAGGTTGGTCATAAATTTTCTTCTTTAAAAAACTGTTTTTTTTTTCTTTTTAATTTACTCATTATTCTTTGGGCCAGAAATTTTGACTGGGATTAGCTGAGAACAATTATCTTATAAGATTTGTCCTATGTCTGAGGTCTTAGCTTACATGGCTGAGCCTTTCCCTTCACATGGTCTCACATCCGTAGATGGGAAGTTCAGGCTTTTTACATGGTGACAGCATTCCAAGAGGGCAAGAGCAAAATTTGTGAGGCTTCTCAAGTCTTAGGCTTAGAACAGACAAAGCACAATGTCCGTAGCATCCCATTAGTCAAATAAATTACAAACCCACTCTAGATTTAAGTGGTAAAATAATTGTCTAGCTGTGCTATATCTTCCTTTTCTAGTTGTATCTTGCTTTTCTAGTTGTCAGATTCCCTGTGACCTACTTCCTTACCAGATACTGAAGTTTTCTCAAAAACAAAAGCAAAAAACAAAAACTTGTTCTGTTAAAGATCCCCTGAGTATAGAATGAAAAATTCTGGAACTATTTAAGTCTTCAAATAATTGTTGCTTTCCCTTTTCCTATTAGCAGGAAATGGGCTGAGAAGACTATGTAGCTTCCAAGGAAGAAGGGATAGTACCAAATATTCAGTTTTGCTAAAGCAAGGATAGTGAAATTCTCTTAGAGCAGGGTACAGTAAACTTGTTGCATAAAGGGCCTGATATAAGTATCTTAGGCTTTGTGGAGGATACGGTTTCTGTTCAGTTTGCTAACTTCTACTCTAAATGTTGAGATGGGGTCCTAGGAAAATGTGTGCAAGGAGTTGCTTCCTAAAGAGTAAAAGCATGACCTAGTAATAATTAATATTAAAAGACCATGACTGCTCAAGGCAATTCTAGAATAGATCTATATTTGTTTTGAAGGGAAGCACCAATTCTGACTCCATGTTGGAACTGTTTATTTGACTTGATTTTTGTTATTATAATAACTTCCCAGGTGGCTAAGTGGTAAAAACTCTGCCTGCCAGTGTAGGAGATGCCAGAAACGCTGGTTTGATCCCTGGGTTGGGAAGATCCTCTGGAGGAGGAAATGGCCACCCACTCCAGTATGTTTGCCTGGAAAATGCCATGGACACAGGATCCTGGCAGGCTGCACCCCATAGACTCAGGCACGATGGAACACACACAGATGTTAGTTATTATAATCATACATAATGGCCTGCCTCAGAAAATCCTGCCCCTCTGCCTGACTTAAAGTACCTTGTTCAGGACCCTATCTAATCATGGATGGTAGAAAGGAAGAAATTAACACATCCTCTGCCTGAGACTTGCCATTATAGGAGATATTTGCAAGATTAATTCCCTTTTTACTGTTTCCTCACCTCTACCCCCAACCCAATCTCTGTTCTGTAAAAAAACCTGGTGTCCTGACCCCAATAAGGTGGTTATGTTGAGGCATTAGTCCATCATTTTCTCGACACCTTGACTCTTGGATTTATAGGCCTGTCATGCCTATAAAGCTTGGAATCAGTAACACTTGCTCTGCTTGTATTCCATTCTTCCTCTTTCTGAATGGGACTATTTGTTTTTCCTGTTAGGCTATTTTACATTACATCTAAGTGGAGGGGATCGGAGTGCAGATAACTTTTGTTTAAATCTTGACAACATGGCCTAGTCTATCCTGGCTAACATATAAAGTGACAGATTAATACTGTTTCAACCTATTTACAGAGTTATCCCACTGTAATTTTGAGTTGCTTATTGTGATTGAGAATTTTTTTTGTTATTAAATATAAAATTTTTACCTTGGAACCTCTATTATTTTGGGCTGATGTAAAGATCTGGCATTCTCCATGATATGACTATATGCTGATTTCTATTTAATTTAATCTGATTTATATTTGTTGTTTTCCTTGAATCTTTTGCTGCTTGTCCTTTGTAACTTTACAGAATTTTCACTGTTATCTTTACCTCTGACCCATTCTCTCTCCCCTGTAGCAATCATGAAGAGACTATAAGATCTTCATAATCTCATGAAGAGGCAGTATCATGCATGTCTCTTAAATTATCTTTCAGATATAATACCTCCTGCTTTACTGACTGTGCCCTGGAAAATCTTTTGTAATCTTTCTTGATCTTTAAACCTATACATTGAATACTTAACTTTAATTACTGTGATATCATTTAGTTATTATATTAATTACTATTTCTAGAAACTTTATTTGATTTTTTGATCTCCTTAGAAATTTTTCATACTTCTGTTCCTGATTAATTTATTCAAGTTTTTATTTTTTAATCCTTTTAATTTATTAAGCATGATTAATAAATTTTATGTCCAATTTTTAAATTTGTGTCTGGTAATTCCAAAGTGTAAAACACTTCTGGGTTCTATATGCTATCTATAGTTATGCTGATTATCACTAGTGACTTGATTATTTGCATTATTTTGTCTGCAAGCTGCTTGAAGTTTTTAATGCAAGTTAATCTCTGATCATTTTTAAGCATAGCTTGACTTCAGTTTTTCCAAAAAGAATTTTAATTTGCTACTGTCTTCAACCTAGGGCCACTAATAACCAGAGCCACTTTAAATTTTAAACCCCTCTTTGTTATTTGATGTTTTCAAAGAACACAAGTAGCATGTTGGGAAGAAGAATTAGTGCTAGAGCCATTTTAGGATTTCAGATTTTCAAAAAAGATTTTTATTTATTCTGCCAAAGTTGAAGTAGTCAGACTTCACTTCTGTATCCACCTCAGTGTAGCTGATTTCTTGTTGAATTTTACCCTGAAGGTATTCAGTTTAGTTCAGTCATGCACGATTCTTTGCAAACCCATGGACTACAACATGCCAAGCTTCCCTCTCCATCAACAACTCCCAGAGCTTACTCAAACTCATGTCCATCGAGTCGGTGATGCCATCCAACCATCTCATCCTCTGTCGTGCCCTTCTGCTCCTGCCTTCAATCTTTCCTAGTATCAGGGTCTTTTCAAATGAGTCAGTTATTTGCATCAGGTGGCCAAAGTATTGGAGTTTCAGCTTCAACATCAGTCCTTCCAATGAATATTCAGGACTGATTCCCTTTATGATGGACTGGTTGGATCTCCTTGCAGTCCAAGGAACTCTCAAGAGTCTTCTCCAACACCACAGTTCAAAAGCATCAGTTCTTTTGTGCTCAGCTTTCTTTATAGTCCAACTCTCACATCCATACATGATTATGGGAAAAATCATAGCTTTGACTAGAAGGACCTTTGTTGGTAAGGTAATGTCTCTGCTTTTTAATATGCTGTCTAGGTTGGTCATAGCTTTTCTTCCAAGGAATAAGCATCTTTTAATATCATGACTGCAGTCACTATCTGTAGTGATTTTAGAGACCAAAAAAATCAAATTTATCACTATTTCCATTGTTTCCCCATCTATTTAACATGAAGTGATGGGGCTGAATGCCATGATCTAAGTTCTCTGAAGGTTGAGTTTTAAGCCAAGTTTCACTCTCCTCTTTCAACTTCATCAAGAGGATCTTTAGTTCTTCTTCACTTTCTGCCATAAGGGTGGTGCCATCTGCATATTTGAGGTTATTGATATTTCTCTCGGCAATCTTAATTCCAACTTGTGCTTTATCCAGTCCAGTATTTCTTATGATGCATTCTGCATATAAGTTAAATAAGCAGGGTGACAATACAGCCTTGATGTACTCCTTTCCCTACTTGGAGCCAGTCTGTTGTTCCATGTCCGGTTCTAACTGTTGCTTCTTGACCTGCATACAGATTTCTCAGGAGTCAGGTCAGGTGGTCTGGTATTCCCATCTCTTGAAGAATTTCCCACAGTTGTGATCTACACAAAGACTTTGGTGTAGTTAATAAAGCAGAAGCAGATGTTTTTCTGGTATTCTCTTGCCTTTTCAATGATCCAGCAGATGTTGGTAATTTGATCTATGGTTCCTCTGCCTTTTCTAAAATCAGCTGAACATCTGGAAGTTCACAATTCACTTACTAGTGATGCCTGGCTTGGAGAATTCTGAGCATTACTTTGCCAGTGTGTGAGATGAGTGCAATTATGAGGCAGTTTGACTGTTCTTTGACATTTCCCTTCTTTGGGATTGGAATGAAAACTGACCTTTTCCAGTCCTGTGGCCACTGCTGGGTTTTCTGAATTGGCTGGCATATTGAGTGCAGTACTTTCACAGCATTGTCTTTTAGGACTTGAAATAGCTCAACTTGAATTCCATCACCTTCACTAGCTTTGTTCGTAGTGATGCTTCCTAAGGCCCACTTGACTTAGCATTCTAGGATGTCTTGCTCTAGGTGAGTGATCACACCATCGTGGTTATCTGGGTCGTGAAGATCGTTTTTGTATAGTTCTGCTGTGTATCCTTGCCACCTCTTTGTAATATCTTCTGCTTCTGTTAGGTCCATACCATTTCTGTCCTTTGTTGTGCCCATCTTTTCATGAAATGTTTCTTGATATCTCTAATGTTCTTGAAGAGATCTTTACGTTTTCCTGATCTACTGTCTTCCTCTATTTCTTTGCATTGATCACTGAGGAAGGCTTTCTTATCTCGCCTTGCTATTCTTCGAAGTCTGCATTTAAATGCATATATCTTTCCTTTTTTCTTTTGCCTTCAGCTTATTTTCTTTTCTCAGCTATTTGCAAGGCCTCGTTGGACAGCCATTTTGCCTTATTGTATTTCTTATTCTTGGTTATAGTCTTGATCACTGCCTCCTGTACTATGTCACAAACCTCTGTGCATAGTTCTTCAGGCACTCTGTGTATCAGATCTAATCTCTTGAATCTATTTGTCACTTCCACTGTATAATCTTAAGGGATTTGATTTAGGTCATACATGAATGGTCTTGTTGTTTTCCCTACTTTCTTCAATTTAAGTCTGAATTTGGCAATAAAGAGTTTGTGATCTGATTCACTGCTGTCTCTTGGTCTGGTTTTTGCTGACTGAATAGGGCTTCTCAATCTTTGGCTGATTTCATTATTGACCATCTGGTGAAGTCCATGTGTAGAGTTTTCTCTTGTGTTGTTGGAAGAGGGTGTTTGCTATGACCAGTGTGTTCTCTTGGCAAAACTCTGTTAGCCTTTGCCCTACTTTGTTTTGTATGCCAAGGCCAAATTTGCCTCTTACTCCAGGTATTTCTTGACTTCCTGCTTTTGCATTCCAGTCCACTATAATGAATAGGACATCTTTTTTTGGTGTTAGTTCTAGAAATTCTTTTACGTCTTCGTAGAACCTTTCAACCCTGAAGGTGTACTGTTTTTGAATGTGAAGTTTTATAACAGGTTTCTTTAGATTTTCTCCCTTGTCTCTGCTTCCCTGTGTTCATATGTCAACACAGAAGCCTTTGGTCCCTATGTGCAGTTAACAACCCCAGGGTGAAAGCCACTTCAACTCTCACTTAAGAAAAAAAAAAAAAAAAAAAACACAGGGGACTCGTTCTCACTTCACTAGTGGCTTTCTTCCAGTGTGTTTTGGCACTGTTTACAAAATTATCTGCATTTGTTTATTTGTGTGTACCATTTCAGTTATTTTATTGGGAACCATCAGAGTATATAAGCTGTCATACTGCAAGAACTATAGTTTATTCTGACCAGTTTCCCAATTCATAAAGTATCCTGTCACGTTTGTGTTTTTCTCCCACATGATTTATAGGAAAAGGAACCAGGTCCCTCTTACCTATATATCCCAGCACTTAGTAATCAGCCTGGGATGTAGAAACTAGTTGGTAATCATTTGTGGAATAGAGGCACTTGGGAAGAGGAGGCCTCCTTCAGTTTCACCAGATTATTTTAGAGCCTAAAGGCTGCTGTCTGGGAAAAACTGTTTGTGCCCGTCTTGTCAGCCCTCCCACTCTTCCTCCTTTGAATTCTGTTGAATACATTTCTTCCACTAAATTGTGAATGAGAGAATACATGCTGAAATAGCATAGTGCATGGCACATAATTAAAATTCCATATATGTTTCTCATAGCCTGCTCTGTCTTTAGCCCTGACCCACTCATGTCCCAATTCTGTTTTGCAGTCTGAAATAAATGTTGTTCTTTTTTCTTATGGTTTAAGTTTTTTTTTGTTTTTTTTTTTTGTTTTTTTTTTTTTACTTTTAATATTTATTTTACATTATAAACCATATATATACCACCTGCATATCAGGCAGTAAAATTTTACTATGCAATTGCATTATTTGTACCTGTGGTTAATGAAATTTCTGATGAAAGATATATGTAATTAAAATCAGTCCCTTTGCTAATAAATATATTGTTATGACCTATCAATATATTTTTCAGATCTTTAATTTAGTTATATATGGGGCATTTGATAACACATGCTGCTGCTGCTACTGCTAAGTCGCTTCAGTCATGTCCGACTCTTTTTGACCCCATAGATGGCAGCCCACCAGGCTCCCCCGTCCCTGGGATTCTCCAGGCAAGAACATTGGAGTGGGTTGCCATTTCCTTCTCCAGTGCATGAAAGTGAAAAGGGAAAGTGAAGTCGCTCAGTCGTGTCCGACTCTTAGTGACCTCATGGACTGCAGCCTCCCAGGCTCCTCCATCCATGGGATTTTCCAGGCAAGAGTACTGGAGTGGGTTGCCATTGCCTTCTCCGTGATAACATATGAAGGATATTAAAATAACAGACATAGTGTTGAATTTTTGATGAAAAATGCAGGATCTTAAAGACTAATTTCTAGTTTAATAAACACTAATGTCTATTGTTCTTTATTTTATAACACATATTTAGTTGCCTTGTTAAGTGCAACACTAATTGAGATTTGAAAACTTTTCTCAGTTCACAAATTCTCATTTAGTAAGCATTGCTGCAGTTTGGGTTTATGTCTGACAAACTGTGTGACTCTTTGCGAGCCCGTTTGCAGCCTACCAGACTCTTTTGTCCATGGGATTCTCCAGGCCAGGAAGCTGGAGTGGATTCCATTTCCTCCTCAGGGGATCTTCCCAATGGAGGACTGGAACCCCTGCCTTCTGCATCTCCTTCACTGGTAGCAGATTGTTTACCCCTGAGCCACCTGGGAATCCCATTGTTGTAGCAGTGTTGACCTTTAACTCTGCTTGTTTAATTTTAAATAATCCGGAATTTCCCTCATCTGGGAGCTATTCACTTGGTTTTACAGAGTGCATAGCACTTGTTTTTGTAGGGAAACTTTTTCCTGTTGATTGTGACAACATCTATGTGAAGTATAAGTGGTTAGTTTGTTTGACAGGTTTAATCCACTGAAAAATCAAATGGCATTTTGCAAAATAAAGGTTTGGATGCACTGATGTTATACTGAACCCATAAATGCAATTTCAGATTTCACTTGTTTCTATGATACCGTTTCCCTGACTTCACCTACATTCAGAAAAGATAAATATATCAGAAAAAAAAAAACAAAAAAAACGACAGAATAGAAGCTGAAGCACCTCTCCTTAAAATAATCTATGAGAAAAAAGTATAATCCTAGACAAATACATTTATGGGACAAAATTTCAAATCAACAGTTTTCATTTAATCTTCCCAGAACTTGGTCTTTGTAGTGATAAAAGTAAGTTTTATTCACAAAGAGTAATAGGAATTTTAGGAAAAATAGATTATCAGTGAGGCTTCTAGAAATTTATGTAAAAAAGAAAGGCATACATAATTTCTATACTGTCTTGGAATTTTAAGTGTTGTCCTAGAAGACATCAATCTGGTGTTTGCTAGTGTTGGTCTTCTAATTTAAAACAAACAAACAAAAAATCTACTGCAACATTAGGAACATGAATTATATGTCTGTTAATAGTGAGCCACTGACCACAGAGAGCAAAGATGAGCTTCTCTATTGAGCTGACTGCCAAGAGATGGGTAGCGAATGAGTCTTAAATAATCAAATGATGTTATAGACTGATCTCTATAGTTCTGAAGGGAAGTGAAGTCCCTCAGTCGTGTCCGACTCTTTGCGATCACATGGACTGTAGCCTACCAGGTTCCTCCGTCCATGGGATTTTCCAGGCAAAATACTGGAGTTGGTTGTCATTTCCTTCTCCAGATTTTCCTGACCCAGGAATTGAACCCGGTTTTCCTCCACTGTAGGCAGATGATTTACCGTCTGAGCCACCAGGGAAGGTTAAAACAGGGGTCTTTAAACCTCCGCTCCGGGACGCGCTAGGTACCTGGAAAGGGGGAGGCGGGCGAGGGGCACCGCCCGGACATCGACCACCGCCTCCACGCCCGCGGGCTTCGGCGCTGCCGACCCGTGACGCATGGGGGCCCCACTGTGCGCCTGTCAACCGCAGCCCCAAGGTTCCCGCCGATGCCAGACGACCACCCCCACGTCCCCCTGGAACGAGGCAGAACCCTGCCCCCCCCCCAACCCCGCACACCCGTACGGCTCCCCCCCCCCGCGACCCCGTCCTCTCCCGCAACCACCTGGGCCCCTACCCGTGCCCGCGTTCCCAGGCACTCCTCCCCCACCCCCCGCCCGCCACCACCACACAGAGGGCAGAGAGAGGGCCCCGACGGGAAGCGTGGCGCCAATCGGGTAGGGGACACGACAGAGGTAAAGGGGCGAGAGGGCGAGAGAACCGGACAGACAGCCGCGGGAGGCGTGGGGCGGGGGGGGCGGGGGGGGGGGGAGAAAGCCCGGAGGTTAGGAGGGCGGGGGGAGGCGCCTGGTAACCCCGCAGCAGGCGCATAGCAGCGGACGACCGACGACCGGCCGAGGCAGACCTGTCCAGGGCCAGCGGCGGGAGGCGACGGGACAAGGCAAGCCGCCCCGCGATGGGGAGCCGCCACCGGTCACGCCGCACAGCACGCGAGACGCGACCAGAGGATCCGCGGCGTGCGGTCCGCGGCCGGGGGGAAGGCAGTCGTGGCCGGCACCACGGGCGAAGGCGCGTGAGGTGGGGTGGGGGCGCGCGGATCATCCCTTCCTCCCCGAACCCTCGGGCCCAACCTCGAGGGACGTGGCGGGGAGGTCAGGCAGGAAGAAGGACACCGGAGACGACGCCACCGGGCGCGGGGCAGGGTGGCGGGGCGACTCCGCCGGGGACGGAGGCGCGGAGGCGCCGGCAGGGCGGGGCGGATAGGAAGGCAGAGGAGAGCCGCCTTTCACACCCGACCCCCACTGTGCACGGCGCCCTCCACCATCTCCCGCGGCTCCTCGTCCCGGAGCACCAGGGAGGCCACTGGGCCCGACCGCCCGGGGTGGGGCGCCTTCCAGACTTCTTTGCCTCCCTCCCTTCCCATTCCGCGCCGCTGAAGGCGAACACAAAATAAGAGAACCCAGCCAGGCACAAGGCCAGCCATGCAGATTTATCTGGGTCAGTGAGGGAATTCTGTCGTCTGCAAATGTTTGGTTATTAATCGTCTTAACTTTGGTTTATTGACAGTGTTCTAATTTCATATTTTATTCCTAGAACTAATACAGTTAGGTTTCCCTCCTGGCCTACTGGATGCTCCCACACACATTCTTCTGCACACTATACCTTCTTGACTAAAGTTTATAATGGTAACACTTTACAAGTTTCAAGCTGGACAAAATATTTTTATTTAAAAACAAGGTATATACTATCTTATTCCACATCTTAAACATACACTGATGTTTCCCAAATGTGTTTATCCGGCCAGACTTATCCACTGACTTTCAACTGTTTATATGCAGTGACTTCTTTTATCTTCTTCACTAGGAAATTTCATAATAATTTGCAAACTCAACAGTTACAAAAGAGAACTCTAGACTTCCTCTCAGAGTATTATTATTGCCTGAGCATTTTCTGCTTCATTTGTAGACATCAGAAATCCTACTAAATATTAAATACATGCATCATTTTAAGGTTTGGAATCAGACTTTAGACTTTTATTCCTTATTTCCTCCTATTCAACCTATTTTCACTTCAAAATATATCTTGAATTTGCTCTCTCCTTTTAATTCTTATGCTCTTGACCATTTTCTTGTAACTATTATTTCTATTTGCCCTCTTTCCCCTTCCTTATTCCTATTATGTTGGATAAACCAAAATGAGTATTTGAAATAGTGTAAATCATAACGTAAACTTTTCAATTAAATATATGACAGTCTCCAAGCTTCTCGCATGTTAAGTCTATCCCCTGACTTCTCTTGACTCAGGTTATTCTCAGTTCTTCTTTGTTCACTTAGTTCTAGTAGCACATTGTCAGTCCCTGAAACACACCAAACCATTTTCTACCTCAAGAACTGACTCTTTTCCTGATAGTTATTTTACTGGATCATTCCTATTAATGATAGTCCCTTTTAAATGTCATCTCTAAGAGGTAATCCCTAATTATCCTGTCCAGAATGCACTTCCTTCATTTTTACATATCATAGAATCATATTAAGTATTAATAACATATACACGCATATGTATATATATATACATTTATGTGTGATTCCACATGCACATACACATTGTGGTTAAATTGTACATATAATTTACATATAACATTTTATACATTATATAGAATATACATATTTTATATTGTATGCTTATATATAACACATGCCTGTTTCTACAACTGCCGTCTATGGGGCTGCACAGAGTCGGACATGACTGAAGCTACTTAGCAGCAGCAGCAGCAATTATATTATATATGTATGCATAAATATTATATGTATTTTAAATACGTGCTCTGAATGTTTCCCTACACCAGTATAGCATGTGGTGTGGACCTTGTCTGCCTTGTTCTTCATGTTTCCCTAGCAAATAGTATAGGGTATACATGTATTAAGCTCTTAATAAATATTACAGAGTTAAAATAGTTAAATAGTTGATAGTAAATTTAATTAAATCTTGTTGAGGTAGATTGCAGATAAGTATTATTGTTGATCTTTGTTTAAACAGAAGTGTAAAAATTCTGTCCCTTCTCAAATATATGGATGCCATTTCATTTTATCACAAACATCAGTTGTAAGACTAATATGTAATAATTATTGCATTATGGAATGGAAATCTCATACTGTGGCGATCTAAGTGTGTTTTACTATCTTGAAGTTCTATTCTGATTAAAAAGTCAAAATACATTCAAATTATTAAAATGTAAATTTTCAAATTTGTTAATGATTATAAAGGAGTATAGAAAGTGTCATTTGAGTTTTAATATGAAGAAAACTTGAAAGCTAAATATCTGAGTTGAAAAATTTTAAGGTATTTCTGGCAGAGATTGTTGTATATGAACGTCCAAAGACTTGCCTAGATTTGTATTTTCTTTGTTTATAAAGTGATAGCTTTCACTTCTCTTTGAGATGTAGGATAAGAGAGGTCCAAAGCAAATGAGGAGAAATCTATCAACTAATACTAGACCTCAAGAGAGGAACTGTACTTTGGATAAGGGTGACCACAGTGGTGATGAAGATAATTAATGGATTTGAGAGAAAATCAACATACAAAATTTCAAAAGCTGTTCAAAATTCCCATTATCAGAATGGCCATCATTGATTACCTAATATAGTAAAATAGCCAATCATAATTCACTATCAAATATAACCTGCTCTATTTTTCTTCATAGCTATCATGAACTGATAGATTTTTTTCATATTATTTCTTGACTTTTTTTTTCTACTTCCTGCACCCTCTCATTGAAATGATTCATCATGTTGATACAGACTTATTTTTTCCTGTTATGTCCCTAGAATATAAATTAGTATTGGCCAAGAGTAGACACTCAAGAAATACTCCAAGAGTAGACACTCAAGAAATACTAAGTGAATGAAAAACTGAATTTGGGAGTCAGAGAAAAATAGGAATCAAATACCTTGCAGGTTTAAAGTTTCTGAAAATAGGAAGAAAGGTTGGTGTTGTAGTTCACTGATGTTGTAAATATTGGGAGAATACCAGATGTGGAGTGAAGGAAAAAGAAAGTCATAAACATAGTTTAGGACATTTTGAATCTGAAGTGGACATTTAGATACACAATTAGATATAGCTAATAGTCAGATATTAAGATCTACACCAGATATAGAACCAAAAATGTCATGACTAAAATAAATAAATTTAGAATTGTTTGAATATAAGCTTTAATTTCCTGTAGGTGGGGGAGTGATTGACTACAAATCAAAGCATTTGATTCAGTCTACAATCTAGACTTGAGAAAACCCAACTTTTAATGGCTAGCTAAAGGATCATATTTTTTTTAATAATTTATTATTTTTTTTTTTACTTTACAATTCTGTATTGGTTTTGGCATACATTGACATGAATCCACCACGGGTGTACATGCGTTCCCAAACATGAACCCCTCTCCCACCCCCCTCCCCACAACATCTCTCTGGGTCATCCCTGCGTACCAGCCCCAAGCATGCCATATCCTGCATCGGACATAGACTGGCAATTCGATTCTTACATGATATTATACATGTTTCAATGTCATTCTCCCAAATCATCTCACCCTCTCCCTCTCCCACTGAGTCCAAAAGTCCGCTATACCCATCTGTGTCTTTTTTGCTGTCCTGCATACAGGGTCATCATTGCCATCTTTCTAAATTCCATATATATGTGTTAGTATACTGTATTGGTGTTTTTCTTTCTGGCTTACTTCACTCTGTATAATCGGCTCCAGTTTCATCCATCTCATCAGAACTGATTCAAATGTATTCTTTTTAACGGCTGAGTAATACTCCATTGTGTATATGTACCACTGCTTTCTTATCCATTCATCTGCTGATGGACATCTAGGTTGTTTCCATGTCCTGGCTATTATAAACAGTGCTGCGATGAACATTGGGGTACATGTGTCTCTTCAATTCTGGTTTCCTCAGTGTGTATGCCCAGCAGTGGGATTGCTGGGTCATAAAGCAGCTCTATTTGCAATTTTTTAAGGAATCTCCACACTGTTCTCCATAGTGGCTGTACTAGTTTTCATTCCCACCAACAGTGTAGGAGGGTTCCCTTCTCTCCACACCCTCTCCAGCATTTATTGCTTGCAGATTTTTGGATCACAGACATTCTGACTGGTGTGAAGTGGTACCTCATTGTGGTTTTGATTTGCATTTCTCTCATAATGAGTGATGTTGAACATCTTTTCATGTGTTTGTTAGCCATCTGTATGTCTTCTTTGGAGAAATGTCTCTTTAGTTCTTTGGCCCATTTTTTGATTGGGTCGTTTATTTTTCTGGAATTGAGCTGCATAAGTTGCTTGTATATTTTTGAGATTAGTTGTTTGTCAGTTGCTTCATTTGCTATTATTTTCTCCCATTCGGAAGGCTGTCTTTTCACTTTGCTTATATTTTCCTTTGTTGTCCAGAAGCTTTTAATTTTAATTAGGTCCCATTTGTTTATTTTTGCTTTTATTTCCAGAATTCTGGGAGGTGGATCATAGAGGACCCTGCTGTGATTTATGTCGGAGAGTGTTTTGCCTATGTTTTCCTCTAGGAGTTTTATAGTTTCTGGTCTTACATTTAGATTTTTAATCCATTTTGAGTTTATCTTTGTGTGCAGTGTTAGAAAGTGATCTAGTTTCATTCTTTTATAGGTGGTTGACCAGTTTTCCCAGCACCACTTGTTAAAGAGATTGTCTTTACTCCATTGTATATTCTTGCCTCCTTTGTCAAAGATAAGGTGTGTGTGGATTTATCTCTGGGCTTTCTATTTTGTTCCATTGATCTATATTTCTGACTTTGTGCCAATACCATACTGTCTTGATGACTGTGGCTTTGTAATAGAGCCTGAAGTCAGGCAAGTTGATTCCTCCAGTTCCATTCTTCTTTCTCAAGATTCCTTTGGCTATTCGTGGTTTTTTGTATTTCCATACAAATCTTGAAATTATTTGTTCTAGTTCTGCGAAAAATATCGCCGGTATCTTGATAGGGATTGCATTGAATTTGTAAATTGCTTTGGGTAGTATACTCATTTTCACTATATTGATTCTTCCCATCCATGAGCATGGTATATTTCTCCATCTATTAGTGTCCTCTTTGATTTCTTTCATCAGTGTTTTATAGTTTTCTGTATATAAGTCTTTAGTTTCTTTAGGTAGATATATTCCTAAGTATTTTATTCTTTTTGTTGCAATGGTGAATGGAATTGTTTCCTTAATTTCTTCTTCTACTTTCTCATTATTAGTGTATAGGAATGCAAGGGATTTCTGTGTGTTGATTTTATATCCTGCAACTTTACTATATTCATTAATTAGCTCTAGTAATTTTCTGGTAGAGTCTTTAGGGTTTTCTATGTAGAGGATCATGTCATCTGCAAACACTGAGAGTTTTACTTCTTCTTTTCCAATTTGGATTCCTTTTATTTCTTTTTCTGCTCTGATTGCTGTGGCTAAAACTTCCAGAACTATGTTGAATAGTAGTGGTGAAAGTGGGCACCCTTGTCTTGTTCCTGACTTTAGGGGAAATGCTTTCAATTTTTGACCATTGAGGAGAATGTTTGCTGTGGGTTTGTCATATATAGCTTTTATTATGTTGAGGTATGTTCCTTCTATTCCTGCTTTCTGGAGAGTTTTTATCATAAATGGATGTTGAATTTTGTCAAAGGCCTTCTCTGCATCTATTGAGATAATCATATGGTTTTTATTTTTCAATTTCTTAATGTGGTGAATTACATTGATTGAAATGCGGATATTGAAGAATCCTTGCATCCCTGGGATAAAGCCCACTTGGTCATGGTGTACGATCTTTTTAATGTGTTGTTGGATTCTGATTGCTAGAATTTTGTTGAGGAATTTTGCATCTATGTTCATCAGTGATATTGGCCTGTAGTTTTCTTTTTTTGTAGTATCTTTGTCGGGTTTTGGTATTAGGGTGATGGTGGCCTCATAGAATGAGTTTGGAAGTTTCCCTTCCTCTGCAATTTTCTGGAAGAGTTTGAGTAGGATAGGTGTTAACTCTTCTCGAAATTTTTGGTAGAATTCAGCTGTGAAGCCGTCTGGACCTGGGCTTTTGTTTGCTGGAAGATTTCTGATTACAGTTTCTATTTCCGTGCTTGTGATGGGTCTGTTAAGATTATCGATTTCTTCCTGGTTCAGTTTTGGAAAATTGTACTTTTCTAAGAATTTGTCCATTTCTTCCATGTTGTCCATTTTATTGGCATATAATTGCTGATAGTAGTCTCATGATCCTTTGTATTTCTGTGTTGTCTGTTGTGATCTCTCCATTTTCATTTCTAATTTTATTGATTTGATTTTTCTCTCTTTGCTTCTTGATGATTCTGGCTAATGGTCTATCAATTTTATTTATCCTTTCAAAGAACCAGCTTTTGGCTTTGTTGATTTTTGCTATGGTCTCTTTTGTTTCTTTTGCATTTATTTCTGCCTTAATTTTTAAGATTTCTTTCCTTCTGCTAACTCTGGGGTTCTCCAATTCTTCCTTTTCTAGTTGCTTTAGGTGTAGAGTTAGGTTATTTATTTGACTTTTTTCTTGTTTCTTGAGGTATGCCTGTATTGCTATGAACTTTCCTCCTAGCACTGCTTTTATAGTGTCCCATAGGTTTTGGGTTGTTGTGTTTTCATTTTCATTTCATATGCATATTTTGATTTCTTTTTTGATTTCTTCTGTGATTTGTTGGTTATTCAGAAGCGTGTTGTTCAGCGTCCATATGTTGGAATTTTTAAGTTTTCCTCCTGTAATTGAGATCTAATCTTAATACATTATGGTCAGAAAAGATTCTTGGAATGATTTCGACTTTTTTGAATTTATCATGTTATATTTATGGCCCAGGATGTGATCTATCCTGGAGAAGGTTCCATGAGCACTTGAGAAGAGGGTGAAATTCATTGTTTTGGGGTGAAATGTCCTATAGATATCAATTAGGTCTAACTGGTCTAATGTATCATTTAAAGTTTGCGTTTCTTTGTTAATTTTCTGTTTAGTTGATCTGTCCATAGGTGTGAGTGGGGTATTAAAGTCTCCCATTATTATTGTGTTGTTGTTAATTTCCCCTTTCATACTTGTTAGCATTTGCCCTACATATTGCGGTGCTCCTATATTGGGTGCATATATATTTATAATTGTTATATCTTCTTCTTGGATTGATCCTTTGATCATTGTGTAGTGGCCTTCTTTGTCTCTTTTCACTGCCTTTGTTTTAAAGTCTATTTTATCCGATATGAGTATCGCCACTCTTGCTTTCTTTTGGTCTCTATTTGCATGGAATATCTTTTTCCAACCCTTCACTTTCAAGCTGTATGTGTCCCTTGTTTTGAGGTGTGTCTCTTGTAAGCAGCATATAGAGGGTTCTTGTTTTTGTATCCATTCTGCCAGTCTTTGCCTTTTGGTTAGGGCATTCAATCCATTTACGTTTAAGGTAATTATTGATAAGTATGATCCCGTTGCCATTTACTTTATTATTTTGGGTTCGGGTTTATACTCCCTTTTTGTGTTTCCTGTCTAGAGAATATCCTTTAGAATTTGTTGGAGAGCTGGTTTGGTGGTGCTGAATTCTCTCAGCTTTTGCTTGTCTGTAAAGCTTTTGATTTCTCCTTCGTATTTGAATGAGATCTTTGCTGGGTATAGTAATCTGGGCTGTAGGTTATTTTCTTTCATCACTTTAAGTATGTCTTGCCATTCCCTCCTGGCCTGAAGAGTTTCTATTGAGAGATCAGCTGTTATCCTTATGGGAATCCCCTTGTGTGTTATTTGTTGTTTTTCCCTTGCTGCTTTTAACAGTTGTTCTTTGTGTTTGATCTTTGTTAATTTGATTAATATGTGTCTTGGGGTGTTTCGCCTTGGGTTTATCCTATTTGGAACTCTCTGGGTTTCTTGGGCTTGGGTGATTATTTCCTTCCCCATTTTAGGGAAGTTTTCAACTATTATCTCCTCAAGGATTTTCTCATGGTCTTTCTTTTTGTCTTCTTCTGAGACTCCTATAATTTGAATGTTGGAGCGTTTCATATTGTCCTGGAGGTCTCTGAAATGGTCCTCATTTCTTTTAATTCGTTTTTCTTTTTTCCTTGCTGATTCATTTATTTCTACCATTCTATCTTCTATTTCACTAATCCTATCTTCTGCCTCCGTTATTCTAATATTTATTGCCTCCAGAGTGTTTCTGATCTCATTTATTGCATTATTCATTGTATATTGACTCTTTTTTATTTCTTTTAGGTCCTTGTTAAACCTTTCTTGCATCTTCTCAATCCTTGTCTCTAGGCTGCTTATCTGTGATTCCATTTTGATTTCAAGATTTTGGATCATTTTCACTATCAATATTCGGAATTCTTTATCTGGTAGATTCCCTATCTCTTCCTCTTTTGTTTGGTTTGGTGGGCATTTCTTCTGTTCCTTTACCTGTTGAGTATTCCTCTGTCTCTTAATCTTGGTTATATTGCTGCGTTTGGGATGGTCTTTATATATTCCGGTAATTTGTGGAGTTCTCTTTATTGTGTAGCTTCCGCACTGTGGGTGGGGTTGTATCAGTGGCTTGTCAAGGTTTCCTGGTTAGGGAGGCTTGTGTTGGAGGTCTGGTGGGTGGAGCTGGGTTTCTTCTCTCTGGAGTGCAGTGGAGTGACCAGTAATGGGTTATGAGATGTCTAAAGTTTTGGAGTAACTGCCTGTATATTGAAGCTCTGGGGTGTGTTCCTGTGTTGCTGGAGAATTTGTGTGATATGTCTTGCTCTGGAACTTGTTGGCCCTTGGGTGGAGCTTTGTTTCAGTGTAGGTATGGAGGCATTTGATGAGCTCCTATTGCTTAATGTTCCCTGAATTCAGGAGTTCTCTGATGTTCTCAAGCTTTGGACTTAAGCCTCCTGTTTCTGGTTTTCGGTTTTATTTTTACAGTGGTCTCTACACTTCTCCATCTATACAGCACCGATGATAAAACATCTAGGTTAAAGATGAAAGATTTCTCCACATTGAGGGACACCCAGAGAGGTTCACTGGGTTACATGGAGAAGAGAAGAGGGAGGGTGTAGTTAGAGGTGACTGGAATGAGATGCGGATAGATCAAAAGAGGAGAGAGCAAGCTAGTCAATAGTCACTTCTTTATGTGCGCTCCATAGTCTGGACCGCTCAGAGGTATTCACGGAGTTATACAGGGAAGAGGAGAGAGAGGAAGTAGACAGAGGTGGCCAGGAGGGTAAGAGAGAGGATTGAAAAGGAGAGAGACAAGTCCAGCCAGTAATCAGTTCCTTAGGTGTTCTCCACCATCTAGAACACACAGAGAATCACAGAGTTGGATATAGAAGAGATGGGGGGCGGGGGAGGGGAAAGAGACAGAGGCCACCTGGTGGAGAAAAAGGAGAGTCCAAAAGGAGGAGAGAGTGGTCAAGCCAGTAATCTCACTGTCAGGTAAAATTGGGTTATGAAATGTGCCAGATTGACAACAAAAACCGAGAAGCAAAGATTAAAAACCTAGAGTAGAGATTGGATTTTCAAAAATACAATATTAAAGAGAAGAAGCAGAAGGAAGAAAGAAAAAAAAATAAGAAAAAAAATAAGAAAAAACAAAAACAAAAACAAACAAACAAACAAAAAAACAAACACAAGATTAGAAAAGAAATACCAACAACAACCACGCGAAGACTATATATGGTGTTTGCCTTAAAATAGTAGTGTCTTTTTTTTTTTTTTTTGAAAAGTAATAGTAAGTTATAGAAATAAAAAGAGAAATAGAAGACAACAATTTAAAAAAAAAGTTAGAAAAAAGAAAAAAAAAGAAAAAGAAAAAAAAGTAATGATTGTAAAAATAGTCAAGATATATCTGGCCCTTCTCTGATGTTATGGGCCCTGTGGGGTCACTTCCAGGGTGGTTCCCTCTGTTTAACTTCTTCTGTTTGCTGGTCCCTTCAGTGTCTGAATTCCGTCCTGACACGGGGCCGGTGGTGGACACTTTTTTTTTTTTTTTTTTTAAGGCTCACTACTTCAGTCGCGCTGTGGGGAGTGGGGGGTACTGCAAACAAATAGCACTGTTGTGGGCACACAGCATCTCAGCCTCGCTGGACCTGCCCCCTCCCACGGTGCACAAACCGCTCCAGCTCCACGGTGCTCAGCCGGGAACCATCCGAGGCTGGCCTCAGGCTGCGCGCACCTCCCTGGTCCAAGCCGCTCAGGTTTGGCGCCCAGGTAGCCCTCAGAGGCACAGACTTGTTTGGGACTGCGCTCTGCGCCCCTCCCAGGTCTGAGCAGCTCAGGAGCTTGGCGAGCACGGTCGCCGCGACTTGTCCCCTTCTCTGTCTCTACTGCTCAGTTTTCTGGGTGTACTTCTGGCGCTCCTTGTGAGGTGGATGGTGACTGTCCAGCACCCCCTGAAGTCTCAGCAAAGAAGTCTGCCTGCAGTTTGTTAGGTAAAGTCTCTCTGGGGCTGCGATTGCCCCTTTCCAGCCCTTACGGCTCTGGCTGCCCGTCCCCAGCGGGGGATGGTCTGCAGCCGGCTATTTCCGTTCCATCCTTTGTTCTGTGCGCGGTCCTGGCAGGGTCTTATGTTCCAGCTTTTCGCGTGGTAGCTATTCCCCAGTCTGGTTTGCTAGCCCAAGTTCGATTGCTCTGGTTACGCGTGGGGCGTTTCTGCCCGCTTCTTACCGAGCATGGCAGCCCACGCCTCCCGAGCTTCCCTGCCCTGCCCCCACTTGCTAGTGGTGGATGCAGGCGTCTGCACGGCTTTTCCGCTGGGGGAGTTACTGTTGGGCTTGTAATCTGTTGGTTTTAATTATTTATTTGTTTTTCCTTCCTGTTATGTTGCCTTCTGTGTTTCCAAGGCTCGCCACAGACTTGGCAGGGAGAGTGTTTCCTTGTGTTTGGAAACCTCTCTTCTTAGAATTCCCTTCCTGGGATGGGCTTCCCTTCCCGGGATGGAGCTCCCTCCCCACCTCCTTTGTCTCTTTTCTCGTCTTTTATATTTTTTTCCTACCTGTTTTTTGAAGACAATGGTCTGCTTTTCTGGTTGCCTGATGTCCTCTGCCTGCATTCAGAGGTTGTTTTGTGGAGTTTGCTCTGCGTTGAAATGATCTTTTGAGGAATTTGTGAGGGAGAAAGTGGTCTTCTCTTCCTATTCCTCTGCCATCTTAGGACCGCCCCCCCCCATATTGTTTAAAAACAAACTAATAAGATGAAAATGAATTATTGGAAATGTAGGGAAAGTATCAGAAGATAATATCATGGAAGTAGAAGAGGGTTCTATCAAAGAGGGAACAGTTATACCTGATCAGTTTGGGGAAAGATGAAATACTCTAACCACTGGAAATGTACATTGGGTTTAACAATACAGTTGCTGTTAATGTCTTTAGCTACAGTTTGTTTGTGTGTATATGGAAGGAGAGAGACAGAAGATAGATTGCACTGAGTGGAAATGCAGAGATGAAGAATGATGATATTCTGTGGTACTATTAAACAGACTGACTATAAAAAAAGACAGTCTAAGAGAACTATTGAGTTCGGGGATTATTTTTTTCCTAAGTAGAGAAAATTATGTTTAAATGGTGAATATTATTGAGAGGAAAATAGGTTAAAAATAGATAGTAGATTGTCTGATATTCCTAAGGGGGTGAAAGGTATGAAACCCAAAACTTAGATGAAAATATTGATCTTTGATAAAAGATGTTTCCTCTGTTAAAAAGAAATTGGAGAAAAATGAACAAACAGCATTGAAGAAGTTCCAGTTGAATGGTTTATATGTAACCTATGATTTAGATGGCAAACTCATCTTATAAAAAGTGGGAAAGTTTTGATGGAAAGATAGAAACTTGTAGGATGTTAGAAAACTTTAGAAGTAGCAGTTGTGAAAAAGAGGAATTTACTGAAGAATTACTGTAAGATTGACAGGAAGCATTGCTGAATGATCTTCAAGGCATGAGATCTTGACATTTTAAATCACCCATTTTTAATGGAAATAATAATAGCAAATACATAGAACTTATGATGCACTGGACATTGTCCTATGTTTTTTACATGTTTTAAGTCATATCATTAAAGAAAATATGTAATTTAAGGTCAGCTAGTAAATGTTGAAGCTAGATTAGCAATTTGTACTCTGTTGTTACTCAGCAGTGGTGTGTACTATTACAACCAGTTGAAAATTTACCCTGCCCTTGCTGATTATGTCCCAACGAATTTTTCCAAAGCCAGCAACCAGAGGGAGAGAAACTGTGATTTCACAAATATCTCACTTTTATTCAATAAAGAGAACATTTTTACTCTCTGATATCAACTTTCCAAGATGAGGTGTTTTTTTTTTTTTTCTTTTTTCCATTTACTGTAGATATTCCTTGTGTTCTCAATTTGCTTCTAATAGGACACTTGCCAATTTTCATATGTCCTATGGTTCCGCTCTAGAAAAATTATTCATTATTCCATCGAGAGAAAACTGAAAGCTAGAAGGAACCTGCATTCTCCTTGTTTCCACCTTGCTAGGTAAAGGGATGCACATCAGACTCTAGTACAACTAGGTCAACTACTCCTTATATAAATCTTAAATAGCAAAGGAGATACACACACAAACACACACACATACAAACATTGCATAACTTTACTGGTCTCATACAAAAAGTCCCTCCTCCCTAGAGCAGGTAAATTACAAATATATATTATTAGCCACTGTGATACATTATTAGTCTTCCAAGAATTGAGCATATCATAAGCAACATATATCTTGTTTTCTCTTTATTATTCATAGACCCTTCAATAAAAGCTGTTAAATAAATACCAAAAGAAAATAAGTTAGCATACAATAATAATTGAACTTTTGTGTGGTGTGAATTAGCTAATGAAAACTTTTTTTTCTTTTTTTCGCTCAAAATTTATTTCTAAAGTTATTCAGGACAGTTCAGTTCAGTCGTTCCTTTGTGTCTGTCCCTTTGCAACCCCACGGACTGAAGCACGCCAGGCCTTGTCCATCACACTCCCAGAGTTGGTCCAAACTCATGTCCATCAAGTCGGTGATTCAATCCAGCCACCTCATCCTCTGTCGTCCCCTTCTCCTCCCACCTGCAATCCCAGCATCAGGGTCTTTTCAAATGAGTCAGTTCTTTGCATCAGGTGGCCAAAGTATTGGAGATTCAGCTTCAACATCAGTCCTTCCAATGAACACTCAGGACTGATCTCTTTAGGATAGACTGTATCTCTTTGCTGTCCAAGGGACTCTTAACAGTCTTCTCCAACACCACAGTTCAAAAGCATCAATTCTTCAGTCCTTAGCTTTCCTTATAGTCTAAAGCTTACATCCATGCATGACTACAATAAAATTCATAGCCTTGACTAGACAGACCTTTGTTGGCAAAGTAATGTCTCTGATTTTTAATATGCTGTCTAGGTTGGTCATAACTTTCCTTCCAAGGAGTAAGTTTCTTTTACTTTCATGGCTGCAATTACCATCTGCAGTGATTCTGGAGCCCCCCAAAATAAAATCTGCCACTTTTCCACTGTTTCCCCATCTATTTGCCATGAAGTGATGGGACTGGATGCCATGATCTTCGTTTTCTGAATGTTGACCTTTAAGCCAACTTTTTCACTTTCCTCTTTCACTTTCATCAAGAGGCTCTTTAGTTCCTCTTCACTTTCTGCCATATGGGTGGTGTCATCTGAATATCTGAGATTATTGATATTTCTCTGGGCAATCTTGATTCCAGCTTGTGTTTCTTCCAGCCCAGTGTTTCTCATGATGTATTCTGTGTATAAGTTAAATAAGCAGAGTGACAGTATAGAGCCTTGATGTACTCCTTTTCCTATTTGGAAGCAGTCTGTTGTTCCATGTCTATTTCTAACTGTTGCTTCCTAACCTGCATACAGGTTTCTTAAGAGGCAGGTCAGATGGTCTGGTATTCCCATCTCTTGAAGAATTTTCCATAGTATGTTGTGATCCACACAGTCAAAAGCTTTGGCATAGTCATTAAAGGAGAAGTAGATTTTTTTCTGGACTCTTGCTTTTTTGATGATCCAGCAGATGTTGGCGATTGGATCTCTGGTTCCTCTGCCTTTTCTACAACCAGCTTGAACATCTGGAAGTTCACGGTTTGCGTGTTGTTGAAGCCTGGCTTGGAGAATTTTGAACATTACTTTACTAGCGTGTGAGATGAGTGCAATTGTGTGGTAGTTTGAGCATTCTTTGGCATTGCCTTTCTTTGGGACTGGAATGAAAACTGATCTTTTCCAGTACTGTGGCCACTCCTGAGTTTTCCAAATTTGCTGGCATATTGAGTGCTGCAATTTAATGGCATCATCTTTCAGGATTTGAAATAGCTCAACTGGATGTCCATCACCTCCACTAGCTTTGTTCATAGTGGTGCTTCCTAAGGCCCACTGGACTTCACATTCCAGGATGTCTGGCTCTAGGTGAGTGATCACACCATCGTGATTATCTGGGTCATGAAGATCTTTTTTTGTACAGTTCTTCTGTGTATTCTTGCCACCTCTTCTTAATATCTTCTGCATCTGTTAGGTCCCTACCATTTCTGTCCTTTATTGAGCCCCTCTTCGCATAAATGTTCCCTTGGTGTCTCTAATTTTCTTGAAGAGATCTCTGGTCTTTCTCAGTCTGTTGTTTTCCATTGTTTCTTTGCACTGATCACTGAGTAAGGCTTTCTTATCTCTCCTTGCTATTCTTTGGAACTCTTCATTTAAATGGCTATATCTTTCCTTTTCCCCTTTGTTTTTCACTCTTATTCTTTTCAAGGCTATTTGTAAGACCTCTTCAGAGAGTTATTTTGCTTTTTTTTGCATCTTTTTCTTGGGGATGGACTTGCTCCCTGTGTACTATAATGTCACGAATCTCTGTCCCTACTTCATCAGTCACTCTGTCAGATCTAGTCCCTTAAATCTACTCCCCGCTTCCACTCTGTAAAGGATTTGATTTAAAGTTATTAGTGTTTTATAAAAGAAAATTGTTCATTGTATTGGGCAAGGACTCAGTAAAATTCACATGGCATAGTGAAGAGTGACAAATGAGGAAAGTTTCAGTGAGAAGCCTATATACAGATATTTGGCCGAGGGAAAGACCATGAGGGATGGTGGACTGCTGTGGGGATACCCTTGAGACTGATGGAACAAAAGTGGTTGACTCATACTGAGCACACGTATTGAGTTTAAGATGCTCATTGAAAATGAAATTTTATTCAGTCTTAAATAAAAATGAAATTTTGCCATTTGTGGTAACACTGATGAACTTTGAGGACAGTATGCTTAGTAAAATAAACCAAACACATAAAGATCAATACCTCATGCCTTCACTGATTGATATGTAGAAAATAATCATACTTATAGAAACAGAGAGTAGAACTAGGACAAGGAACTAAGGCCAAGGAAGATGGGAGAAGTTGGTAAAAATATACACATTTTCTGTTATTCAGGATGAATAATTTCTGGACATCTAATGTACAACATTGTGACTTTATTTAGTAATACTGCATTTTATATTTGAAATTTGCTAAGAGGATGGAGCTAAAGTGTTCTCACTCACATAGAGCAAAATATGGTAAATATGTGAGATGATGGATAGGTGAAGTAGCTTGATTTTTGCAATTTCTTCACTATATACATATAAATATCCAATTGGATACCTTAAATTATAGAATTTTTATTTGTCAGTGATACCACAATAAATCTGGAAAAAGTAAAAGATACTTATTGATCCCAGAAAAATGGAGATGGAGAGAAACTGGTCTTGCTTTCAGTCAAGGGAAATCTGTGTCATTCACACAAAAGCACTTGGGTAAATAGGTGAAGAACAGTTCTGTTGATTCATAAGGTGTGTAGTCTTATGTGTCATTTTGTAACAGGACTAACAATTTTGATTTTCAGGCTGGTAACAACACTCTGTTCCTTTGGTATGACAGCTCAACAATGTGAAATACTTATGGTCTCTGAAATAGTGAAGTAAAAGCTAGTTTTTACTTTTTCTTTTCCCCATCCACAAGAACTATTATCTGTATTTGAAAGTACAATGTGAATTTTACAAAATAATCAACAGTGGATTTTGTTATTTTTTATTTCTGAGAGGCTGATAAATGAAGGAAATGGGAGGGAGTCAGAGCTACTGAACAGCTCAACAGTTTGCTGTCACTGCCTAAACTCATCTTGGATATGGGGTTATGAAAGAGACCTGCTGAAAGAATAAGGATTTTACTGGAACATTTCAGAATTATACTAAAGTGAGATTTATATTGATACTTAACATGAAAATTAATGCTTATTCTGTTAGCTCCTATGATGTGAGGAAATGTACAGTGCTGAGGCACATTATCCTCTCAGCTGGAGCAAGTTATATAAAGTATAGAAAGGATAGAGAGATTGAAGGGGGTGGAGCAAGCACAGAGATCTATCGTATTTTAAAGAAAAGAAGGAAAAGAGAAAAGGAAATGTAGACAAAATAAAATAAATTTTGGAGGTAAGAATATGAACCAAAATAAAAATGTTACTAATTCCATGTTTTAAAAAGCACAGGGAAATAAAAGTTGAACAAATAAGGATAAAATTGAAGCCAATATGAACATATTCTGATTAATGTCTTCATTTTTATTTTTCATTACTTAACATATATTTTTGAGTTACAGCATGTGTTGTTTACTCTGAAATTGTGCTTACTTATTTTTAAACTCCTTTTCTCAAAGTTTAATAATTTAATTGTACACTTTTCAATCAAATACCAGCTTAATAAAACCTTTATTGAGTTTACACACATTGCTTCAGAGGATAGGCTTTGCAGCATAGTAGACAAAATATAGGTTTCACCCAGATTCAATGTAAAATACTGGGTAGAAAATTCTGGGAAGTAGTGAAGGACAGGGACACCTGGCATGCTAGAGTCCATGGGGTCACAAGGAGTCAGACATGACTCAGCAACTGAATAATAACAACAAAGTGTTTACCCTCTCTTTGTCTCAGTTTCCTCAAATATAAAATGTAATTGGTTACAGTATTTCTTATAGAACACTATGACACTGAGTATTACCAGGATTAAATCATAAAAACACCAGAATTAGATAGCTAAATAGTATGTGGCTGATAATATTACCATTATTGTTACCTTCTTCAGTGTATTCTGTGGTGGCTCAGAAGGTAAAGCATCTGCCTGCAATGTGGGAGACCCGGGTTTGATCCCTGGGTCGGGAAAATCCCCTGGCGAAGGGAGTGGCACCCCACTCCAGTACTCTTGCCTGGAAAATCCCATGGACAGAGAAGCATGGTAGGCTACAGTCCATGGGGTTGCAAAGAGTCTGACATGACTGAGCAACTTTACTTTCACTTTCAGTTTATTAGTTTGTGACTATACAGAGTTCTAACAACATTTACTAGATAACTTTTTTAATTAAGACATACCTAAAAGTTGTCAAAATCTTATGAAGTGTTTCCTTATTATTTTATTCTGCTTTCCCTGTGTCAGAAATTTATGTAGCTGTAGTATAATAGACAAAAATCACAAAATTAGTGTTGATACTATACTATGAACCAATTTACAGGCCTAAAGAAATTTCATCAGATTTTCCACTAATGTCCTTTTCTGTTTTAGGATTCTATCCAAGATCCATATTACTTATAGTTTTGTCTCCTTGATATCTTCCAAGCCTGTAAGATTTTCTCAGCCTTTCTTTTTCTTTCATCATGTTGACACTTGAAGAGTAATGATCAGTAGTTTTGTTGAATGTCTCTGAATTTGGGTTTGTCTGATGATTTCTCATCATAGAAATGATGTTATGCATTTTTTGAAAGGACACCATAGAAATAATGCTTTATCTTTTTTAGTGAATCATATCAAGTGGTTCATAATAAGAGATGTTATTACACTTGATAATACAGTCAAAGTGGCTTCTTCCATGGTTCTCCATAATAAAGTTACTATCTTTTTCTTTGTACTTTACCAATATATTGGAAAGGTAGTTTGAGATTATGAAATCCTGACTCTCTTCATACTTTTTAGCATCCATTAGAGGATTTTGTCTTTAAAATTTACTACTGTGGTGTTTTCCTAATGGTAATTTTTTTTTCTTCTTGCCTTCTTTATCAGTTTTAATAGTACTATAAGAAAGGATAGCCTGTCATTCCCCATATATTAATTAATAGACTATTTTAACAATATGAATTTATTAATATTGTATTCTATAGTTGAAGTCTAATACTGTTATTTATTTTGCTGTTCAAATTTATTTACTGGCTTTTGCCATTAGGAGATTCTTCAGTTTGATTAGCTTCTGTATTGTTTCAACAAGCCCTCTTTTTTTTTTTTTTTTTAGTACTTCTTTATTTTCTGAGAATATAAAATATTCCAGCTCTTGTATTTCCTCTGTCCTGAAGTCACTCACTTCTCTAAATAGTCACAGCTCCTTTTATTAGCGAATGTTGTTTAGAAGGCAAAATGGAACACTGTGTGTGCTGATTACGCTGTGTTCTGTATATATAAACACACACAGATTTGTATATTAAAATCATGAGTTTACAGTGCTATTTTATAGTAAATAACTCAGTATGAAGTTAAAAATCTGAGACAATTTTAACACATATCCACATAAATAGCCACTGGATACCCAGCCAATGTAGCAGTTGTGGGGAACTCTAGGACAGCTGCAAGATTGCATAAACACATATGTGAGAAAATAATCATAGGCATAGTAGAGGAGCATACTTCCCAATGGAATTGTAAACATAAGGAACAGAAAAATGAAGAGGAAATCAAAAGGATCAGGAAGGAGTTAACCAAATTGAATAAGTCAGTGTGGTAAGAATGAATAGGAGTAGGACTAAAATTCCACTATATAATATCAGAGAGACTGCTCTGGAAATAGAGAGAGGGAGTTGGAGAAATGGGGAGTGAAAGAAATGTTCTAGACAAATTCATTTCTGATCTCAAATTTCAATAAGGAAAATGAAAATTTGACCTATGATGGTGTTCTCAAAATACCAGTAGGATGAGCAGAATATAGAAATGTCACATAATATTTTTTCAGTAATAGTAATACTGAAATATGAAACATAAGGTCCAAAACCTATTTACTTTACCAGTTAGAGGTAAAGAAATACCTGAGAATCATTTAAATTGGGTCTAATAAGAAATATGTAGCAATTAGGCTGATAATTCAGTTTAGAATGTAATAAATGTATTTAAGTTTTAGTAAATCATCATAAGTAATAAGGTACAAAGCATCTTCAGACAGAAGTGAATTGTACGTGATGTAGGGAAGGAAAGGCATTTGAGACCAATGCTGTGAGTCAGCATTGTTACTTAATTCATTATTTCGATGGAAAATATGTCCCTCTGTTGGTAACCCTTCTGGAAAATTCTTAGATAGGGTTACTTCTAATAATCAGGCCTGGAATAGTAGAAATTGTGTGCTTTTGTGAATTTAATGTGTTCAAAAGACTAGTCTCATGAGGTGTTCCCACACAGAATGTGGATGACACAGTGATGGCTCCTTGAAGATGTCCAAGATCTTTAGCCCTAGGAACTATGAATATATTACTGAACATTACAAAAGCGAATGTGGATATGTGACTAAGATTATAAATCTTGAGATGAGTTTGTCCAGGTTGGCCTAATCTAATCATATGGGTCCTTATAATATAAGAAGATGAGAATTGAAAAGGATTTGACCTGAGACTGCTGGCTTTAAAGAATGATGACAGGGGTGCACAAACCAAGGAATGAGGTGATTTACGGCATTGTAAATCATATATACTCCAATAAAAATTTTAAAAAGAGTTGGAATTGACCCACAGTTAATAGACAGTAAGTAACAGAACCTTTGCTTCTACAATTATAAGGAACAATACTAACTAAATCTGAGACCAGATTCTACCTGCGAGCTCCCTATAAGGAATACAGCAACCTGACATTTCGATCTTAGTCCAATGAGTCCTGTGTTAGATTTCTGGCCTATATAAATGTAACATAATAGAATCATGTTGTTTCAAGTCACAAAGCTGTAGTACTTTGTTACAACAGAAATAGAAATTAATGCACTGGGTTTTGCCTTAACTCTGTATGCATAGAGAAGCTTGAGAAAGTTCAGTCAGTTGAAATGATTCAATTCAAAGCAAAGTTATACTAAAATGGTAAAACATAAATGAATCTTTGCTGAGTACTGAATATTAAACGTTTAGCATCTTAAAATATTATCATACATAGCCACATTAATAACCTTATGAGATAAGTATCATTTTGTTAATTCTCTACATATAGAAACTGATGTTTAGTTGAAGAGGTTCAATAATGTTCTGCAGAAAACATAATTATGAAGGAGTGAGGTTTCAGTTTACAGATAATGTGGGGCAGCTTTCAAAGCTGTGTCCAAATAAGGCCATGTTCCTTAAAACATCTTTTCTGTGTCAAGTCCTATGAAGTGTGCCTTACATGTATGGTCTTAATTGCTACTTAAATAATTTTTCAAAGATCAGCTATAAGGGAACATCATAAAGAAAGGAAAACATCAATCATTAGAACAGTTTTTTAAAGAGGTGAAATTGGAACAAATACCGAGCCTAGAATAAGAGGTGAGGAATAGTATTTAGGTTACTTGAGAATAGAAGGAAAGCAGCAAGAAGCTCAAAAAGAGCATTTTTGCTTAGTAGTTTACTATCAAAAATATAAGAAACACTAAGAATTATATTTTGTATATGATGCACAATGTCTATACAATTATGCAAGATTTATAACATCAGCATTGCTTTTTGATGTAGTATTTATGTTGGCTGATTTGTCGCATCTGAGCATATTGATAAGATATAGTTGTTCATTAATGGACCATATACGGAACTTCACCACACTTAAAGAAAGCTTTAAAAGAAGGTTCTCTTATATGTGGCCAAGGGAGATTTTGTTTCATATTTATAATTTTAGAAATATAGATTATAAATTGCCATCTATTACATATTTATATACAATTTGTAACCTATATAGTTAAGATATATTCATGAAGTACAACCTAAAGGTAACTTTAAAGAAATAGTTGTAAGAACACAAGCAACGTTTGCTACTTATAGCAAGTAGCTCACAATGAACTTAAAATTCTAGCTAAATTTTGACTTCCCCATCTAAAGAAGCGAGACAATTTTCTTCAATTTCCTTTCACTTTTTCCCTAGTTTTGTCACCAGAATGAAGTATTGGCATTTGCATGCTCCATTTATTCTGTGAAGTATAGTAATATACTGTACTATTTTGACCTTTTTGAAAGTCTGAAATTTAATTAGTTGACTATTTTCCACTAGTCATCATCTCAACCTCATTGAGTTGTGAGAAAGGATAGACTAGCCATAAAAATGTGTGAAAAATGATTAAGGATTTCACATTTCATATGCCTTTAATCCTGTGATCCTCTCAGTTCTGTTTCAGAAATATCAGATGTATACCCAGCATATGATCATATTGAACTCATGATAAAACAGCAAAGTGCTCATTACAGCATACATATTATGATGCTTAAAAAGTTTAGCTCATTTTCACATATCTGGAAAATGATGTCTTTTCAAAGTGAATGTATAGTATAATAGAAAAAAGATACTTAATTTGTAGGAAAATAATTTATTATTTTTATATTTAAAGATTGTGCTGAACTGAAAGACAGTCATGTAGATGAAGAAGTGCCATAAATTACATGAAATAAATAGTTACTCTAGTCCGTGCCTCCTTTTAGAAAATGATCTGCTGCTAGTCTTAAATATGTTTCTCCAAATCTATATAATTAGGATAGAAATCTGTTCTTCAACAAAACAACGAAACATGTAAGCATTGCCTTTTTGAAATGATGTGTGGATAATAGGAACTGGATATCCAGACGTTTAAGCTGGATTTAGAAAAAGCAGAGGAACAAGAGATCAAATTGCCAATATTTTTGGATCATAGAGAAAGCAAGGGAATTCCAGGAAAAAAAAAAAAATCTGCTTTATTGACTATGCCAAAGCCTTTGACTGTGTGGATCACAATGAACTGTGGAAAATTCTTAAAGAAATTGGAATACTAGACCACCTTGCCTGCCTCCTGAGAAACCTATATGCAGGTTCAAGAAATAATAGTTAGAGCTTTACATGGAGTCACAAAATTTGGACACTACTGAGCGACTAACACACACAATGTGATATTACAGTTTTCCCATTCTTATCCAAGGAAGATCTCTAGAAAAAAAGGATAATTTTTCTCTGTTATTTCCTAGTGATTATATGTTTATGATTTTTTATCAAATATAGATTAACTTTAAGTATTAATACTTAGAATGTTCTACAGTGGCATATTAAACTTATGAAGATTTTTAAATGTATGGTATCATTTTCAATATGTTGTTTTCATGTTGAGGGTGCTGCATTGACCATCACCATGACTTGTTTGCTGTGTGAAAAGCAAATAAACAAAACAGTGAAAATCTGGGAGACAGTGTTATTCTATCTCTAATAATTTGGGAAGCATGCTTAAAGTCAAAAAGAATTTTCTTTTTATATCTTCATAATTTCACCTTCCCCAACAGTTTCATTGGTTCTCAGAGCTCTGCTGCCCATAGCTAAACTCATTTCTCTGGGCCACTAAATCAAATACTAATTAGACTCTTTCCCCAAAACAACATATTTTAAAATAATTCTGCTTCACTTAAGCACTTTGTAAGAATGGGAACACTTTAATTAAGCCAAGTGAGCAGGCTTTGAATTGTTACAAAGTAATTCACACCAAGGGAATAGTTATAAACAGTATAATAATTCAAGTCCATGAATATATTTTTATTATTACAAAGTGATATCTTAGAAACTCTCATTTGTTTGCTAAATCACATGAGGACACATTATACTTTATAATATAAATTTCCCCAAAGAAATGATTTTGTGAAATATAGAAGCCATGGCCTGAGAAGAATTCACTTGATGCCAAATTCTTAATCTTCCCTAAAAACAGTCAGTGTGATTCTGTTGGCTTCTCTGTTGCAGTTGCAGAACATACGGGGAAAAAAAAAAAAAAAGTTTTATATGTATATTTTGATGTTTTTTCCTCCAAATTTAAAATATTACTGTATTCAGTTTAGTAACTATACCACATTTGAAAAGTTACTTACCAGCCATATGGAATGTCTGGTTTCATTGTTAATGACGTCAACAAAAATCTGTCTGTCTTCTAGAGCCTAGGTTGAAACAATTATGAGTGGCTGATAAAATGTATGGAAATGAAAATTGTATTATTGTGTAAGATGGCAGATGTGTATTTTATTTATTATAATATTTATGAATTTAATATCATTTGTGATTTTCCTAATACAGCTTAGAACATCTCATGGATGATCACTTTTTTTTAACGTATTTTTGCCGAAAATCACATTCCAAGTAGTACTCAAGATGATCTTACAGTTTTCCCCTTTCACTAAGATTTTTCCTAAGTAGTCAGAGATGAGGTGGAAGCATAGGCACTATATTCTCCAAAACACATTCCAGAGGTTACCTTTTATTATTATTCATTATTTATGGCTTTTGCATTCCAGTCCACTGTAATGAAAAGGACATTTTGGGGTGTTCATTCTAGAAGGTCTTGTAGGTCTTCATAGAAGCATTCAACTTCAGCTTCTTCAGTGTTACTGATCAGGGCATAGACTTGGATTACTGAGATATTGAATGGTTTGCCTTGGAAACAAACAGAGATCATTCTGCTGTTACTGAGATTGTATCCAAGTACTGCATTTCAGACTCTTTTGTTCACTATGATGGCTACTCCATTTCTTCTGAGGAATTCTTGCCCTCAGTAGTGGCTATAATGATCATCTGAGTTAAATTCATCCATTCCAGTGCATTTTAGTTCTCTGATTCCTAAAATGCCAATGTTCACCTTTGCCATCTCCTGTTTGACCACTTCCAATTTTCTTTGATTCATGGACCTAACATTCTAGGTTCCTATGCAGTATTGCTCTTTACAGCATCGGACCTTGCTTCCATTACTAGTCACATCCACAACTGGGTGTTTTTTTCACTTTGGCTCCATCTCTTCATTCTTTCTCGAGTTATTTCTCCACTGATCTCCAGTAGCATATTGAGCACCTGCTGACCTGGCGAGTTCCTCTTTCAGTGTCCAATCTTTTTCTTTTCATACTGTTCATGGAGTTTTCAGTGCAAGAATACTGAATTGATTTGCCATTCCCTTCTCCCAGTGGACCATGTTTTGTCAGAATTCTCCACCATAACCCATACGTCTTGGGTGGCCCTACATGACATGACTCATAACATTGAGTTAGATAAGGCTGTGGTCCATGTGATCAGTTTGATTTTGATTTCAGTTTTCTGTGATTGTGGTTTTCATTCTGTCTGCCCTCTGATGGAGAAGGAAAAGAGGCTTAAGGAAGCTTCTTAATGGGAGAGACTGACTGAGGGGGAGACTGGGACTTTTCTGATGTGCAGGGTCATGCTCAGTAAATCTTTAATACAATTTTTTGTTGATGGGTGGGGCTGTGTTCCCTCCCTGTTATTTGACCTGATGCCAAACTGTGGTGGAGGTAATGAAGATAATGGTGACATCCTTCAAAAGGTCCCATGCAGGCATTGTTACACGCAGTGCCCTCAGCCCTTCAATAGGCCACTACCAACCCATGCCTCCACTGGACACTCACGGGCAAGTCTAGGTCAGTCTCTTGTAGGGTCACTGCTCCTTTCCACTGTGTGCTGGTGCACACAAGTCTGTTTTTCCCCAGTCCTGTGTAAGCTCTGGCAGCTCTATGGTGGGATTAATGGCGACTTCCTCCAAGAGGGCTTATGCCATACCCAGTTCTACTTCACCCAGAGCCCCTGCAGCAGTCCACTGCTGATCCACACCTCCACAGGAGACACTCAGAGTTCTGTCTCAGTCTCTGTGGGGTCTCTGGGTCTTGGTTTGCACAAGGTTTGTTGGAGCCCTCTGAGCATCTCTGTCAGGTATGGGGTTTGATTCTAAACATAATCTTGCCACTTCTACTGTCTTGCTGGGGCTTCTCCTTTGCCCTTGGACATTGGTTATCTCCTCAAATTCACTCCAGCACTGTGAAGCTGCTGCTGCAGTACCTACCATTGTGCTGGGGCTTCTCTGCCCTTGGATGTGGAATATCTCCTCAAAAGTATGTCCTTTTCATTACAGGGGATGGCAATGCAAAAGTAGAAAGTCAAGAAATACCTGGAGTAACAGGCAAATTTGGCCTTGGAGTGCAGAATGAAGCAAGGCAATGGCTAATAGAGTCTTGCCAAGAGAATGCATTGGTCATAGCAAACACTCTCTTCCAACAACATAAGAGAAGACTACACATGGACATCACCAGATGTTCAATACTGAAATCAGATTTATTTTATTCTTTGCAATCAAAGATGGAGAATCTCTATACAGTCAGAAAAAAAAAAAAAAGACCAGGAGCTGACTGTGGCTCAGATCATAAACACCTTATTGCTAAATTCAGACTTAAATTGAAGAATGTAGGGAAAACCCCTAACCCTTTCAGATATGACCTAAACCAAATAACTTATAATTATACAGTGGAAGTGAAAAATAGATTCAAGGGATTAGATCTAATAGACAGAGTGCCTGAAGAACTACAGACAGAGATTCGTGACATTGTATAGGAGGCAGGGATCAAGACCATCCCCAAGAAAAAGAAATACAAAACAGCAAAATGTTTGTCTAAGGAGGCCTTACAAATAGATGGAGAAAAGTAAAGATATATCCATTTGAATGCAGAGTTCCAAAGAAAGCAAGAAGAGAAAATAAAGCCTTCCTCAGTGATCAATGCAAAGAAATAGAGGAAGACAGCAGAATGGGAAAGACTAGAGATTTCTTCAAGAACATTAGAGATACCAAGGGAACATTTCATGCAAAGATGAGTGCAATAAAGGACAGAAATGGTATGGACCTAGCAGAAGCAGAAAATATTAAGAAGCGGTGGCAGGAATACACAGAAGAACTGCAAAAAAAAAAAAAAAAAAAATCCTCATCACCCAGATAATCATAGTGGTGTGATCACTCACCTAGAGCAAGACATCCTGGAATGTGAAGTCAAGTGGGCCTTAGGAAGCATCCCACATACAAAGCTGGAGGAGGTGATGGAATTCCAGTTGAGCTCTTTCAAATCCTAAAAGATGATGCCATTAAATTGCTGTACTCAATATGCCAGCAAATTCGAAAAACTCAGCAATGGCCACAGGACTGGAAAACGTCAATTTTCATTCCAATCCCAAAAAAGGCAGTGCCAACGACTGTACAAACTACTGCACAATTGCACTCATCTCACATGCTAGCAAAGTAATGCTCAAACTTCTCAAAGCCAGGCTTCAACAGTACATTAACCATGAAATTCCAGATGTTCAAGCTGGTTTTAGAAAAGGCAGAAGAACCAGAGTTCAAATTGCCAACATCCGCTGGACCATGGAAAAAGCAAGGGAGTTCCAGAAAAACATCTACTTCTGCTTTATTGACTATGTCAAAGCCTTTGACTGTGTGGATCACAACACACTGTAAAATTCTTAAAGAGATGGGAATACCAGATGATCTGACCTGCCTCTTGAGAAATCTGTATGCAGGTCAGGAAGCAAAAGTCAGGAAAGTTCCTGAAAGTTACCCTGCTTATTTAACTCCTATTCAGAGTACATCATGAAAAATGTTGGACTGGATGAAGCACAAGCTGGAATCAAGATTGCCGGGAGAAATATCAATAACCTCAAATATGCAGATAACACTACATTTATGGCAGAAAGTGAATAAGAACTAAAGAACATCTTGATGAAAATGAAAGAGGAGAGTGAAAATGTTGGCTTAAAGCTCAGCATTCAGAAAACTAAGATCATGGCCTCTCGTCCCATCAATTCAGGGCAAATAGATGGGGAAACAATGGAAACCGTGAGAGACTTTATATTTTAAGGCTCCCAAATCACTGCAGATGATGACTACTGCTATGAAATAAAAACACACTTGCTCCTTGAAAGACAAGTTTTGACCAATCTAGTTCAGTTCAGTTCACTCGCTCAGTCGTGTCCAACTCTTTGCGAACCCATGAACTGCAGCACTCCAGGTCTCCCTGTCCATCACCAACTCCTGGAGTCCACCCAAACCCACATCCATTGAGTTGGGATGCCATCCAGCCTCATCCTCTGTCATCCCCTTTCCCTCCTGCCCTCAGTCTTTCCCAGCATCAGGGTCTTTTCCAATGAGTCAGCTCTTTGAATCAGGCGGCCAAAATACTGAAGTTTCAGCTTCAGCATTAGTCCTACCAATGAATATTCAGGACTGATTTCCTTTAGGATGGACTGGTTGGATCTCCTTGCAGTCCAAGGGACTCTCAATAGTCTTCTCCAACACCACAGTTCAAAAGCATCAATTCTTCTGCACTCACCTTTCTTTATAGTCCAACTCTCACATCCATACATGACCATTGGAACAACCATAGCCTTAACTAGATGGACTTTTGTTGACAAAGTAATGTTTCTGCTTTTCAGTATGCTGTCTAGGTTGGTCTTAACTTTCCTTCCAAGGAGTAAGCGTCTTTTAATTTCATGGCTGCAATCACCATCTGCAGTGATTTTTGAGCCCAGAAAAATAAAGTCATCCACTATTTGCACTGTTTCCCCATCTATTTGCCATGAAATGATGGGACTGGATGGCAAGATCTTCGTTTTCTGAATGTTGAGCTTTAAGCCAACTTTTTCACTCTCTTCTTTCCCTTTCATCAAGAGGCTCTTTAGTTCTTCTTCACTTTCTGCCATAAGGGTGGTGTCATCTGCATATCTGAGGTTATTGATATTTCTCCTGGCAATCTTGATTCCAGTTTGTGCTTCCTCTATCAACCTAGATAGCATATTAAAAAGCACAGACATTACTTTGCCCACAGAATTCCATCTGGTCAAAGCTTTTTTTTTTTTTTTTCAGTAGTCATGTATGGATGTGGGAGTTGGACTATAAAGAAAGCTGAGCCCCGAAAAATTGATACTTTTGAACTGTGATGTTGGCGAAGACTCTTGAGAGTCACTTGGACTGCAAGGAGATCCATCAAGTCCATCCCAAAGGAAATCAGTCCTGAATATTCACTGGAAGGACTGATACTGAAGGCAAAACTTCATTACCTTGGCCACCTGATTCAAAGAACCAACTCACTGGAAAATACCCTTTCTGGGTAAGATTGAAGGAGGGAAGAGAAGGGGGCTACAGAAGATGAAATGGTTGGATAGCATCACCAACTTGATGGACATGAGTTTGAGTAAGCTCTGGGAGTTGTTGATGTACAGGGAAGTTGGCATGCTGCAGTCCATGGGATCACAAAGAGTTGGACACAACTGAATTGACCTCAACTTATTTGGGATTTTGGAGAATAATAATTTAAGAATAATTTTATATTAGCTAAACTTCTCTTTTATTAGGTAGACACAGTGCTATGACAGTGGTAGAGCCTAAATAAAAATTTGCTGCTTGGTTGTTTTAAAATAGAGTATTATGATGATCACCAACATGTCTGATTCTTTTTTTTTTTTTGCATTTTTTCATCTCCTTGAGATTATAGGAGATGTGATAGTGTTTTAGTTGCTAAGTCATGTCTGACTCTTGTGACTCCATTGACTGTAATCCACCAGGCTCCTCTGTTCATAGGAGGTGTAGTTAATTGTGTTTTAAGGATAATTTAATTTGTTTTAACTTCATGTTGAAACATTTATCACCTAAGAGCCAATTGGTGATTTTCCACATTATTTTTCTTAGGACACCATGATAATCGAGACATATATCAATATGTATATCCAAAAACTTACAGTGTTTTTGAATGAGAAGTCACTGAAAGGTCATTCTCTTAGAGAATTGCCCAGACTACAGTGAAAAATTTATCTTGGTTGTTGTAAGTCACTTATTTTTGTATTGTTACTGAAGGACTCAAGGATAACTTATTTTATTCTGAGTAACAGCAATGCCAGTTTCTTGGTGGAACATTTGCCAGCAGTACAAATAGAAGGTTTGTGTGTACATGTGTGTGTGCACGTGCTGAACAAGCATAAGTAATGTGATCTAAAGAACTGTGGGTGAGCAAATTGAATGACACCATTTTGTGAATGGGAAAACCAAAATGGAGATTACAGATGACATTTTGGATGTGAAGAACTTCCATAAAACCAAGCTACTGATGTCAGAAATCCCTTCTTATGATATTTTCCCAGGTACTTCAGAGTTTATGTAAATATGGCTTATTGAACTTTACCAGAACTGTTTACAGATGCACCTCATATTCTGTGTTTCCAAATCCTAATTCATCATTTCTCTCTCAGAAAATTAATTGGTATTCTATAATTTTATTTAGTTTGGCTTTCCATCACTTTCACAGTCACTTAATCTGGAAACCAAGAGGTAACTGATTTCTTTTTCTCCCCTTACCCATTCATCCATAGACAAATCTTAACAGATTCTAATTCCTTAACATAGTTCAGCTGTTTTCTTGCTAAACTGCTCTTGTTCTACTTCATTGTTTATTGCTTGGTCTAACCAATTAACTAGCTTTCTTATATCCATTTAACCTTTAACCAAGCCCCTACAAAATTCCTCAGAGAAGTATTTCTAAATTGTGAAACTGATCCTGTTACTTCCATTTTTGAAATCTTCCATGACTCCTATACTTTCTATAAGAATTTTTGATGATATCCTACACCTGTAAGATATTTCTTAAAAAAAAAATTACCTTGAAAAAATGATTTTATGAGTCACTTACATTTGGTAATGAAAGAAACATATAGATGTATCAGCAACTTAAAGAATGCTTGATTACTCTTATTTAATTGGTATTTTTCAAGTTTACTCAAGAGTGAACCCCTTTTATTCATTTATAATATCTATTAACACCTTGCAGATCTGCTTTTCCAAATGGACCCCAGAATAAATATCAAGTTTCTTAATACATCATTCTAGCCCCTATTGTTTTTCCAGACCTATCTCTAAAGCTTTAATTTTATGCTCTGAGAATTAAAAAAATGCTTTAGTCATGGCACAGTCCTAGTTATTTCTCACCTTCTTCTGTTTGCTTTTGAGGTGTATCTAGAATGCCTACCCTACCAAAACATTATATTCTTAATTGCTATTAAATATTTATGTTTCAGCTCAGCTATAAACTACTCAGAGAAGCTCTTTTTATATTTACCCATTTCTGGCATTATGATTTTGGTAATAAGTACTAATTACCTATGTATGTTTCTTTTCTTTATAAATTTCTGAGAGTAAAGCTCATCTCTTTTTTTCTTGCATTTCAGTGCCTGAGAGATATTTTGTGTTCAATAAATATTTATAGAATGAATGAACAATGAATATATAAACATACTGTATTAAATTATATAAATGACCACTTATTATACATCAATGTAAATAGTCTTAAAATGAATTGTAAGTCATTTCATTCTAGTCTCTCTGTTTTGAACTTGATCAAGTTTTCTAAAGATCCAAATCAATATTATAAAATTTTCACAGTGCACTCACAATATATAAATTTCTTATGACCAGTTAGAATTATAATCCTCAGCTGTTTGCAGGATTTTTGTGTGTGTGTGTGTTTTCTTTAATCATCTTTATTAAGTGTGTTTTTAATGAAGAGGGTTGAGGAATTTAGGTTGAATATAAAAGGTGGTTCAGATGATAAAGAATTTGCTTTCAATGTAGGAGACCCGAGTTCTATCTCTGGGTCGGGAGGATCACTTGGAGAAGGGAATGACAACCGGCTCCAGTATTCTTGCCTGGAAAATGCCAGGGACGGAGGACCCTGGTGGGCTACTGTCCATGGGATCACAAAGAATCAGATATGCCTGAGCAACTAACATAAACAGTAAAAGCTGCTGTGTTGTGCTGTGTTTAATTGCTCAGTCATGTCCGTTTGTGATCCCATGGACCGTAGCCCACTAGGCTCCTCTGTCCATAGGGCTTTTCCATGGAAGAATACTAATGTGGGTTGCCATGCCCTCCTCTAGGGGATCTTCCCAACCCAGGGATGGAACCCAGGTCTTCCGCATTACAGGCAGATTCTTTACCATCTGAACCAACAGGGAAGCCCTGAACTGAATTTGCCATGGTCTAGAAACTTATGGTGTTGGAGAAGACTCTTGAGAGTCCCTTGGACTGCAAGGATATCCAACCATTCCGTTCTGAAGGAGATCAGCCCTGGGATTTCTTTGGAAGGAATGATGCTAAAGCTGAAACTCCAGTACTTTGGCCACCTCATGCGAAGAGTTGACTCATTGGAAAAGACTTTGATGTTGGGAGGGATTGGGGGCAGGAGGAGAAGGGGCCGACAGAGGATGAGATGGCTGGATGGCATCACTGACCTGATGGATGTGAGTCTGAGTGAACTCCGGGAGTTGGTGATGGACAGGGAGGCCTGGCGTGCTGCGATTCATGGGGTCGCAAAGAATCGGACACGACTGAGCGACTGAACTGAACTGAACTGAGAAACTTATAGGAGAAGGAAATGGCACCTCACTCCAGTACTCTTGCCTGGAGAATCCCAGGGACGAGGGAGCCTGTTGGGCTGCCGTCTATGGGGTTGCACAGAGTCGGACACGACTGAAGCGACTTAGCAGCAGAAAGTTATCAGAGTATGCTTAAATGGATTACATGAGTTTCCTTTTGTGAGGTAGGCTTCCTCTCAGAATTTTGGGCCACTTGTAGTTTTTGTCTTACTGGTTTTGCTTCTATTTTCCTCGATGACAAGATGCAGTTATTTCTCCTGTGGTCTCCTTAACTTTTGTATTATATCTTGATGCTGTGCATCCATCTCCAGCTTCTTCTGATTCCTTTCAACCAGATTTAGTCTACATTTAAGTAACACATCTATGAAATCCCAGAATCTGCATTTGTAGAAACTGTCCTTGAAAGTGGCCCTTGATTCTTGTTCTTTGCTTAAGGTCTCCACCTTGAGGTTCTACAAGTACTACACACTTGAGAACCTATCCTTTTCTCTTCCCCATTCTATCACAACCAGTTTTCTTCCTTTTTACTGTTTCTCATAGCACAACATCATTCTTGCAATCACCTATATATGAAAAAATCTGATTTTCCTAGACTCCTTTTTCTACCTAAAAACTCAAGTTCTTATAGTTTCTCTCTCTGCATTATGGCTAGAATCTTCAGCATCCAGTATATTCTTTTTTTTTTTTTTTTAATCACTAACTTTTTTGTAGGCTGTACAACAGAATCCACATTTCCCCCCCCCATATCAATTGGTTTTATTTTTCAGTATCTTGTAAAAACTGACAGTTTTACTACACTAAATCTAAAATCATAATTTTCAGTAGTAGTCTCGTGATATTTTAACTGACTCATAGCTATAATCTTATATAAAACAACTAAGGAAATAAATGTAAAACACCTCATTCTGCTGTGTAGTAATATGCATTGCCCTGAGTAATCTTAATTGGTTTACTGTAATTTATATTTCTCAAAATTAAACAGTATAAGACTGTTATTTCAAGTTTGGAATTAGGTTATTATGGCTATGATATAAATCTTTAGTTCTTAATAAATAATCTGTTTTTGTACTGAAGAAGACAAAAATATCTCCTTATAATGCATTCTAAAATTTTATGTCTTTATTTTTCTATGTATTGTGCATTTCTTCATAACTATCATAGATTAGCTGTGCTTTAATTCCTTGTCTGTATCTTTCTCTTTTATTTATCATTTTTTTAGTGAAGTACTTATCACAACTTTGTTGAAAGAAAATAACTATTGATAATTGTCTGAAGATTATGTCATCTATTCATTCTTACTTTTAAGACTGTTTCTAATTATGTTAATCCACAAAAGAATGTTGTGCCTAGACCATATTGTTTTGGTTCACCAAGTTAGGACTGCAAGCCAGATCACAATTTTACTGATATACAGAATTTTTCATCTCTTGAGGGGACCATTCAGGATTTGAGGTGCAAAATCTCTTTGATTGGTTACTCTGTTCATAGCAGTAAGAGAGAAGGGTACAGTACACAAATACAGGGTTATCATTCTCTATGTGTATTTTGTTTTGAACCTGGTTGTAAAACACTCTAGGAAGTTTTTAAATAAAAATTTTCTGTGATATTATGGCATGTATTTATATTGAGCTATAATGTTATGTAAAAATGGTACTATAATTATACCAAGTGTCTTTAAAAATCTAACTTACTGAGAACTTCCCAGATGGCTAAGCAATAAAGAATCTGCCTACAATGTGAGAGACGTGGGTTCAATCCTTGGATCAGGAAAGTTCCTTGAGGAAAGAAAAGGCAATCCACTCCAGTATTTTTGCCTGGGAAATCCCATGGACAGAGGAACCTGGCAGGCTATAGTCTATGGGGTTGCAAAGAATCAAGCACAACTTAGTGACAAAATAACAACCAGGGAAACAAATAATGGTAGATTATATATATATATATTCCAATTGCAAGGGATTGGTGTACCTGGTTATGGAGAAAAAGACAAATTTGAAACCCATAGGGCAGGCCATCAGGAAAGGCATGATGAAACTTTTAGACATGAGCTAAAGCCTCTATTTGTAGGTAGTATTTATTTTTCCTCAGGGAAGCCTTCAGTCTACTTACAAAGACTTTGAATTCATTGAATCAGGCCCATTCAAATTATCTAGGATAATCTAACTTACTTAAAGTTAATTGTTTATGGACTTTTATCACATTATATCTACTACTGTAGGCAAGAATACCTTAGAAGAAATTAAGTAGTCCTCATAGTAAACATAAGAGTCCAAAATGCAGTATTTGGGGACAGTCTCAAAAATGACAGAATGATCTTGGTTCATTTCCAAGGCAAACCAGTCAGTATCACAGTAATCCAAGTCTATGCTCCAAACATTAACGCCAAAGAAGCTGAAGTTGAACTATTCTATGAAACCTACAAGACCTTCTAAAACTAAAACCAAAAAAAAAAAAAAAAAAAGTTTCATCACAAATGACTGGAATGCAAAAGTTGAAAGTCAGAAGATACATAAAGTAACAGAAAAGTTTGGCCTTGGAGTACAAAATGAAGCAAGGCAAAGGCTAACAGTTTTGCCAAGAGAACACACTGGTCATAGCAAACACCCTCTTCCAACAACACAAGAGATGACTACATATGGACATCATCAGACTGACAATATTGAAATCAATTATATTCTTTGCAACTGAAGATGGAGAAGCAGTGAGAAAAAACAAGACCAGGAGCTAACTGTGGCTCAGATCATATTGTAAAATTCAGACTTATTGAAGAAAGTAGGGAAAATCAGGGATAACCTATAATAAATCCTTTATGATTATATAGCGGAAGTGATAAATAGATTCAAGGGATTAGATCTGATAGAATGCCTGAATAACAATGGATGGAGAGTCGCAGCATTGCACAGGAGGTGGTGGTCAAAACTATCCCCAGTAAGAGGAAATGCAAAAAGGCAAAATGGTTGTCTGAAGAGACCTTACAATTAGATGTGAAAAGAGAAGCAAAAGGCAAAGGAGAAAAGGAAACATATACCCATCCAGATGCAGAGTTCCAAAGAATAGCAAGAAGAGACCAGAAAGCTTTCCTAAGAGACCAAAAGGAAAACAATACAATGGGAAATATGAGAGATCTCTTCAAAAAATTTAGAGATACCAATGGAATATTTCATGCAAGTTCAGTTCAGTTCAGTCAGTCAGTCGTGTCTGACTCTTTGTGACCCCCTGAATCACAGCACGCCAGGCCTCTCTGTCCATCATCATCTCCCGGAGTTCACTCAAACTCATGTCCATGGAGTCAGTGATGCCATCCAGCCATCTCATCCTCTGTCGTCCCCTTTTCCTCCTGCCCCCAATCCCTCCCAGCATCAGAGTCTTTTCCAATGAGTTAACTGTTCGCATGCAAAGATGGGCACAATAAGGGACAGATATTGTATGGACCTAACAGAAGTAGAAGATACTAAGAAAAGGTGGCAAGAATACACAGAAGAACTATAAAAAAAGATCTTAATGACCCAGATAACCACGATGGTGTGATCACTTACCTAGAGCCAGACATTCTGGATTGTGAAGTCAAGTGGGCCTTAGGAAGCATCACTACGAACAAAGCTGGTAGAGGTGATGGAATACTAGCTGAGTTGTTTCCAATCCTAAAAGATGATAAGTACTGCACTCAGTATGCCAGCAAATTTGGAAAACTCAGCAGTGTCCACAGTACTGGAAAAGTTCAATTTTCATTCCAATCCCAAAGAAGGGCAATGCCAAAAAATGTTGGCACTGTCACACAATTGTACTCATCTCACATGCTAGCAAGGTAATGCTCAAAATCCTTCAAGCTAGGCTTCAACCATACATGAACTGAGAACTTCTGAATGTTCAAGCTGAATTTAGTAAAGCCAGAGGAACCAGAGATCAAGTTGCCAACATTTGCTGTATCATAGAAAAGAACAAAAGAATTCCTGAAAAACATCTGCTTTATTGACAATTCTAAGTCTTTTACTGTGTGGATCACAACAAAGTGTGGAAAATTCTTCAAAAGATGGGAATACCAGACCACCTTACCTGCCTCTTGAGAAATCTGTATTCAGTCCAAGAAGCAACCATTAGAACCGAACAAGGAACAACAGACTGGTTCAAAATTGGGAAAGGAGTGTGTCAGGCTCTATATTGTCACCCTGCTTATGTAATTTATATGCAGAATACATAATACAAAACGCTTGGCTGGGTGAAGCACAAGCTGGAATCATGATTGCCAGGGGGAAGTATCAACAGCCTCAGATATACAGATGATATACCACCTTAATAGAAGGAAAGAAAGAGGAACTAAAGAGCCTCTTGATGAAAGTGAAAGAGAAGAGTGGAAAAAAGTTTGCTTAAAATTCAGCATTCAGACGCTAAGATCATGGTATCTGGCCCCATCATTCATGGGATATAGTTGGGGAAACAATGGAAACAGTGAGAGACTTTATTTTATTGGGCTCCAATATTACTGGGGACAGTGACTACAGCCATGAAATTAAAAGACACTTACTCCTTAGAAGAAAGGCCATGACAAAGCTAGACAGCATATTAAAAAGCACTTTGCTGACAAAGGTCTATATTGTCAAAGCTATATATTTTTTTCCATTATTCATGTATGGATGTGAGAGATGGGCCATAAAGAAGCCTGAGCACCAAAGAATTGATGGTTTTGAACTGTGATGTAGGAGAAGAATCTTGAGAGTCCCTTTGACTGCAAGGAGATAAAACCAGTCCATCCTAAAGAAAATCAACCCTGACTATTCACTGGAAGGACTGATGCTAAAGCTTAAGCTTCAATACTTTGGCCACCTTATGGAAAGAGCTGACTCACTGGAAAAGACTGTGATGCTGGGAAAAACAGAAGGCAGGAGAACAACGTGACAGAGGACGAAATAGTTGGATGGCATCACTGACTCGACAGACATGAGTTTCAGCTCACTCTGGGAGCTAGTGATGGACAGGGAAGCCTGGTGTGCTGCAGTCCATGATATTGCAAAGAGTTGGACATGACTGAGCTACTGAATTGAACAGATTTTTTTTTTTTTTTCCTGTGAGGTCCTTGTCATGAGGAAATTGTAGTCTTGGAACTGTCAGCTTTGACCTTTATCTGATTCCCAGGCAATGTTGCAGGAATTCTGTGGCTTGTCTTAGTTGGCATCATCCCAAGGCCTTCTTCATCCACCCTATGCTCATTATATTTATGAATATCTGAGATCAGCATTATGGCTTTACACTCAGAAATAAAAGGCAACAAGTGATGCTACCAGGTCAGAGATAGAACATCTACTGGAAAGAAATAGAGAAAGCCAGATGACTTTGTAAGAATCTTAAAGTCAGGATATTTACAGAATACTTCTGAGGTGAGTTAGTAATTAAGCATGATACAAGGAAGTAGAGAAAAATACAGAGAAATTACATGATATTTAAATAAACGATAGGAGCTCAGGAAATAGTTCCAGAGGGCATGGCAACCCACTCCAGTATTACGTGGAGAATCCCCATGGACAGAGGAGTCTGGTGGGCTACAGTCCATGGGTTCGCAAAGAGTCAGACACGACTGAGCAACTAAGCACAGCACAGAGGGCTAGAGTGGAACTGAGCAACAAATCTGCAGAAATAAAAGAGCAGAGGGACATAACCTTAAAGGAGACTTGAAGCTTCAGAGGGTGAATTAGTTCTGTAATCTAAATTTGAAAAGAGAATGTATATCCAAGAAAACTCTGTATCAAATTTCTGTTTAAAGACAAGTTTACAAAGAAGGAGGTTTGACTGGTTACCTGGTAAAGGAACATGACTGGGGACCAAAGATATCTAATTTAAAAAATGATCAATTTAGAGAGAAGAGAAAAGACTGGAATGAGAACCCTCCTCCTCCTCCTTCCCTCTTTTCTCCTCCCGCTTCTTCCCCTCCTCTCTCCCTTTCATAACAGTTTGAATTTGCTTATAGCCTGTAAAATTATGTGAATGATTTTACAAAAAAATGAGAAATGAAAGCTACCAATCTTCTTTCACCTTAGATTTGCAAGATACTTAACTTCACTTGGGTTGCATTCTACTGCTTAATGGAAGTCAAAATGAATGTATGGCAAAGGAAAGAATTGTAACTAACCTTATTTAGTGGCTATCTTTTGTTCAGAAATACTTATTCCATATTTACCATATTAGCAGAAAAAAAAAAAAGCATTGGTGATATGGTACTGAGGACATATTTTATTCAAAACATCTATTTAGATCTTTAATATGTCAAACAAATATATCCCATATGTCATTCGTGATTTTTAGTTGCTAAGTTGTGTCCAACTCTTGCGACCCCATGTACCCTGTCAGACTCCTCCGTCCATGGGATTTCCCAGGCAAGATTACTTGTGTGGATTGCCATTTCCTTCTCCAAGGGATTTTCACAACCCATGGACCTAACACAGCTCTCCTGCATTGCAGCCAGATTCTTTACCATCTGAGCTATCAGGGAATCCCTTATGTCACTATGCTATATCTAGTAATGAATACAAATATTAGTCAAAATATTTCTTCAAAATATTGTTCTAAATTATTATGTTAATGATTAAAAACTTTAGGGAGCTCTGTGCATCTATAATAAGGGGAGCATAATTTAATTTGGGGGAATCAAAGAATAATTTATGGACTGCTAATGAAGGTTAAATACAAGTGACAAGGTGAAGTAGTTGAGTATGTGGGATTGCAGGCAGAAGTAGCATGTGCAAATACTGGTATAATAATAATAGATCAGCATTCAGTTTGACTAGTTATGCTACTCAATTGCATGAATTAGAGAGTGATTTGAAATGAGATACAAGAGGCAAGTTAGAACAGATAGTTCTGGGTCTTGAAAGCCATAGTAAGATCTTAGTTTTGTTTTTTTTTTTTTTTTTTTTATACTCAGTCATGGGCTCTTAGTGTTAAGAACTGATATGTTTCTTTATGTTTAAAGTTTACACTGTCTACATAGTACACGATTAATTGGGAGAAACAGCTGTGTATTTGGAGAATATTTAAATCAATATTTCAGTAATTCAGAAAAGAGATGCTGGTAGCTCTGTCTAGTAGTTAAAGATGGAGATGGATAGGGGCTCACAGATGAAAATTTATTTTTTAAAGTAAAATCAACAGAACTTGGTGAATTTTTGGACATAGTTATTAGTGAAGGAGTTTTGTCAAGGGTATAGCTTTCTCAGATTCTGAAATTTTCTTTCCAGGTATCTGACTTGGAAGGCTAAGTGAATTTTTGACATATGATTTCTCAGTGCCTTTCACATTTCTGAGTTGAAATGTCAAGTGACCTCTCAGATGTATGGGAAATATAAGGTGGGCATTTTACTGCTTTGAATTTTATTTAATTGATAGCTTCTTTTATAAATCCAGCTTAGGATACGTTGTTATATTTACATATATGTTTATCATCTCAGTTATGATTTAGCAACTTAACACACTGTATCTTTCAAAGCATGTTTTAAACTGAATTAACACAACTCCCAAAAATTGCCTGCAGTTTTAACTTTCTCCTGGAATTAGGTCATGTCTATTAGTCTCATCTATTTCAACACAATACTTCAAATTCATATTCTACAATTTTGTTAGAGTGTGACATTTTCTTTTCTCCAGGTTTTTCCTACAGAAATAAAAACATACCTAAAAATTATAATCATATAATATGGTATTTATTTAATATGTTATCTGGGAATACAAATAGTACAAATAATATTTGCTTTTGAAATTAAGTGGAAAAGAGAATTTTTTTCTCTTTTTCAAAGAATGAAAGGATAGAATTTAAAAATCTGTGTTATCTAAGTGGGATGATGTATGACTTGGTGCTGTTTCATCTTAAAATACATTTCTCAGGTAACAATCTCTAATGTAAGGATTTAATCAAAGTTTAACAGTAACAGCAAGGACATTATTCTGGTGCTGTAGAAGGAAATATATTTTGTTCCTTACATTAATTTAAAAGTCAAAGAAAATATTTCCTAATTATAATGTGAGCATACTTGCCAGCTTGACGCTCCTGGTTTATACTTGTATTTATATACTTTTTTTCTAACTATTTTATTCTCAGCATCACCCTTATTTGGATAATAAATTGTATGGTCACCTTACTTAGCCATCTTGAATTCTCTTATTGTGCAGTATCCATGAATTTTCCAAAGTCTGTCTTAAAACTACACATTTTTGTGCATTATAAAATAATATAAGAAATTCCATATATTTGTTATACCTTATGTAATGTACATCTGCTTTTATTAATATACATCCTTAACTCTTTTCTATTTGACTCTTAAATTATTTTTAACTTTTCTTAAATTATTTTTTAAGAAATTTTTAATTATTTTTAATTATTATTTTCTTAAATTATTCTATTTTAATTGTGCCTTACTCCTTTTTGTTTGTTTGTTTTTTCTCCTCATTATCAGGGTAGCATTATGTTCAGTTGGCATTCATATCCTTTCACTATTTACTTTTTCCTCTTTGGACCTTCTCCAGTATCATTCTTAAAATGTAATGACCAGACATGCTTGCAGTAATCAAGGTACAAGTGCACTAAGGTTTTCTACAAGAATAGGATAATATGGGCTCTTTGGGGTTTGCTTTTGTCTTTATGTTTGCTGGCTTCCAAGAGCTCTCCTGAGGCTGTTAAGTATTGTATTGGTATCTTTGTCTACTACATTTCATTGACTTGATGTCCACAGGGATGAAACTCCAGCTTCCAACATTGATACTCATCATATTGTCTTAAGGTTGCCACAGATGCCCTCAGCTGCTGTTATAAGGTGGCAATTCAAATATCCCTTTTTTGCCACTGCATGAATGAAGCCCACTCTAACAGAAGGAATGCGGGTGAATGACAATGACAAGCTCTCTTTGAGGTCACTACCTTTATCCTAGTCATAAGTATTCTGTAAACTGAGGTTTTCTACCCCTAACGATTGCAGTATTCAAATAAAATGTTCATTTTCCCTAAAAATAAAGGGCATATTTCTCTGAAAACATGCAGTTTAAAACTCCTTTGAATCTGCCAGTAAAATAAATAAATAAATAAACAAAATAAAATCTGAAAAAAAAAAAAAAAAACTCCTTTGAATTTCTTCCATATAAATCAAACAAATCCCTCCATTGTTTCTTACATAAAACCCAAATGTTCTATAGTTAATTTATAGTTAAGATATACTTTTCAGGGCATTATGGTATTAAACAGAAGTTTTTAAAAAAAAAATTGTTTTCTGAGTTGAAATGTGTTGTTTTACTTCTTAGGCAAAAATTGCTATAGCTTGCAGGAGTGTTACCTCTATGAGTTTTTCTTTCTTTCTTTCTTTCTTTTTTTTTTTTTTCTAGTAATGCGAGGCTTTAAAGTTCTATTTAAAGAGATTTTGTCAGTGTTTTACAGGCTAAAATTGCTAAGGAGAATAACAATCTGGAGTCATTTCCTCTTAAAAGATAAGGACAAAATTTATTCTGTGGGTCTTTAGTTACTGTCTCAGTTCTCTCTCCAACTTTAGGAAAGAGATTTGTAGAAGTAACTGAGAATAAAGATACTAGCCTACACCACTCTTATGTAAGACTCTCCATAACTAAGTTAATCACTTCAAGAATGGTTACTTTTCTTTTTTAAAAATTATTATTTTAATTGGAGGCTGATTATCATTATTATTATTATTATTTTACTTTAGAATAATTATTTTACAACATTTTAGTGGTTTTTGCCATACATTGACATGAATTAGACATAAGTATGCATGTGTCCCACCATCCTGAACCTCTCACCCACCTTCCTTCCCACCCCATCCCTCTGGGTTGTCCCAGCACACTGGCATTGGCTGCCCTGCTTCAAGCATCAAATTTGCACTGGTCATCTATTTTACATATATTAATATATATGTTTCAATGCTATTCTGTTGTATCATCCCACCCTTGCCTTCTCCCACATAGTCCAAAAATCTGTTCTTTACATTTGTGTCTCTTGCTGTACATTTACATAATGGAATATTACTCTGCTATAAAAAGAATGCATTTGAGTCAGTTCTAATGAGGTGGATGAAACTGGAGCCTATTATACAGAGTGAAGTAAGCCAGAAAAAGAAACATTAATACAGTGTATTAATGCATATATATTGAATTCAGAAAGACAGTAACGATGACCCTACATGCAAGAATGCTTATTTTTCATTATAAGTATAGAGAGCATGGATACTCTCAACAAATTCAAAGCAAATAATATGAATAAATGAAAATACTGTATCCAGATTATAGAGTATACTATTTGCACACAGAATGTATACAACTATAACCAGAAAAATATTTAATAGTATTAACTTTTTTAATAGTTTAGGACTGGTACACAAAAACAAAGGACGGGTTTTAAGGCAAGGGATTCAGAGTCTTAAGGTGTAAACTCCCTATTTACTGAAGAGTTCTGCTTCATGACAACATGAAAGGCTTTAACTGTGTGGATCACAAACATGAGGAAAATTCTTAAAGAGATGGGAATACTAGAACGCCTTTCCCATCTCCTGAGAAATCTGTATGCAGGTCAAGAACAACAGTTAGAACTTGACATGAAACAACAGACTGGTTCCAATTGGGGAAAGGAGTATGTCAATGCTGTATATTGTCAGCCTGATTATTTAACTTACATGCAGAGTACATGATGTGACATGCCAGGCTGGATGAAGTGTAACATAGAATCAAGATTGCCAGGAGAAATATCGATAGCCTCAGATATGCAGATTCAGTTCAGTCTGTTCAGTCACTCAGTCGTGTCCTACTCTTTGCGACACCATGAATCGCAGCACGCTAGGCTTCCCTGTCCATCACCAACTCACGGAGTTTACTCAAACTCATGTCCATCGAGTCAGTGATGCCATCCAGCCATCTCATCCTCTGTCGTCCCCTTCTCCTCCTGCCCCCAATCCCTCTCAGCATCAAGGTCTTTTCCAATGAGTCAACACTTCACATGAGGTGGAAAAAGTATTGGAGTTTCAGCTTTAGCATCAGTCCTTCCAAAGAACACCCAGGCCTGTTTTAGAATGGACTGGTTGTATCTTCTTGCAGTCCAAGGGGCTCTGAAGAGCCTTCTCCAACACCACAGTTCAAAAGCATCAATTCTTCAGTGCTCAGTTTTCTTCACAGTCCAACTTTCACATCCATACATGACCACTGGAAAAATCGTAGCCTTGACTAGATGGACCTTTGTTTGCAAAGTAATGTCTCTGCTTTTTAATATGCTATCCAGTTTGGTCATAATTTTCCTTCCAAGGAGCAAGTGTCTTTTAATTTCATGTCTGAAGTCACCATCTGCAGTGATTTTGGAACCCAAAAACTTGGAGCCCAAAAGATATGCAGATATTATACCACTCTAATGGCAGAAAGTGAAGAAGAACTGAAGAGCTTCTTGATGAAAGTGAGAGAAGAATGAAAAAGCTATCTTAAAACTCAACGTTCAGAAAAACTAAGATTATGGCTGTGCTGTGTTCAGTCGTGTCCAAGTCTTAGTGACCCCACGGACTGTGGCCCTCCAGGCTCCTCTGTCCATGGGGAATCTCCAGGCAAGAATACTGGAGTAGGTTGCCATGTCCTCCTCCAGGGAATATTCCCAACCCAGGGATCAAACCCATGTTTCTTGTATTGCAGACAAATTCTCTACTGTTTGAGTCATCAGGGAAGTGACCCGGTCTCATCACTTCATAGCAAATAGATGGAGAAATAATGGAAAGAGTGACAGTCTTTATTTTCTTAGGCTCCAAAATCATTGTGGATGGTGACTTCAGACATGAAATTAAAAGACACTTCCTCTTTGGAAGGAAAGCTATGACAAACCTAGAGAGCATATAAAAAAGCAGAGACATCACTTTTGTCAACAAAGGTCTATACAGTCAAAGCTATGGTTTTTCTAGTTCTCATATATGGATGTGAGTTGAACCATAAAGAAGGGTGAGTGCCAGAGAATTGATGGGTTTGAATTGTGATACTGGAGAATACTCTTGAGAGTCCCTTGGACTGCAAGATCAAATCAGTAAATTCTAAAGGAAATCAACTGGGTTCTCCAGAGGAAAAGGTAGACTGTTAAAGTGAAAAACTTCTGGTCCAAACTGCTCCTAGATTATACATGGAAACAGTTCAGGGGGAGTATTCCAGAAAGCTCCAGAGGGCATGTGCAGTGACTTGCCAAAGGACATGTAGGGAATTGGTTGAAGATCCTAGACAAAGACCCCAGTTCTCTAGATACAGCCCTTAGTTCTTTCTGCAGTCCTCCCTGGGTCTTGGCATTTGGGAACTTGTCTGCTCAGCACTTCTGGCCTCTCCTCCTTGACTGTGCTTCCCTGGTGTGAAGCTCACTCAGGCATCTCAAAGTACAACTCCAACTCTGCTTAGAAGAGAATAAGTGAGTATAAGAGATAAGCACTGGCCTCACACATTCTGTCCTCACCCTCTGAGCACCTGTGACCAGGAAGGATGCCAGCATGAAGTGTACTATGGTGAAGAGAAGGGATCTCTGCTCTTTGGGGGGACAGGAGTTTATAGACTATGTGCTATGTGTGGAGATAGGCATGGGGAGAGAAATATTACAGCAGTGTTGAATTGATATCTTCATTTTATATATTTAAAATACTCTGCAAAAAAAGTAAAATGACTTGTCTGAGGTCACAGAACTATTAAGTGGTAGAGCCAATATTAAACTCCAGCACACTGCATCCAAAGCTGTTTGTGTCAATGTTATATGAGAAGTTACCTCCAGGAAGATTAAGATAGAAATGCTCAAAGAGAAATTCAAATGACCAAAAGAAATACATTGTGCAGTGCCCTTAGGAGTCACAAGTTCTAATCAGTAGTGTTAGATGATTAGAAATCTTTATATTTACCCCATACCAGCTATGGGTCATTTAACTAATGTTCTAGAATTGGGCAAAACTTAAAATTATGACATTTATTTTATATAGGTGATTCAGAAAATAGCATTTTCTAAGAGGAGAAATATACAAGAAATCACAACATTTTTAAAAGCCTGCTTTTTCGATTATATTATGATTTTGCCTCTTGTAAAAATAAGATAGAATGCACACGACATTTAAAGTCATCAAGATAAAACATCCATTTGTTTTATGTTGTCTGTTGAGGGCTAGAAAACATAATAGTTACTCAAGTATTTCATCAGTTCAGTTCAGTCACTCACTGTCCGACTCTTTGGGACCCCATGGACTGCAGCACGCCAGGCTTCTCTGTCCATCACCAACTCTCAGAGTGTGCTCAAACTCATGTCCATTGAGTCGGTGATCCAATCCAACCATCTCATCCTCTGTCATCCCCTTCTCCTCCTGCCTTCAATCTTTCCCAGCTTCGGGGTCTTTTCAAATGAGTCAGCTCTTCCCATCAGGTGATCAAAGTATTGGAGTTTCAGCTTCAGTATCAGTCCTTCCAGTGAATATTCAAGACTGATTTCCTTTGGGATGGATTGGATCTCCTTGCAGTCCAAGGGACTCTCAAGAGTCTTCTCCAACACCACAGTTCAAAAGCATCAATTCTTTGGCTCTCAGCTTTCTTTCTAGTTCAACTCTCACATCCATATATGTATTTCATAGATTTCAAATATGCCAAAATTTATAATTTTTTTCAGTTGAGCCTTTTGAATCTCTTAGGTATTTAGTGAATATGGTATATATGGATAAATTGTGTTTTTCTGATGTTTGCAGTGTAAAAGAGAGAGGATGATGAGCCTTAGAAAAAATAATCACATATTTTTGCTGTGTTCCTGAGAATCGGTCAAGTAGAAAAGGAGCTTTTGTATAATCACAGGTTTCTTGTACAGGTTTCTCAAACAGGGATGCTCATACTGTTATTCATCTAAGAAAAGAAATATGTTTGACCAATGAATATGTTAAGAGCACATATCATGAAAGAAACTTGGGGAACAATGGAAAGAAAATTTTGTGTGATTTTTAAAAAATACAAATGGGGGTGGTCCTAAGATGGTGGAGGAATAGGATGGGGAGACCACTTTCTCCTTCAAAAATTCATCAAAAGAACATTTCAATGCTGAGTAAATTCCACAAAACAACTTCTGAATGCTGGCAGAGGACATCAGGCACCAAGCAAAGCAGATCATTGGCTTCAAAAACAGGTAAGAAAAAATATAATAAGAAGAGAAAAGAGACAAAGGAGGGAGGGAGGGAGGGAGGGAGGGAGCTCCTTCCTGGGAAGAGACTCTTAAAAAGAGAGGTTTCCAAACACCAGGAAACATTCTCGCAGCCAAGTCTCTGGTGAGCTTTGGAAGCACAGAGGGCAACATAACAGGAAGGAAAAATAAATAAATAATTAAACCCAACAGATTATGAGCCCAACAGTAACTCCCCCAGTGGAAAAGCAGCGCAGACGCCTGCATCCGCCACTAGCAAGTGGGGGCTGAGCAGGGAGGAGCAGGAGGCGCAGCCAGCAGTGCTTTTTAAGAATCAGGCCGCGGGAGGCACGGGCTGCAGTGCTTTTTTGAGAATCTGGCCAGAAAGCCCAGCGTGTGGACAGAGCGAACTAACTTGAGCTAGCAAACCAGACTGTGGGATAGCTACCATGTGAAATGTTCGAACATAAGACACCGCCAGGACCGCACACAGAACAAAGGACAGATCGGAAATAGCCAACTGCAGACCATCCCCCTCCAGTGACAGGCAGCCAGAGCCTAAGGGCTGGAAGGGGGCAATTGCAGCCCAAGAGAGACATTACCTACCAAAATGCAAGCAGGCTTCTTTGTTAACTAAGACTTCTGGGGGTTCTGGACAGTCATCATCCCCCTGAGAAGGAACGCCAGTGCTACACCCAGAAAACTGAGCAGCAGGGAAAGGCCATAGTCGCAGCGACTGCGCTCGCCAAACTGCTGAGCTACTCGGACCTGGAAAGGGCACAAAACACAGGCCCATCCAAATCTGCACCTCTGAGGGCTTCCTGAGCACCGAGCCTGAGCGGCTTAGACCGGGGAGGTGCATGAAGCCTAGGGCCGGCCTCAGACAGTTCCCCGGCAGAGCTACGTATAGCCTGAGTGGTGTGCGCTGCGAGCAGGGGCAAGCCCAGAGTGGATGAGACACTGCAAGCACACACCAGTAATATTTGTTTGCAGCATCCCTCCCTCCCCACAGCGTGACTGAATAGTGAGCCTAGTGTGTCCGCCACCGCCCTCCCTGTGTCAAGATGGAAATCAGACACTGAAAAGACCAGCAAACAGAGGAAGTTAAACAGAGGGAGCCGCTTTGGAAGTGACCCCACACAACCCACAACACCAGAGAAAGGGCCAGATATACCTTTATTACTTTTACAATCTTTTTTTTTTTTTAATTGATGGCATTGTGTGATTGTTTTTTCTTCTTTTTCTGTTTTTCTTTTTTTTTTAATTTCTTAAAATTTTAAGTACTCTATTTCTCTAATTATTACTTTTAATAATTCCTGTGGCTTTTGTTTTTGTTTTTGTTTGTTTTGTTTGTTTTTTTCTTTCTTTTTTTACTCTTCTTTTTTTCTTTAATATTGTATTTTTGAAAATCCAATCTCTACTCCAGATTTTTAATCTTTGCTTTTTGGTATTTGTTGTCAATTTTGTACATGCAAAAACCCAATCTTCAGTACCCAATTTTACCTGATAGCGAGATTACTGGCTTGACCACTCTCCCCTCCTTTGGATTCTCCTTTTTCTCCACCAGGTGGCCTCTGTCTCCTGCCTCCCCCTTCTCTTCTCTACCCAACCCTGTGAATCTCTCTGTGTTCCAGACGGTGGAGAACACTCAGGGAACTGGTTACTGGCTGGATCTCTCTCTCTCCCTTTCATTTCCCTCTTTTATCCTCCTGGCCACCTCTGTCTACTTCCTCCCTCTCCTTTTCCCTGTATAACTCCGTGAACACCTCTGAGTGGTCCAGACTGTGGAGCGTACATAAGGAAGTGATTACTGGCTCGCTTGCTCTCTCCTCTTTTGATCCCACCTCCCCTCATTCCAGTCACCTCTAACTACCGCCTCCCTCTTCTCTTCTCTGTGTAACTCAGTGAGCCTCTATGGGTGACCCTCAATGTGGAGAAGCCTTTCATCTTTAACCTAGGTGCTTTATCATCAGTGCTGTATAGATGTAGAAGTCATGAGGCTAGGGTAAAAATAAAACTGAAAACCAGAAACAGGAGGCTTAAGTCCAAATACTAAGAACATCAGAGAAATCCTGAATCCAGGGAACATTAATCAATAGGAGCTCATCAAACGCCTCCATACTTACACTGAAACCAAGCACTACCCAAGGGCCAACAAGTTCCAGAGCAAGACATACCATGCAAATTCTCCAGAAACACAGGAACACACCCCTGAGCTTCAATATACAGGCAGCTCAAAACTACTCCAAAACCATTGACGTCTCACAACCCATTACTGGACAATTCATAACACTCCAGAGAGGAGAAATCCAGCTCCACCCACCAGAACTCCAACACAAGCCTCCCTAACCAGGAAACCTTGACAAACCACTGATACAACCCCACCCACAGTGAGGAAACTCCATAATAAAGAGAACTCCACAGATTCCCAGAATATAGAAAGGCCACCCCAAATGCAGCAATATAACCAAGATGAAGAGACAGAGGAATACTCAGCAGGTAAAGGAACAGGGGAAATGCCCACCAAACCAAACCAAAGAGGAAGAGATAGGGAATCTACTTGAGAAAGAATTCTGAATATTGATTGTGAAAATGATCCAAAATCTTGAAATCAAAATGGAATCACAGATAAATAGCCTGGAGACAAGGATTGAGAAGATGCAAGAAAGGTTTAACAAGGACCTAGAAGAAATAAAAAAGAGTCAATATATAATGAATAATGCAATAAATGAGATCACAAACACTCTGCAAGCAACAAATAGTAGAATAACAGAGGCAGAAGAGGGGATTAGTGAAATAGAAGATAGAATGGTAGAAATAAATGAATCAGCCAGAAAAAAAGAAAAAGGAATTAAAAGAAATGAGGACAACCTCAGAGACCTCCAGGACAATATGAAACTCTCCAACATTCAAATTATAGGGGTCCCAGAAGAAGAAGACAAAAAGAAAGACCATGAGAAAATTCTTGAGGAGATAATAGTTGAAAACTTCCCTAAAATGGGGAAGGAAATAATCACTCAAGTCCAAGATACCCAGAGAGTTCCAAACAGGATAAACCCAAGGCAAAACATCCCAAGACACATATTAATCAAATTAACAAAGACCAAACACAAAGAACAAATATTAAAAGCAGCAAAGGGAAAAACAACAAATAACACACAAGGGGATTCCCATAAGGATAACTGCAGATCTTTCAATAGAAACTCTTCAGGCCAGGAGGTAATGGCAAGACATACTTAAAGTGATGAAAGAAAATAACCTACAGCCCAGATTACTGTACCCAGCAAGGATCTCATTCAAATATGAAGGAGAAATCAAAAGCTTTACAGACATGCAAAAGCTGAGAGAATTCAGCAACACCAAACCAGCTCTCCAACAAATAATAAATGATATTCTCTAGGCAGGAAACACAAAAAGGGTGTATAAACCCGAACCCAAAACAATAAAGTAAATGGCAATGGGATCATCCTTATCAATAATTACCTTAAACATAAATGGATTGAATGCCCCAACCAAAAGGCAAAGACTGGTTGAATGGATACAAAAACAAGGTCCCTATATATGCTGCCTACAAGAGACCCACCTCAAAACAAGGGACACATATAGACTGAAAGTGAAGGGCTGGGAAAAGATATTCCATGCAAATAGAGACCAAAAGAAAGCAGGAGTAGCAATACTCATCTCTGATAAAATAGACTTTAAAACAAAGGCTGTGAAAAGAGACAAAGAAGGCTACTACATAATGATCAAAGGATCAATCCAAGAAGAAGATATAACAATTATAAATATATATACACCCAACATAGGAGCACCACAATATGTAAGAAAAATGCTAACAAGCATGAAAGGGGAAATTAACAATAGCACAATAAGGGTGGGAGACGTTAATACCCCACTCACACCTATGGACAGATCAACTAAACAGAAAATTAACAAAGAAACACAAACTTTAAATGATACAATAGACCAGTTAGACCTAATTGATATCTATAGGGCATTTCACCCCAAAACAATGAATTTCACCTTTTGCTCAAGTGCTCAAGGAACCTTTTCCAGGATAGATCACATCCTGGACCATAAATCTAACCTTGATAAATTCAAAAAAATCGAAATCATTCCAAGCATCTTTTCTGACCATAATGAACTAAGATTAGATATCAATTACAGGAGAAAAACTATTAAAAATCCCAACATATGGAGGCTGAACAACACACTTCTGAATAACCAACAAATCACAGAAGAAATCAAAAGAGAAATAAAATTATGCATGGAAACAAATGAAAATGAAAACACAACAACCCAAAACCTGTGGGACACTATAAAAGCAGTGCTTAGAGGAAAGTTCATAGCAATACAGGCATACCTCAAGAAACAAGAAAAAAGTCAAATAAATAACCTAACTCTACACCTAAAGCAACTAGAAAAGGAAGAAATGGAGAACCCCAGAGTTAGTAGAAGGAAAGAAATCTTAAAAATTAGGGCAGAAATAAATGCAAAAGAAACAAAAGAGACCATAGCAAAAATCAACAAAGCCAAAAGCTGGTTCTTTGAAAGGATAAATAAAATTGACAAACCATTAGCCAGACTCATCAAGAAACAAAGGGAGAAGAATAAAATCAATAAAATTAGAAATGAAAATGGAGAGATCACAACAGACAACACAGAAATACAAAGGATCATAAGAGACTACTATCAGCAATTATATGCCAATAAAATGGACAACGTGGAAGGAATGGACAAATTCTTAGAAAAGTACAACTTTCCAAAACTGAACCAGGAAGAAATAGAAAATCTTAACAGACCCATCACAAGCATGGAAATTGAAACTGTAATCAGAAATCTTCCAGCAAACAAAAGCCCAGGTCCAGAAGGCTTCACAGCTGAATTCTACGAAAAATTTAGAGAAGAGCTAACACCTATCCTACTCAAACTCTTCCAGAAAATTGCAGAGGAAGGGAAACTTCCAAACTCTTTCTATGAGGCCACCATCACCCTAATACCAAAATCTGACAAAGACGCCACAAAAAAAAAAGAAAGAAAGAAAGAAAGAAAACTACAGGCCAATGTCACTGATGAACATAGATGCAAAAATCCTTAACAAAATTCTAGCAATCAGACTCCAACAACACATTAAAAAGATCATACACCATGACCAAGTGGAATTTATCCCAGGGATGCAAGAATTCTTCAATATCTGCAAATAAATCAATGTAATTCACCACATTAACAAATTGAAAAATAAAAGCCATATGATCATCTCAATAGATGCAGAGAAGGCCTTTGACAAAATTCAACATCCATTTTTGATAAAAAACTCTTCAGAAAGCAGGAATAGAAGGAACATACCTCAACATAATAAAAGCTATATATGACAAACCCACAGCAAACATTCTCCTCAATGGTCAAAAATTGAAAGCATTTCCCCTAAAGTCAGGAACAAGACAAGGGTGCCCACTTTCACCGCTACTATTCAACATAGTTCTGGAACTTTTGGCCATAGCAATCAGAGCAGAAAAAGAAATAAAAGGAATCCAAATTGGAAAAGAAGAAGTAAAACTCTCACTGTTTGCAGATGACATGATCCTCCACATAGAAAATCCTAAAGACTCCACCAGAAAATTAGTAGAGCTAATCAATGAATATAGTAAAGTTGAAGGATATAAAATCAACACACAGAAATAGCTTGCATTCCTATACACTAATAATGAGAAAGTAGAAAGAGAAAATAAGGAAACAATTCCATTCACCATTGCAATGAAAAGAATAAAATACTTAGGAATATACCTACCTAAAGAAACTAAAGAGCTATATATAGAAAACTATAAAACACTGGTGAAAGAAATCAAAGAGGACACTAATAGATGGAGAAATATACCATGTTCATGGATCGGAAGAATCAATATAGTGAAAATGAGTATAATACCCAAAGCAATCTACAGATTCAGTGCAATCCCTATCAAGCTACCAGTGGTATTTTTCACAGAACTAGAACAAATAATTTCAAGATTTGTATGGAAATACAAAAAACCTTGAATAGCCAAAGCAATCTTGAGAAAGAAGAGTGGAACTGGAAGAATCAACTTGCCTGACTTCAGGCTCTACTACAAAGCCACAGTCATCAAGATAGTTTGGTACTGGCACAAAGACAGAAATATAGATCAATGGAACAAAATGGAAAGCCCAGAGATAAACCCAGACACGTATAGACACCTTATCTTCGACAAATGAGGCAAGAATATACAATGGAGTAAAGACAATCTCTTTAACAAGTGGTGCTGGGAAAACTGGTCAACCACTTGTAAAAGAATGAAACTAGATCACTTTCTAACACTGCACACAAAGATAAACTCAAAATGAATTAAAGGTCTAAATGTAAGACCAGAAACTATAAAACTCCTAGAGGAGAACATAGGCAAAACACTCTCTGACATAAACCACAGCAGGATCCTCTGTGATCCACCTCCCAGAATTCTGGAAATAAAAGCAAAAATAAACAAATGGGACCTAATTAAAATTAAAAGCTTCTGCATAACAAAGGAAAATATAAGCAAAGTGAAAAGACAGCCTTCTGAATGGGAGAAAATAATAGCAAATGAAGCAACTGACAAACAACTAATCTCAAAAATATACAAGCAACTCCTGCAGCTCAATTCCAGAAAAATAAACGACCCAATCAAAAAACGGGCCAAAGAACTAAATAGGCATTTCTCCAAAGAAGACATATGGATGGCTAACAAACACATGAAAAGATGCTCAACATCACTCATTATCAGAGAAATGCAAATCAAGACCACAATGAGGTACCACTTCACACCAGTCAGAATGGCTGCAATCCAAAAGTCTACAAGCAATAAATGCTGGAAAGGATGTGGAGAAAAAGGAACCCTCTTACACTGTTGGTGGGAATGCAAACTAGTACAGCCTCTATGGAAAGTGTGGAGATTCCTTAAAAAATTGCAAATAGAGCTACCTTATGACCCAGCAATCCCACTGCTAGGCATACACACTGAGGAAACCAGAATTGAAAGAGACCCATGTACCCCAATGTTCATTGCAGCACTGTTTATAATAGCCAGGACATGGAAACAACCTAGATGTCCATCAGCAGATGAATGGATAAGAAAGCAGTGGTACATATACACAATGGAGATTACTCAGCCATTAAAAAGAATACATTTGAATCCGTTCTAATGAGATGGGTGAAACTGGAGCTGATTATACAGAGTGAAGTAAGCCAGAAAGAAAAACACCAATACAGTATACTGACACATATATACGGAATTTAGAAAGATGGTAATGATGACTCTGTATACGAGACAGCAAAAGAGACACAGATGTATAGAACGGACTTTTGGACTCAGTGGGAGAGGGAGAGGATGGGATGATTTAGCAGAATTTCATTAAAACATGTATACTATCATGTTAGAAACGAAGTGCAAGTCTATGTTTGATACAGGATACAGGATGCTTGGGGCTGGTGCATGGGGATGATCCAGAGAGATGATATGGGATGGGAGGTGGGAGGGGGATTCAGGATTGGGAGCTCGTATACATCCATGGTGGATTCATGTCAATGTATGGCAAAACCAATACAGTGGTGTAAAGTAAAATAAAGTAAAAAAAATAATAAAAAAGGTAATAAAAATAAAAATACAAAAATACAAAATACAAATATGTCATGTAATCAACAAATGGAAAAGACATCCTCCATAACACACCCTACAGAAAATTAGTTAATGAATGCTCAGTTGCTCAGCCATGTCCAATTCTGCAGTACTATGGAACATAGCCCTCTGGGGTTTCTCTGTTCATGAGATTTTCCAGGTAAGAATACTGGAATGGGTTGCCATTTACTCCTCCAGGGGATCTTCCCAACCCGGGGATGGAACCCATGTTTCCTGTGACTCCTGCATTGTCATGCAGATTTCTTTACCACTGAGCCACCTGGGAAACCCAGTTACTTAATATCACTCTTTATTTCTCTGTCAGAATTAGGCATGTTTATTAACTGAATAGATTATATAAACTACTTTCCTGTTTCCAGGATATGATAATGCCTTTTTATTCAAGCAGCTGCTGACTAAGCACTAGTCTTACAGTTTTCATTAAGTACTTTTTAGTAGAAAAAAGTCAAAGATCATTATTTTACTAATAATTGTATTGATTTTGGTAAGAAAAAGACACTTTTATTTAAGAAAAGAAGTGTTTCTAAGAAATTCCTAGTATAGGTCCTTCACTCATTTTCTCTATTAACTTGGTATATTTTTATTCAATTATTGTTTTGCATATTTTATACTAAGCCATATTTTGCCTGTTTTATAGCTGTTATTATTTTCACTGAGCTTCCCTGGTGGCTCAGACAGTAAAGAATTCGCCTGCAAAGCAAGAGACCTGGGTTCGATCCCTGGGTTGGGAAGATCCCCTGGAGCAGGGCATGGCAACCCAATCCAATATTCTTACCTGGAGAATCCCCATGGACAGAGAAGCCTGGCAGACTACAGTTCATGGGGTTGCAAAGAGTCGGACACAACTGAGCAACAAAGCACAGCACGTATTTTCACTATTTTTTTTCCAGTTTAGAATAATAAATATTATTTCAGTATATTTTATAATTGTAATGAATTTATGGAAAACTTACTGATCTTTATAACTTTTAATTCTCTTATCCAAGAGCATGGACTGTTTTATTATTAACAGTGTATGTATGTTGTTGAATATGAATTAAATTTCACTATAGTCATTTTTAGCTGCAATTTAAGCTGCATATTTTAAGCTTGGTTAGAAAATACTGTTTTTAGTTTTTGTTGCTCTTTATATTGGTATATTACTTTGAATTATATTCTCTTTGCTGTTCTTTTGAAGGAATGTTAATGACTTTCGTATTTGATATGTTGAAGTTGATTCTGTATTTAAAATGCTAAAATCATTTGTACTAATTTCATATTCTGTTTTTTACATAAATATTTATATCATCTCTAAATAATAGAATATGCACTTCCTTATTATATGTATTCATATATTATTTGTTTTGCTTTTCCTGGTTATGTTCTTGATATTTAGAGGGGATATTTGTGAAGTTTCTCCATTAAGGATAATATTTGCTATAGATTTTCTAAAATTCTGTTGATCTTAAATAATTTCTTTTCTATTTTTAATTTGCCAAGAATTTTAAAAGCCATAATTGAAGTTTTTAATACCATCAAATATTAATACTTCCTCTATTGAGTTAATTCATTTAAGTTTTTTTCTATTAGCCTATTAGTTTAGTTAAACATAGAGGATCATTTTAACACATCATTGGATTCAGTTAGCCAATATTTTATTTAGGGTTTTCACATCTAGTTATAACTGAAATAGGCTCCTTACTGCATCTTTTCCAGTATCAAAGTTTTACTTGATTTTAAAATAAAATAAAGAGTGTTATTGTTTATATTTTCCATAAAGTTAAAAGAATAATCTGTTCCTCCGAAGTTCAAAAGACCTTATTTGATAAAATGTCTGGAACTTACTTCTCCTTTCTTTTTGGAAGATGATGCCATTTCTACTTCTTTAATATTCTTTGAAATATCTAAATTCTCTGGATAATTACCAGTGTTGATATAGTGCATCTTTTCAAATTATTGTATCTAATAGCCATTTCTCTAAAGATTTCCCCATTTTAATCTTGAAGTTTGTTAACTTTTATTTTTATGCTTTTCACTTACCAATTTTTGAAAATCAATATAGGTAGCATTTCCAAATAACCAAATGTTTTCTACTTACTATTAATGTTCTCTATTTCATTGATATTTATCTTTATTATCTCACTTTGAGATAAAAGATTATGAGAATTATAAATTCTCAATTTGAGTATTTTATATGTTTTTTTTCTATTTTCTAATCAATTTATTTATACCTTCAAAATGTGTCCTAAATATAATATTATATCCAGTGGTTTTCTTTTAAAGAAAGTTTGTAGAATTGTGACACAAATTTTGATATTGATTTTTATAATTTTATTTAATTTTAATCAGAAATCAATATATTCAATTATTTGCTCTTGCATACATGCTCACTCATGTCCAACTATTTGCAAACCATGGACTATAGACTGTCAGGCCTCTCTGTCCATGAGATTATCCCAGCAAGAATGTTGAAGTAGTTTGCAATTTCCTTTTCTAGAGAATCTTCCCATTCCAGGGATTGAACCTGCAATTCCTGTGGCTCATGCATTAGCAGGCTCATTTCTTTACCACTGAGCCACCTGGGAAGCCCATATTCACTTATAAGTTTCTAAAAATACAGTACTTACTAATATGTTGATTCATTTTGACTCACATCATTCCTTTCTTTACACATATATTTTGAAAATAAACATTCTTAAGTATTCTTTTAGAAGTATAAAACTATCTGTTTTAGCTGAATTCTATTTTATCAAATATTAAATATGCTGCACTCTTTTATTCTTGTTTTTGCTTATATTCATACTTAGCTTTTTTTCCCATCATTTTAATTTCAACCACTGTTAACCATTGCTTTGTAGTAAAAACCATGTTATCTGTGCTCTAAAATGGCCATATTATGCAGGATGATTGCTTCTTAATGATGTAATTTAGTAACAGTTGCTCAGTCGTGTCCAACTCTTTGCCACTCTGTGGACTGTAGGCCACCAGGCTCCTCTGGAATTTTCCAGGCGAGAATACTGAAGTTGGTTGCCATGCCTTTCTCCTTGGGATCTTCCTGACCCAAGTATTGAACCAAAATCTCCCACACTGCAAGCAGATCCTTTACCATTTGAGCTTCCCAGGATGTAATTTAACTTACCTTCATATTCCTCATATTTCCCAGGAATTTGTGTTTTTATTTTTGTTGGTTAGAGTCAAGTTAATTTTGCCTTAAGTAGTATATTTCATAGATTATATACTACTGTGTATTATTACAGAGAATAATGTCTCATTTTCCAGTTTTAGTGAGTCACATTGATATAATTGATACATAACTTCAGGTGGTACTCCCCTTCATTTGGGGGAATTTGCTTCTATTCTTGTTTCAGTTCTTTCTCTAAGAGCGTTTTCTCATGGCCCCTTCTGGCACTCACTTCTGAAGCCTTATATGCCTAAAACATATTTCAATGGCATTTTCTCATATAATTCACAATTATACAGGATGGGCATTCAGATGTCATTTCTTTTTGTACTTGGAAGACATTATTTTTACATTAGGCCCAGGATTGCATTATTGTTTATATTTTCTGTATATAGCTGGGCAGGCTACTGTTACCATTCTTAGTTTTTGTTGCTTGTGGTGATTTTTATTTTCTCCCTGAAGTCTTTTGAATTATTTATCTATCTTAATTTTTCAAATTTCACTATAATATACTTTCATTTTCTATCCTGTTTGGCAGTCATTGAGAATTTTTAATCTTATATCTTCATCTTGATTTGATTTTGGAAAATTATTTTCATTATTTCTTCATTTTCTGTCCTTTTTTTTTCCCCATACCATTGAAACTGTTATTTATATGATGATATATTTGATATTATTATAACTTGTTTCCTTATATTTTATGTCTTTTTAACCTAACTTGATATCTTTTGGAAGAGTTATTCAATGTGTTCTTTCAGATTATGAACTTAAATTTTCTTTTGTCTCCATTCATCCTATATATCCTCCTCCCAATTTTGAACATAATTTCATTTATTTCATAAAATGAATGTTTTATATCTATTTAATTATTTAATTATAATTAAATTTAAATTATAATTAAATAAATATTTAATTATTGAATAAAATGAGGCATATATGTGTATTTGTGTGCATGTATAATTTATGTATGTCCTTATATAATAGTCTATATGTTACCCTTAATAGTGTTGTTTCAATTTTCTTTTTCTGATATATCACTTTGTTTACTGTTGTTACTGTGGTCATGTGTTATTTGAAATGTCAAGTTATTTTTGACCTATAAGCTCAAGTTCCACAGAAGTTTTAGCTATACTCTCTCTAGAAGGGTAGCAGAGTAGGAGATGGATATCTGGTGATGTTATGAATATGGTAAGTACTGTGGTACATCATTTTAGGTATCATAGATCAATGATTGACCAACCAAGTTTGCTACTATATTCTCATGCAAAGTTTTAATCAGAGAATCTCATTCAAAATTTTTGAAATTGATATCACTGAAAAATAGTTACACTTCCTAGCTTATAATCCTCAACATTTGAATATTCAGAAGAACAGAGACGAGTGGACAAATTGATTGCCCAAACTTGTTTTCATCAACTGTTTTCCCCAGGAGGACTTTAGCAAAATTTGATAATAGGTATCTTATTCCCCATATGTGTGGTATTGCTGCTTATTTCCATCTTACAGTTAAAATAAGGAAGTTCTTTCCAAGAACAACTTAATTTTTCCAAAATACTCTACTTCTGGTAAGTCTATCATCAAACATCCCTGACTACTGGCACATACCTCTCCCTTTGTATCATTTCAAAGAACTTTAGTCTTTACAAGTCGTTCTCAGAGTTATTTGTAGTCCCAAGGTTCAGGCTTTAGCTATCTCTTCCATAGTTTCTACAGAGTAAAATATGGTGGGGAAAAACATCAGTCAATGCCAGCTCACTATCTCCCCAGGAAATGACAGTTCCACTCAAAATTTAATGTCAGGATGCTCTCTTTATCGGTATCTTTTCTATATTGACATTTTAGGAAACATATGGAAGAGATATTGCCTTTAGCTATATAAAATGTGTATCTTTTAAAGTATTAGCAGGCTTTACTTCAAATGTTGTTTACTGTAGCTTGTAAGTTAATTCAAGAGACCACCATCTTTTAAGACATTAATAATTAACATTATCCTAATTAAATGTGTACATACATATGTGTCTATAAAGTTTGCAGTAACCTATGAATAGAAGCATAACATCAGCTGAATTATACACCAATAATAGCTTATGAACTTTTTATTTTTTAAAAAAAGTCCTACTCCATTGAATTAACCTGGTAAAGCATTTCCCAAGAAATCAGAATAGATTCTTGTAAATACCTAAAGAAGTAGGAAGGAAAACACAGTTTTCTCTTCAAGTAGATATCTAATCAATTTTAATATTAATTATATCTATAAATCCAAGCTATTCTCCTTTTTTTATAAATTATAGTATTGGCTGAAATGATAGAAATTACAAAAAGTAAATACAGTGGGCCCTCATATATTTGCTGCTTATGACTTTTGTGTATATATATATTATATGTATATATATATATATATATTTAAGTGATATATATATTTAAGTGAAAGCATGTTGACTGAGATATTACATTCTGTAGCAGAACATGCATTCTGTGTCAGAAGTTGAGAGCAGCTCTAAACCATGGGGTTGTCTCAGAAACTGAGAGCTACTATATAATTTACATCTTTATTCTATTTGATGTAGTGAGTTAATCTTAACTCCTAAACGTTTTATTCACTATTTCACATCAATTAAGCAAGAAGAAATACAAACTCTACAAATGCATTCCATCTTATTAGTGCTCAGCTGGTAAAGACACACCTGCCTATGCAGGAGACACAAGAGACATGCTTTCGATCCCTGGGTTAGGAAGATCCCCTGAAGAAGGAAATGGCAACCTGCTCCAGTATTCTTGCCTGCAAAATTCCGTGGACAGAGGAACCTGGCAGGTGACAGTCCATGGGATTGCAAAGAGTCAGACACAACTGAGCACATGGCACACACACATTATTAGTACCTTCAAACCGGGAACTATTTATTCATAATTTTATACTATTTCTATCTTTCATGTTATCTATAAATTTAAATAATAGAGAAACGCTAAATTTACTATATTTTCCTGAGTTTTATTCAACAAAGTTTTTTTTTGTTGTTGTTGTTGTTTTTTTTACATAAGAAACTTGCCAAAGCTGCAGTTAAAAGTTCGACCCATTTGTTAATTTAATTTTTCCTTGCCCCTTTTCTCTATCTGAATATGATAGTTTAGGTGATTTATGCAATAAGTGGCAAAATGAAACTTTTAAATATTTATAAATAATGCAATCATGTATTACAAAAAAACGCTGTTAGTGTTGAATTTGTGCTCATTAGAGGAATGACTCATTTATATAACTGCCAACTCAAAGTGAACTCTTTACAGGGAATCTGATCATATGTACCTCAGAGTAGTCTAAAAGTGAAGCAATATCAAAATATCAGCATCAGAATCTCTATCACCTCATTTTTGTATTTCCTATTGCTCAATGCCATCCCAGTTCCAAGAGTCACATGTTATATTAGTAAAGAGAACAAGTGTACTATTTCTTATATCAAATGACAACCAGAAAATAAAAGGATGATACCAACATTGATTATATTTGGTGTTTCATATGTATTAAATATATGTATATATTTATATATATTAAACAATATATAATAATATGTCATTACATCCATAAGCATCATCTGTGTTTTATAAGTAATCCAACTCCAAAGATTATGCTCTTAACCAACAGTGTGTGCTAAAGATGTTTATCTTTTGATGAAAATTGAACTTCATAATTAGTAAGGACTAGCTAAGGTGAGCACCAGCTAGTTTTGCCTTTGCCATTTGTTGGTCTGTCATTCACTTCCTAGTTTCTGACTCACAGATCCTCTTTGTTGATCTTACCTAGACATCTTTATGTGTATGTATTTATGTATATCTAAGTGTCTGTGATATGGAGCCAAGTCACATGAACTCTATACCTTCTATTGTTTGATAAAAAAAAGTGTCTAATAAAGAACTGTTGTCACTTTCTAATCTAGGGAGACCAACTATTTTAGTTTGTCCAGTACTAGGGGTGTTCTCAGGGTATAGGACTCAGTTTTAAAACTAGGATAAAAGTCCCAGGGAAAACTGAGATGAATTAGTCATTCTATCTTTATGTTTTGCTGTGCATAGTTAGAAGCAGTAGAATTTCCTAACCCAGTCTTTTTCCACACACATTTAATTGTCTTTCTTTTAAGTTGTAGAATAACCTAAAGTATCTTACAGTATGTGTGGAGATGATTTAAACTAATATCTGCAACCCCTGGAACAAATAAAGGCTTTCTTTTGTTTAAAGTTTATACAAAACAATGCCATGGTTTAGATGTATTCACAAGTTACTGTGCAGAGGCTTCAATAATGAGGATTTTGTTTTAAGAGACTTTAAGGAAATATCTGAAACCTGTTAGATTACCAGTGTTAATCCTTTTCCCATAGAGACAGCTGTTCCTATAAGCTTTCGTTTATCATCTTTAATTTTCACTTAAGAAGGCATAAACTTCAAGTGACACTCCTCTCCAGAGCTGGCAAATTATACTAACTCATTGCTTTCTGGTGTTCAGCTGGAGAGCCAGATAGATTGCACTTTGATGTCTGCATGCTGAATGGCCATCAGGTAATAATAATAATGCAAGATGCATAGAAGTGTGTTTTCAATAATACATAGGCTGAAATATGAGTAAACTTCCTTCTACCAATAATTGCACTTGTACTTGAAGTAATAGCTCTTTGAGAGTATAGAGAATAGATCTTTATAATGTTTAATTCTAGATCATTAGATGATGGGCTCTCAGTCTCGACAGAGCTCATGGTATGCATGGAGAGATCACTTTTATTTCACTAAGATCATCTTAGGCACACTGTACAACTGAAGAACATTTCAAACTCCCTAATGATCAGAACTTCGGTTACCATCTATGATTTGTGTCTGTTTATACGTATCTGCATGACTCTCTTATAACGAGTATGTTATTTAGGCATATGTTTGGTGACAGGACTTGCATTTCAATTTCCTCAAGGCTATATTACTAAAAAAAAATCAGTGCAATGAAACACAATGGTAATCACATGTACATTCTACTCTCAGCACATAAACATTTATTATATAACTTTTCCAGACAAGGCTCTCCTAGAAATTCTTAAGAGACCTCCTATGTAAGTATATAATAAATGGGAGGTAAATTTCAAACAAATAGCTTATTTTTATTTCCAATTCAGTCATCCATTATGTAGGTCCATTATGTTCTGGCTCCTGTGGAGCTGAACACTGCAGGAGCAATAAGTTGAGCAGTGCTGACTACCATTCTGATTAAACCAGAAGCTGAGACAGAGTAATTTAAATAGAATAGGCTGGCCAATGGCTGGATGGAGGGGATGGAATGAAGTGAGGAAGTAATTTACAGAATTGGACAGCATCACAAAGGTGAGATTATCCAGGCTCAATCCCTCATCCATATCTCATGTGGTCTTCCTTGGAATACTGTGGCCATCACCTGCTGTTAAAACTCACTTTGTTCTCTTGCAGGTTAGCAAATAACGTCTATTTGAAACTATTAGGATTTGCAATGGTTTCACTAAGGGAAAAACCCACAGAGCTTTAAATAAGAAACTGCACCTGTATTTATATAAGTTTGTCTTCATATAATCTACACTCTGGTAATTGAAAATCAAACAACAAATGTAAAAATGAAGGTTATTTAGGTCCAAGAGTATAGAACAAATAACAATAAAATTGTGATTCACATTGCTGATAGAATCAGAGATATTTATAACAGATTTTGGACAACCTTCTTTGCCTTTAGAAAAACTGGTCAGTTAGAACTTAGGGCAGAGTTGAGGGTAATCTTTAATAATGAATTTAAACATTTGTAGATTTAATGATTCTTCCCATTTACTACAAATGATAGTAGTTCCTTTGCTGAGACATGAATTTGAAACACAAAGTAAATATCAGGGTTTAGAAAAAGTTTTGTGGTGAGTGTTCAAATCTAGATATCTACCCCTTCTCAAAGCAACCTTGTTGGTCTCATTTAACACAACATTTTATTGAATTCACACAATGATTGGTGAAATTGGTATTGCCATCTATATTACACAGATAAAAAATGAGGAAATGATATGCTATTGTGAATTTCATGGATTTTGACAATCGCTGATGTCTTTGAAAATACCTTTTGTTAATAGTATCAAAAAGTATGTAAAAAATACAAATTGTATGTTCATACTGGCAGTCTGATTAAATTGAGTGAAATATTATGGAAGTAGTTTGTTTAATCACTATAAAACTAATGACCAGTTTACTTCTTATGGAATCAATACCACTATCATGTATATTTATAAAATTTCATTACTGGTCTTATGATAATTATTAAGCCTTTAAATTCAAAAATTAGTAAACATTCTGGCTATAATTAGAAACATTTCAAAGACTTCCTTTCAGATATTCAATTAATATTAAATACTTGTTTTCTTAGGAAATGCTGTGAATCAAGTGCTTTCCTATTTCTGTCTTTTAGTCTTCAGAATGTGGAGTCCTTTTAGGAGATTTTCTTTCTGGAATTACATAATAACTTTTTAGTAAGGAAATTAAATCCTAAAGATCAAACATGGTATGTATAGATAGAATTTGGCCCTGACACAGTGCTTGCCTAAATCCTGCTTTCAAAAAGATTAAGGCAAAATTATCTTGTGCAAAATATTGCAAAATAGTTGACAATTTGTTCATCTATTACAGAGTATTGCTCAATACCTTAGGGTGAGTCTAGGAGATCATCAATCCTGCTTTTGCATCCCAATTCAAATTGAAAACATAAAATTTAGTGGGTACAAATTAAATTAATGACAGCAAAAACACACAGGCCTGTTTTATACTGTGTGATGCAAACATAAAGTTGACAATTATTACCACAGTGTACTCTGTAGCCTTGTAACCATGGGTTGATTTATTTCATGTACCTTTTCTAGCATGACAGAAAGCCAACCTACAGGGCGCCACACTCTTGGAGATAGTTCCAGCCAAAATAGCCACAGTAGGAAAGAGCAAATGCCGCCTATTAGCTTGCCTTGTACTCTAATCCCATTTTTGGGAGTGGGAGTAGAGGCAAAAACATTTTTGAAAGAGCAGGTGGACACAATAAGCCATCCAAAAGTAAGAATATCTTGGACAATAACTGGTATTAGTTTTACCAGTACTTTACTCTCTAAATCTCTCAGCAGAGGACTCCAAATTCTCAGGCTACTGTGTAACACAGAGTATGAGTCATAAATTAGTGTTGACATCTTTTATGACTTCTCTTACTGTGTAGGTTTCCAGATAGTGAGGCCTAAAGTACACTTCCCATCTCTTGTATCTTTCTAAAGGAAAAAATTTACACCAAGAGAAAAATTCCTCCTTTCCCTGGGCAGCATACATCTTTTTTTCTTTGTAATGGGAATATTAAAGTTAATGTTCACATTTATTATATTCCCTAATTACACATGGAAACAAAAAAGCATAATTCAGAGCTGTTCTATAAAATACAAGTTGTATATGATTTAAATTTGTGAGCAGTATATACTTTATTCCAGGCAATATATCTGTTATGTTATTCTCCTGTCACAGGCATAAATCAACAGAGAATGTCTTTCCCTGGAGAAGAATTGTATGCTGCCTTTCCTCCCTATGTAAACAAAACATGGTTTTCCTCTACAAACAGGACTTTAATTTCATTCATTTTTAGAGAAAACTTCCAATGACTATATTGGTCTTGTAAGTTTGCTTTGATTTTCTAAACTTAAAAGCAAGCAGAAGTTTACTCAGATTAAAAGAACAAAGAAAGTGATCTGTTCATGAGAATTTTATAAGCACCAAGTTACATAAGAGCCTTTTCTTTAACTTTTGTATTAAAGAAAAGTTAACAGTTAAGTTGGTTTAACATGAAAACTTAATAGACTACAGCCCTCATGAAATAATACAGATTGCTGATTCCATAGTCTCAGACCATGCTAATTAATTTTTTTTTTCAGTCCAGTCAGTTCATTGTTTTTCACACAGTCAAGAGTCAATTACTTGGATAAACAAAACTTAGCAATACTCCTTCAGTTTTATTTGAAAATTAAGTTTCAAATAAATTACATATTTTATAATGGGATCTGTGTTGGGAAAGTAGAAAATAACAGATAACCACAGTCTTGTCCATATGCTGCTGCTGCTGCTGCTAAGTCGCTTCAGTCGTGTCCCACTCTGTGCGACCCCATAGATGGCAGCCCACCAGGCTGTGCCATCCCTGGGATTCTCCAGGCAAGAATATTGGAATGGGTTGCCATTTCCTTCTCCAATGCATAAAAGTGAAAAGTGAAAATGAAGTCTCTCAGTCGTGTCCGACTCTTCGTGGCCCCATGGACTGCAGCCTACCAGGCTCTGCCGCCCATGGGATTTTCCAGGCTAGAGTACTGGAGTGGGTGCCATTGCCTTCTCCTTCTTGTCCGTGTACTGTTTTATAAATGTAAATTGATCAATTGAACTGAAAAATCTCGTATCAGCCATCCCTTTCATTCTCCCTGCTCCCATTTTCAGTTTAATTGTTTTGCACACTGAGTTATTTTATAAAGATGGCTATTGACAAATCTTTTTTGTTATAAGATTATTCTCCCCCTCTATTTTCAATGGATTTCTGAGATTATTATTCCCAATTACAGTTTTTATGTGATTAACTTTATTTTTGTTTGGTGTCCAATGCTTACAAATCACATCCAGATTCTGTACTTTGGGTTAAGGTATAACAAAGATCTCTACCCTATCTTTATTATCTTCCTAACTTTGGGAAATATTTTAGTTATTTAAGACTATGTAATATTCTATTTGGTCTTACCCCAAACTTTCTGTTTTCTCAATATGAAACCCCATCTCTGCTACTGTCACTTTTCACCTGACCTTTCACAATGTATTTTTAGACTCAGGCTACTTGAAAAAAACTTCCATCTTCTAATCTCAACATGCCTGTTCCTTTTCTACTCCCCTCTGGGTTCAGAGGAATACCTTTCAGTCTTGTTTACCAGAGCTAACCTGCCTACTGAGGCTATGATTCTTTCTTATCCTTTGTGACTTTTCTCTCTTTTCAAATCTGTCTCTTCAGTGTATCTTTCCAGTCCACTAAAAATGTGTTCAAAAGAACTTCATTCTAAAAATTAGTAACAGGAAAAAATAAAGGTTTATAACCTCAAATCTTGTACCCATCAAAGTTGATACACTTAACCTCTCTACTGCAATAATTATTGGACAAGTTAGTGTTTACTGCTTCTGTATTATAATTAATGCCCAAATCATAAATCCTTTGGAGTTAGGCTTGATTCTCATGATTCTTCACAACTGCTCTTATAAATATAATCAAATCATTATTCTTAGGCTAAAATTTATTGAAGGTTTTTTATTTCCAGCAGAGCCTAGAGCCTTCACATGGATGATACTTTAACCCACACATAGATAACAAATTGGAAGTTAGAAAACTTAGCAAATCACCCAAGGGTACAAAAGAGCTAGAAAGTGGCAAAACATGGGATTAATTTCAGGTTTTCTATTTCCAGAGCTTATATACTACCAGGCTTCTTCTTACTAGAAACCAAATTTCAAAACAAACAAGTTATCACAGAATTATTTAGTTGTTATCTTGAATTTTCTGTATGATTCATCACTATTAACTGCCATGTTAATTCATTTTTATACTTCCTTGATATCTGATATTGCAGGATTTCTGTTTCCTTCCTAATATGCTGCCTGTTTTTTGTTTGTTTGTTTGTTTGTTTGTTTGTTTTTAGTTTCTTTACTGCTACACTTTATCCATCCTTCATTTAGTCAAACGCAGGTGTTACCCAATGAATATGTCCATGACCCTTTGTTCTCTGGACAAAATCTGTCTTTATACTCTTACATCTTTTGAAATATCATGTCTATGTAACTATATCCCAATTTTATAAATCCTGTACTGACCTTCCTGAGATGTAAGTGTTAATTTTTAACTGACTCTGGTCATTCCTTACTTCTTATTGAGGCTGAATATAATAACTTTACCTCAAGATAAAATCATAAGGCTAAATATTGTTACTATGATGTCATGACAGACATCCTTCTTTCCTGACCCCATAGCTACCAGTTCTCCAAATCCAATGAAGATTGAGGAACTGGTTTAAAAGAGGAAATATATTGTTCAGAACTGTAGAAAAAAGGGATATAAAAAGTAGAGCAATAAGCCATTTTATTGAGTAATAAAATAAAACTAGAATTTTTCTATAGAACTGAGTATTTCAACCTTTGAGATAACATGTTATATTTTGGAATATTTCTTAGGTGATAAGGTTCCTATGACTGTATTTATCAGTTCCATTCCTTTCTTGAAACTCAAATGCAGACTTGACCATAGCCTTATTTTCTCCAGTTAATTATCTTAAAATATACTCTTATTTTACTCTTCCAAGTCATCATCAGTGGTTATTGTTTCAGATGAATGGCTACTCATGATCCCTAGAGTCATGTTATGACTTGATCATGGTAAATTATTAAGTAAATGGAGGAACATTTAGGATACTGGAGAACATTAGGATCTCTCTTTAATTAATCGATACAAATGGTCTTCTGGTATAAGTGGACAATCTGAGCTCTGAGCTTCCTTGGACTCTTAACAGTATCTGCATAGAATCATCTCTCTGTTTCTTCAGCTAATTTTTGTGGGGCAGGATGATAATTGATCTTAGATAAGAACATTTTTTTTAGGATTAAACAATTATTTTTTTTTCTCTTCATATGATGTCTTATAAGACATGGGATGCTACATGTTTATTTGTATTTCCTGGCTTTAAAAATCAAAACTCTATCAAGGGGGCCCACCTGCACTGGCACAACCTAAGTTTCTGGACCATGCTCAGCTGCTTTAGTCTGTGGTGCTCAGAAATAGCCATCATTGATGCAGCTGTTCCTTTATAATAACATCTTTATGCATTGAAGACATTTTGTTCTCTATGATAGTTACCAAGGCCGTTACCTAGTGTTTAGTTCTCCCATTTTCTGGAAATACAGTGCAGCTGTGTTTCCCTGTGTTCTTCAAGTTGAAAATGGCTGTCTGACTTGTTTTTGTAAATGGAATGTGAATGGAACTGACACATTTTACTTCCTTTTGGAATTTATTAACAGCCAATGAGCAATTTGCTAGATTCTCTTCCTCCTGCATGAAGAGTTTCTGCTCTAGAATCTTTCTAATCTGTGAAGCTTACAAGCCAACAACATAAACATTATCAATGAACTTTCTAGAAATATAGAATGTCAGATACTTCTCCAGAGTTAAGTCAATATATGCATTTTAACAAGTGATTTGTATGCACATTAAAGTTTGAGAAGTATTTTCATGAAAGCTGTTTTATCCAGTGTCTCAGAGTAGAGACATATTGGAAGAGAGCTGCCATCAAAACCAATGTGAACTTGTAGCACAAATGGAAGCAAACTATAATTGTTTTAAGCTCTATAGATATGAAGCTATTTTTTACCACAGTATAAGCTAGCTATAACAATTGAGACAAACATCAAAAACCCCACTGCAACATAGGATAAGCGACCCCATATCCAAACTGAAAATGTGGTACCTACACATGAAATTTGAAATGTTAGAACAATTAAGCCCTTCTCAAATATGCAATGTCCTATATTAAAGATTTATTAAAAAAAAAAAACCTTCAAATTATGTTATTTTTCCATTATATAAAATAGAACTTTATTTTATTTTATTTTATTTATTTTTCATTGTAGAAAAAAATGGATAATATCTCCACAATGAAAAATTTTATTGTGGAAACATTTAACATAAAATGTATAATCTTAACCATTTTAACTATATAGTGAAGAGGTGTTAAACAAATTCATAATGTTGTGATACTATTAGCACCATCTATCTTTAGAACTCTGCTCATGCATGACATTTTGAGGCAGTTTTCTTCTATTTCTATTTTGCTGATTTTTTTTTTTTTTAACTAAGTAAAGGTGTTGAGTTTTGTCAGATGCTTTTGCTTTTTCTTTATCAATTGAATGATAATGGGGTTAAAAAATAGTTCTGCTAATATGGTATATTTCATTGGTCATTTTTTATATGTTTCATCATCTTTTCATTCCAGAAATACATCCTACTTTAGTGTGTGGTATAGTTCTTTTCATATGCTGTTGAATTTGGTTTGCTATTTTTTTTAAAATTTTTGCATCAATGTTCATAAAGGATATTAATTTGTAGTGTTCTTTCCTTGTAATCTCTCTTTCTGACTTGGATATCAGGGTAATTTTGACCTCTCAAAATTATTAAGTAAGTGTTCTCTCCTGTTTGTTTTTGAAAATTTGATAAGTGTTAGTGTTAGTTTTCTTAAAATGCTAGGTAGAATTCACCAATGAAGCCATTAGGTCCAGGGCTTTTTTTTTTTTTTAATTATTGATTCAGTCTCCCTCCTAGTTTTAAGTCTGTTCTAACTTTCTGTTTCTATGGATTTAACCTTACTAGGTTTTGTTTTTTGTAGGAATTTTTCCCTTTCATCTACATTATCCAGTTTGTTGGTATACAATTTGAACAGCATTCTCATAAAATGATTTTATTTCTATAGAATCAGTTACAATGCTCTTATTTTTATTTCTGGTGTTATTAATTTAGTCCTTTTTTTCCCCTTATTCTATCTAGCTAAAAGATGTCTCAACTTTGTTAATCTTTTCAAATAAATAACTTTAAATTTTATTGATTTTTCTCTCTTGATTTTCTATTTTTTATTTATTTGTTTCTGCCCTAATCTTTATTATTTCTTTCCTTCTGATGGATTTGAATTTGGTTTGTTCTTATTATTTTAGTTCTTTATTTCTAAAGTTAGATTGCTGATTTAAACTTTTTCTTTAATATAAGTATTTATAGCTACACATTTTCTCATTAGGTGTACTTTCTCTATGTCCTATAAATTTTGATATTTTGTTTGCATTTTTGTCTGTATTTTGCAATTCTGTCTGTGATTTCTTCCTTGATCTATCAGGTTTTTAGAAGACATTGTCCAATTTCTATATTTTTCTTCAAGTTTTCATTCATTTATTGATTTCTAACTTCATCCCATTGTAGTTAGAGAACATGCTTTTTTATGATTTTTGCCATTGTAAATCTGTGAAGACTTAATTTGTTACCTAATGTATTATCTATCCTGAAAAATGTTTCATGGGACCTTGAGAAGATTTGCATTCTGTTGTTTTTGGGTAGAATGTTCTGTATTTGTCTCTAGTTGGTTTATTATGTTATTCAAATCCTCTGTTTCCTTACTTATCTTCTAGCTTGGTGTTTTATCCATTATTGAGAGTGGAATATTGAAGTTTGTAACTATTATTGTGGAACTTTCTCCCTTTAATTCTGTCAGTTTTTCTTCATATATTTAAATTATCTTTTATTTTTCCCCTAAAGTAATTTTTTAGATATTTATTTAATTTCAATTGATAATTTCTTTATGATATTGGTTTGATTTCTGTCATACATCAACATGAATTAACCAAATGTTTATGTATATTCCCTCCCTTTTGAATTTCCCTCCCATCTCCTGCCCATGAAAGATCTTTTATTAAATGTTTATTATCATTATATATTCTTACTGATTTGAACCTCTTGTTAATATATAGTGTACTTTTTGTCTCTTATAGTTGTTTGATTTAAAGTTTCTTTTTTTTTTTTTTTTAATAAAAGTGTAGCCACTCATGCTCTTTTTGAGTTGCTGTGTGCATGGAATGTCTTTCCATCCTTTCAGTTTCAATCTTTCTACTGAAAAAAAAAATGCACAAAAGTTGAGAATTTTGTTTTATTCATTTTATGAACCTCAAGCCTGGAAGGCAGTCTTTCAGATGGTGCTGAGGGACTGCTCTGAAGAGATAATGGAACAGTTGGGATATATAGGCGTTGAAACAAATACCAAGTAGTCAGGCTATCAAAAACTACTGCTAATTAAAGAAAACCAGATATTTCAAGATAATGAATTTGTTAGCACTTTTCAGTGTATGGGAAGATGCAAGAGTCTGGGCTTATTGAAATTATCCCTTTGATATGTACCTTAGCTCTCTAGGGCCAGTATCCTGTTCTTTCCCGTCCTGAGTTCCCCCAGGGTACACCACTGGGACTCTCTGCAGTGGCTAAGGACATGGCAATGTACAGCACATTAGTTTCCTTCGTGAGATCTCTTGGGCTAACTCTTGGGAAGGGTGGGATGCGGGGAGGTACTGGCTGATGGCTCGATGGCCACACATTGTTTGTTTGCTGATATAGCAAATGGCATTTTTCATCACAAACCCCTTTGTGTCTTTGGATCTAAAGAGAATCTCTTCTAGACAACAGTCAGATCATTTTTTTTTTTTTACACATTTTGTCAATCTTTGTCTTTTGATTTGATTTAATCAGTTTACATTTAAAGTAATTACTGATAAGGATGGGCATACTTTTAGTATTTTCCATATGTCTTGTATTTGTTTCCCATTTGTCTCATAGCTTTTTTGTACTTTTTCTGCATTACTGTCTTACTTATGTTTAGTTGAATTTTTTTTCAATGAAATGTTTAAATTTCTTTCTCATTTCCCTTTGTGCACATTCTAAAGCTGTTTTCATTGTGATTGCCATAGAGTTTACATTTAAAGTCTTAAAGTTTTAACACTCTAACTTGAATTTATAGAACTTAACTAGATTAAGTTCAATAACTGGAGAAAGAAATGGCAACCCACTCTAGTATTCTTGCCTAGAGAATCCTGTGGACAGAGGAGCCTGGTGGGCTGCCATCTGTGGGGTCACACAGACTCAGACATGGCTGAAGCAACTTAGCAGCAGCAGCAGCAAGTTCAATAACATACAAAACTCTGCTCCTTTTAGCTCTGTCCTCACCTTTTTCAGTTTTTAGTATCACAGAATTAAGTCTTTGCATATTGCATGCCCCCAAATATAAACTTTTTTTTTTAATTTTAAATAGATTAGTCTGTTAAATTATGTAGAAAAATGTGGCATTAGCAAACATTACAATAGCTTTTCAACTAACATGCATATTTTTTAACATATTAGTTTCTTGAATCATATATACAACAAAAGGTGGATTTACAAACCATTGTTAAAATAATATCAGATTTGGTATTTATCTGTGTACTTATCTCTACTATGATCTTTATTTCTTCATACGGCCTCAAGCTATTATCTAGAGTCATTTTATTTTAGCCTTCAGGATCTTCTTTAAAAATTCAACAAAGGTCTAATAGCAACAAATTCCTCAGCTTCTGTTCACCGAGAAATGTCTTAATTTCTTCTTTATGTTTGCCAGATATAGGATTCTTGTTAACATTTATTTTGTGTTTTTTTTGTTTGTTTGTTTGTTTTAGCACTTTGATTATATTGGCTAACTGCTTTCTAGCCTCTGATGTTTCTGGTAACAAGTCTCCTTATAATTTTATTGAGGATCCTTTGTATGTGATGGGTCACTTCTTACTATTTTCAAAATTATCTCTTTAGCTTTTGAAAATTTATTATAATGTGTCTTGATGTGGGACTCTTTGAGTTCATCTTCAAGTTTCTTTAGCTTCTTGGATGTTTGCATTAGTGTCCTTCCTCAAATATGGGATGTTTTCTGACTTTAATCATTCAAATATTCTCTCTACCCTTTTCTCTCTTCTCCTTCTGATATTTTTGTAATGTATATGCTGACCTAGGGTGTCCCTTAGATTCTTAATGCTCAACTCACTTTATTTATTTTTTTATTCCTTAGACTCCATAATTTCCATCATTCTAACTTTAAGTTTACTTATTCTTTATGCTGCCTGCTCAAATCTGCCTTAGAATCCTACTAGTAAAATTTTCATCTCAGTTTTACTTTTCAACTATAGAATTTCTTTTTGTTATCTTTTAGGTTTTCTGTGTCTTTTCTGAAATTTCCATCTTTTTATACCTTATTTTCTTGACTTTCTCTACATCTTCCTTTGTTTCCTTTCTTTGCATTGCACATTTTTGAGACAGTCATTTTATTTTATTTTTTTTTCTATTTTTACTTTACAATTGTGTATTGGTTTTGCCATACATTGACATGTTTTCACCTATTAGATCCATCAACAGGTCTTTCTCAGGAAAAGGTTTTGTTGACTGAACTATGTTCATGTTTCTTTCTCCTGTGTTTTTTGTTGTTGTTGGTGCTGTTGAAAACTAAGCATATGAACATAATTATATAGTAATTCTGCTAATTAAATAGATTCCCTCTTTCACACATTTGCTCTTTTTTCACTTTGTTTATTTTTAGTTGATAAAGGCTCTTTCCCTTTTAAGAGCCTGAGGTGTCAATTCAAAGTTTTCTCAATTTTATCTGAGACTGTGCCTTTCCCTAGGGATATATAGTGGCTTTCTTTAATCTGCCACTACCTCCACACACACATATGCAGTTGCTTTTGAATGTTCTCATCTTTAATGAGTGGCTCCCAAAGGGGAAAAAATATTAAAATTAAGTAAACTTAGGCACTAGCTTTATAAGTCTTCTGATAGTCTATTCAGTCAGAAGGGAAAGGGCTTTCCACAATGAGAGGAGGCATAACCATGGCTGCCTTCCTATTTGTCTTTACCTCTGAGATCTGAAGAAGCAATGAATGATCAGAGCACAGATTCTGATAATTAAAAGGCAATGACCTCTTCCCATCCTGGCTCCTACTAGTTGCATGCAAACTGTGTCTGGAATGCATGTGTGACTGCCTGACATGGGCTAGGGTGGTGGGGAGTAGTTGTTGCTATGCTAAGACCTGAAAGTGACTAGAATTAACCACAATTTACCATCTAAATTTCCTTCTGTAAATTATGAGCTTTCATTAGACTTCAGAGTTCCAAAATAGTTACATCTATTCTGATAGTGCAGTGTTGTAGGTAGCAAGAAATTATTGAAGCTTCCTACTTCACTGTCTTCCCCTATATTATTTATACCTTTACTTTTGTTAAACAGACTTATTGAAATACAATTGATATACAAAGAAATGTACATATTTAACACATTTAATTGATGAATTTGGCTACATGCAATCACCTATTACACTATCGCAGCAATTAAGATAATAGACATATGCAACACCTTCTTTCAGAGTTCCCTCAGGCCTCCTCTCTCTTTTTTTTTTTTTTTTTTGGTGGTATAAACATTTAGCATGAGATCTACTCAATTAACAAATATAGAATTACACAATACTTTATTCTTACTGGCAAAGTATTATAGAGCAGGTCTACAGAACTTATTCATGTAACATAAATACAACTTTATACATTTCAAATGATTGACCTTTACTTTTTAACAAGCATAATTAATATATAAATACATGGATTCTTCAAATCAGTGTGACTAGTGTAATATTTGGAGCTCCTCAGTAATATCACTAAAAATATAACTATTGCTTTCTCTTAAATTCAAAGAGAATTTTTTCCAGCAGTTTCCTGTACCATAGGAAGATGAACAATCTTGAATTTTTTCTTTTAAAACAGAGGTTTCACTATTTTCTAAGTGAATCCAGATTATTTAACAATTGTAATTCTGTGAGCCAAATTACATGCTAATCATCTATGTCATTATTATTGTCAATTTCATGGGACAATCCTATAAAAGAAATGTCTTATTCCTGGTTACAGGCTAAAAACAAAATAAACAAAAATTAACCAAACAAAAGAAATAGAAATTAAAAAAAGCAAAGTAAGAGCTTTGTTGAAAATGTAAGAGGCATATCAAATTGGGCTCGTAATGATGGATGTATGTTTCTAAATGTCAGTATATGTATCTTTACTGGAAACCAAGAGTTTAAATCATGGGTTTGAATGAGATCACTTGGGATTTATGATCCTAGGATTTTCATTAGGAGAAGGAAACTAATGTCATTGGTAGGTAACAATCATTCTAGTAAAAAAAAAAAAATATATAGCATGTTTGGGTAATTTAAAAAAGAGAGAAAAGTTTAATAGGAGAAGATTAGGAGATTTTATTAATGCATGGACTCCATCATGCATTAATAAAGAGAGTTGGGCAGTGTCCCAGACTAGACAAATAAAAGTGGGATACAACACAAATTACTTCCCATTCTCTCTCATTAGTGTATGGTAATGCACCATGAATTAATAGGGGAATCCAGAGTAGAAACCTTCACTCATCTGTTCTTGAAATTCCCTGCAATGTATTCTACCATGTGATATGCAACCATAAATTGAAAAATTTTAAGTTCAGTGTTGTATACTTGATCAAGTAAAAACAATAAAATTTACCTATTTGAGGGAATGTGTTCCTATTAGGAATCTACAAAAACACAGTAAACAGCATTCTAAATTAACTAATGAACAGTTGGAAGAAAAATTTTTATACAGAGTGAAGTAAGCCAGAAAGAAAAACACCAATACAGTATACTAATGCATATATGTGGAATTTAGAAAAATTTTCAAATATTTCTATACACAAATGCTAAGCCATTCAATTCAACTGCATCATGAGTAATTTAAATCAAACCTTTGCATAGGACTTAAGGGATGATTCAAACACACCTATCCACCAAAATAATCCCAAGTTGATCACATTTTGCCTTGCTTGTTGTTGATATTAGGATTCTGTAACACTAAGACTATATACTATTAACCAGATTACTTACATAGTGCAACTGAGAAATTCAAGGCCATGCCCTAAAAAATGTGACAGAGTCTAAACAGGCAACCCAGAAAGGAGCCAATAGCACATATTCAAGAAATAAAAATTAAACCTATGACTTAAAATAATAATTGTCATAGAAGCCTTTGAAGTCGAATTTCTGAGAATAGTCCCTGAACTCAGAAAAAAAACTTACATTGAGATTCCAGCAATAAAACCTATTACTTTAAGCAAGTCACTTATTCTCTTGAAACCTCAGCTTCCTAATCTATAAAACTGAGATCTAATGCGCACTTTATTCTAAGGAAGAAAGAGATGATCATATGAGAAACCTAAAAGACCTGATATTACAGGTTAGCTTTTTAACTCTTCCTAGGAAACGTACCTTTACCAAATTGAATTCACTAGCATAAAGTGAATGCACTGAATATTGTGTGTAAACAATAACTTTCTCAGCCTTAAGGAAAAAAAAATTCTTTCTAATATGTATCAAAAATATTTCCCTTCAATATATGCAGTCACTATTTACAGTAAGGTAAGACGGTTCTCCTAAAGAAATTACTTCAGTTTGATTTGTAATCTAAATGGATTCTGGACTATGAAAGTACATTCTTAGTTGATTAAGGGATTTTGAGAACAAAGGTGTGAAATCATTTTAACTGTCTACTATGGAAACAGTGTCAGACTTTATTTTTGGGGGCTCCAAAATCACTGCAGATGGTGATTGCAGCCATGAAATTAAAAGACGTTTACTCCTTGGAAGAAAAGTTATGAGTAACCTAGATAGTATATTCAAAAACAGAGACATTACTTTGCCGACTAAGGTCCGTCTAGTCAAGGCTATGGTTTTTCCAGTAGTCATGTATGGATGTGAGAGTTGGACTGTGAAGAAGGCTGAGCACCGAAGAATTGATGCTTTTGAACTGTGGTGTTGGAGAAGACTCTTGAGAGTCCCTTGGACTGCAAGGAGATCCAACCAGTCTATTCTGAAGGAGATCAACCCTGGGATTTCTTTGGAAGGAATGATGCTAAAGCTGAAACTCCAGTACTTTGGCCACCTCATGTGAAGAGTTGACTCATTGGAAAAGACTTTGATGCTGGGAGGGATTGGGGGCAGGAGAAGAAGGGGACAACAGAGGATGAAATGGCTGGATAGCATCACTGACCTGATGAATGTGAGTCTGAGTGAACTCTGGGAGTTGGTGATGGACAGGGAGGCCTGGCACGCTGCAATTCATGGGGTCGCAAACAGTTTGACACGACTGAGCAACTGAACTGAACTGAACTGATGATTTATCAACCAAGTGTAGAATGCAGATTTAAAACAAATACTTATAATTTTATGTGATCCATAGGACAGAATTATTCTTTCTTGAAAGCAGTATTTTTGACACACAAAGATATCTTAAAAGATGTAAGAGGCATAATGTTTGGAAAGGCCCTTGAGTATCTGCAGTGTCACATTTTTCAATGCAATTGGAAAGAAATCTATTTATAATTCTCATGGATGAATAGTTCACTTTAGCGTATATGGAATTAATTCTTTAAACAAAGGTGAAATATTCCTTTCTTTTTTCCTTATTTTGATTTAAGAACTGCCAGAGTCACTCCCTCTAAAAAGTCACAGCCTTGTGTCTTTTTCTATTGACAGGCAGCTTTGCAATACCACTGATGTCATCAATTCAGTTCAGTTTAATCACTCAGTTGGGTCTGACTCTTTTTGACCCAATGAACTGCATGCAGCACGCCAGGCTTCCTGTTCATCACCAAATCCTGTAGCCTACTCAAACTCATGTCCAATGCGTCGGTGATCCCATCCAACCATCTCAGCCCCTGTCATCCCCTTCTCCTCCCACCATCAATCTTTCCCAGCATCAGGGTCTTTTCTTGAGTCATTTCTTTGCATTAGGTGGCCAGAGTATTGGAGTTTCAGCTTCAGCATCAGACCTTCCAGTGAATATTCAAGACTGAATTCCTTTAGGATTGACTGGATTTCCTTGTAGTCAAAGGGACTCTCGAAGTCTTCTCCAACATCACAGTTCAAATGAATCAATTATTCAGCACTCAGCTTTCTTTATGGTCCAACTTTCAGATCCATACATAACTACTAGAAAACCATAGTTTGACTAAATGGAATGTTGTGGTCCGTCTTTGTAAAGTAATGTCTCTGCTTTTTAATGTGCTGTCTAGGTTGGTCATAGCTTATCTTCCAAGGAACAAGTGTCTTTTAATTTCATGGCTTCGGTCACCAGATGCAGTGATTTTGGAGCCCATAAAAACAAAGTCTCTGACTGTTTCCATTGTTTCCCCATCTATTTGCCATGAAGTGATGAGACCAAATGCCATGATCTTAGTTTTCTGAATGTTGAGTTTTAAGCCAACTTGTGCACTCTTCTCTTTCACTTTCATCAAGAGGCTCTTTAGTTCCTCAATTTCTGCCATAACTGTAGTGTCATCAGCATAACTGAAGTTACTGATATTTCTCCCAGCAATCTTGATTCCAGCTTGTGCTTCACCCAGCCTGGTATTTTGTATGATGTACTCTGCATCTAAGATAAAAAGGCAGGGTAACAATATACAGCCTTGATGGACTCCTTTCCCCAACTTGGAACCAGTCTGTTGTTCCATGTCCAGTTATAACTGTTGTTCTTGACCTGCATACAGATTTCTCAGGAGGCAGGTCGGGTGGTCTGGAATTCCCATCTCTTTCAGAATTTTCCAGTTTATTGTGAGTCCAAGCAGTCAAAGGCTTTGGCATAGTCAATAAAGCAAAAGTAGATGTTTTCTTGGAACTCCCTTGCTTTTTCCATGATCCAGCAGATGTTGGCAATTTGATCTCCAGTTCCTCTGCCTTTTCAAAATCCAGCTTGAATATCTGGAATTTCACGGTTCACATACAGTTGAAGCCTGATTTGGAGAATTTTGAGCATTACTTTGCTAACCGGTGAGATGAGTGCAATTGTGTGGTAGTTTGAGCATTCTTTGGCATTGCCTTTCTTTGGAATTGGAATGAAAACTGACTTTTTCCAGTCCTGTGGCCACTATGAGTATCCCAAATTTGCTGGCATATTGAGAGCGGTACTTTCACAGCATCATCTTTTAGGACTTGAAATAGCTCAACTTGAATTCCATCACCTCCACTAGCTTTGTTCATAGTGATGCTTCCTAAGACACACTTGACTTCGCATTCCAGGATGTTTGGCTCTAGGTGAGTGATCACATCATCATGGTTATCTGGGTCATGATGATCTTTTTTGTATAGTTCTCCTGTGTATTCTTGCCACCTCTTCTTTTTTTTTTTTTTCCCACCTCTTCTTAATATCTTCTGCTTCTGTTAGGTCGAGATCATTTCTGTCCTTTATTGTATTCATCTTTGCATGAAATGTTCCTTTGATATCTCTACTTTTCTTGAAGAGATCTCTAGTCTTTCCCATTTTATTGTTTTCCTCTATTTCTTTGCATTGATCACTGAGGAAGGCTTTCTTAACTCTCCTTGCTCTTCTTTGGAACTCTGCATTCAAATGGTCTTTGGAACTCTGCATTCAAATGGATATATGTTTCCTTTTCTATTTTGCTTTTGGCTTCTCTTCTTTTCTCAGTTATTTGTAAGGCCTTACAACCATTTTTCCTTTTTGCATTTCTTTTACTTGGGGATGATCTTGATCACTGCCTCCTGTACAATGTCACTAACCTTTGTCTATAGTTCTTCAGGCTCTCTATCAGATCTAATCCCTTGAATCTCTTTCTCACTTCCACTGTATAATTGTAATGGATTTACTTTAGGTCATACCTGCATGGTCTACTGGTTTTCCCTACTTTCTTCAATTTAAATCTGAATGTGGCTGTAAGGAGTTCATGATCTGAGCTATAGTCAGCTCCTGGTCTTCTTTTTGCGGCCTGTATAGAGCTTCTCCATCTTTGGCCACAAAAAATATAATCAGTCTGATTTCGATATTGATCATCAGGTGAAGTCCGTGTGTAGAGTATTCTCTTGTGTTGTTGGAAAAGGTGTTTGCTATGACCAGTGCATTCTCTGACAACACTCTATTAGCTTTTGTCCTGTTTCATGTGTACTCCAAGGCCAAATTTGCCTGTTATTCCTGTTACTCCTACTTTTGCATTGCAGTCCCCTATAATTAAGAGGACATCTTTTTTGGGTTTTAGTTCTAGAAGGTCTTGTAGGTCTTCATAGAACTGTTCAACGTCAACTTCTTCAGCCTTACTGGTTGGGACATAGACTTGGATCACTGTGATATTGAATGGTTTGCCTTGGAAACAGAGATCATCCTGTCGTTTTTCAGATTGCATCCAAGTACTGCATTTCAGACTCTTTTGTTCCCTATGATGGCTACTCCATTTCTTCTAAGGGATTCTTGTCCACAGTAGTAGATATAATGGTCATCTGAGTTAAATTCACCCATTGCAGTCCATTTTAGTTTGCTGATTCCTAGAATGTCGACGTTCACCCTTGCCCTCTCCTGTTTGACCACTTCCAATTTGCCTTGATTCATGGACCTAACATTCCAGGTTCTTATGCAGTATTGCTCTTTACAGCATCGGACTTTACTTCCATCACCAGCCACATTCACAACTGGATATTGTTTTTGCTTTGGCTCCATCCCTTCATTCTTTCTGGAGTCATTTCTCCACTGATCTCCAGTAGCATATTGGGCACCTACAGACCTGGGGAGTTCATCTTTCAGTGTCCTATCTTTTTGCCTTTTTATACTGTCCTTGGTTTTCTCAAAGCAAGAATCCTGAAGTGTTTTGCCATTCCCTTCTCCAGTGGACCACATTTTGTCAGAACTCTCCGCCAGGACCTGTCCATCTTGGGCGGCCCTACATGACATGGCTCATAGTTTCCTTGAGCTAGACAAGGCTGTGTCCATGTGGCTAGTTTGGGGAGTTTTCTGTGATTGTGGTTTTCATTGTGTCTGCCTTCTGATGGATAGGGACAAGAAGCTTATGTAAGCTTCCTGATGGGTGAGACTGGTGAGTCATAGTTAGAAGTTATGTTTAATAGGTCATATTAAGCAAATTTAAAGGAGGTAGGAATATATTATGCATTGACAATGGACAATGGGAAATAGTTGATTATCTGATATATGACTTAAACAATTCTTTTAATAATATGGACATCTTTTACTTCATAACATTAAATGGTACCAAACTCAAATATCCTTGCTGTATTCTTGCTTAAAACATATAATAGATAAGACAAATCTTTTTATTTAGTTGATTTGTCTTTTTCTTTCTATCCCAGTAAATCCATGGTTTTGTTTCTAAAAAAACACACTGAATTAGATTATTGAAATAACACACTTTGTTAAAGTGGGAGGTAAGATTATTTCATGGTCGAGCAAAATTCTTTGTAAGGATAGGTAAATCTGTTAACTACCTGCAGAGTTGCTATACACCCAACAATTATCTCCAAAGTCTACCACAAAACAATTAAATTAACTTATGAGAAGAAATGCCCGATTAAAAGCTAGTCAGAAAATAAAATTTGCTAATAGTATAGAAAATCTCCCCAAAATATGAAGTAGCACAATATATCATGTTACTTGTTATGTGCTTTTCTGTATTTCCTATCATAAAAGTTTATGTCCATACCCTAATCCCTCTCTTCAAAAAATCTTTAGCTTGTTTTAATCATTCATTTTATTTGGATGTTAAGAATTTAGCTATCTGATGTTTTTATTCCTGGAAAGCTCCACAATTGCCTGCCTTCACTTGTGCACCAATATCACCTTATATTGTATAGTTTATTACCCTTCAGAATTGATGATCCTTCTTCTTAACAAATCTGGAATCACCTTGGGGTTCTGCTGCTGCCACTGGTATTGCTGGTAGTACACTGGTAGAGTTTTAATCACTTGGAAAGACTCCATTTATCTCCAAATTATTCTTGGGCAAAATGTGCTGATCTGAAACTTTGCTTAAGGTATGCATGGAGACATATCTTCTTTCATAGGTCCCATGTATACATTAGGTGACTACAAATGGAGTCCTACTTTTGTTAGTAACAGTGTAAAGTACTTAATGTATGGAAGAAACTTCCTGTTCTCTCAGGGAGCTCACAATCGATCCCAGATGACACAGAATATTATATGATTCACTATATATCAGAGGAATGAAAAGAGGAATGGCCACTGACCTATATTCAGCAAAGACTTTTTGGAAAGATGATTGAATTGCATTTTAAAGGTTAAATATACTCTTTTGGCAATGAAGAGTTGGGCAGTTTTGTGTGTGTGTGTGTGTAAATATATGTATGCTTTGGTGAAGTTGTTAGTGTTTCTGGTTATAGTCCAGGCACAAAGAAAACCTTGGGGGCGGTCCTAAAATGGCGGAGAAATAGGAAAGGAAGACCACTTTCTCCCTCACAAATTCCTCAAAGGATCATTTCAATGCGGAGCAAACTCCACAAAACAACCTCTGAATGCAGGCAGAGGACATCAGGCAACCAGAAAAACAGATCATTGTCTTCAAAAACAGGTAGGAAAAAATATAAAAGATGAGAAAAGAGACAAAGGAGGTTGGGAGGGAGCTCCATCCTGGGAAGGGAAGCCCGTCCCGGGAAGGGAATTCTAAAAAGAGAGGTTTCCAAACACCAGGAAACACTCTCCCTGCCGAGTCTGTGACAAGCCTTGGAAACCCAGAGGGCAACATAACAGGAAGGAAAAACAAATAAATAATTAAAACCAACAGATTACAAGCCCAACAGTAACTCCCCCAGCGGAAAAGCAGCGCAGACGCCTGCATCCACCACTAGCAAGTGGGGGCAAGGCAGGGAAGCGTGAGAGGCTCGGGCTGCCGTGCTCGGCAAGAATTGGGCAGAAACGCCCCACGCGTAACCAGAGCGATCGAACTTGGGCTAGCAAACCAGACTGGGGGATAGCTACCACGCAGAAAGCGCGAACATAAGACACCACCAGGACCACGCACAGAACAAAGGACAGAACAGAAATAGCTGGCTGCAGACCATCCCCCGCCGGGGACAGGCAGCCAGAGCCGTAAAGCCTGGAAAGGGGCAATCACAGCCCTGGAGAGACTTTACCTAACAAACTGCAGGCAGGCTTCTTTGCTGAGACTTCTGGGGGTGCTGGACCGTCACCATCCGCCTCACAAGGAGCACCAGCGGTACACCCAGAAAACTGAGCAGTAGAGACAGAGAAGGGGACAAGTCGCGGCGACCGCGCTCGCCAAGCTCCTGAGCTGCTCGGACCTGGGAGGGGCGCAGGGCACAGTCCCAACCAACACTATGCCTCTGAGGGCTACCTGGGCGCCAAACCTGAGCGGCTTGGACCGGGGAGGTGCACGCAGCCTGGGGCCGACCTCGGACGGTTCCTGGCTGAGCACCGTGGAGCCGGAGCGGTTTGTGCACCATGGGGGCGGATAGGTCCAGCGGGGCTGAGACGCTGTGTGCCCACGACAGTGCTATTTGTTTGCAGCATCCCCCCCATCCCCACAGCACGACTGAACTAGTGAGCCTAAAAAAAAAAAAAAAAGTGTCCACCACCGCCCCCGTGTCAGGACAGAATTCAGACACTGAAGAGACCAGCAAACAGAAGAAAGTGAACAGAGGGAACCGCCCTGGAAGTGACCCCACACGGCCCATAACATCAGAGAAGGGCGAGATATATCTTCACTATTTTTACAATCATTCCTTATATTTTTTTCTTTTTTTCTTTTTTTTTTCCTAACTTTTTTTTAATTGTTAAGTCTTCTATTTCTCCTCTAATTTTTATTTCTATAACTTACTATTACTTTTCAAAAAAAAAAAAAAAAACTCCACTTTTTTAAGGCAAACACCATATATAGACTTGTGTGGTTGTTGTTGGTATTTCTTTTTTAATCTTGCTTTTTTTCTTTTCTTATTTTTTTCCTTTTTTCTTTTTTTCTTTCTTCCTTCTGCTTCTTCTCTTTAATATTGTATTTTTGAAAATCCAACCTCTACTCTAGGTTTTTAATCTTTGCTTTTCAGTTTTTGTTGTCAATTTTGTACATTTCAAAACCCAATTTTACCTGACAGCGAGATTACTGGCTTGACCACTCTCTCCTCCTTTTGGACTCTCCTTTTTCTCCACCAGGTGGCCTCTGTCTCTTTCCCCAACCCATCTCTTCTATATCCAACTCTGTGATTCTCTGTGTGTTCTAGATGGTGGAGAACACCTAAGGAACTGATTACTGGCTGGACTTGACTCTCTCCTTTTCATTCCTCTCTCTTACCCTCCTGGCCACCTCTGTCTACTTCCTCCCTCTCCTCTTCCCTGTATAACTCCGTGAATACCTCTGAGCGGTCCAGACTATGGAGTGCACATAAGGAAGTGACTGTTGACTAGCTTGCTCTCTCCTCTTTTGATCTCACAGCATCGCATTCCAGTCACCTCTAACTACCCCCTCCCTCTTCTCTTCTCCATGTAACCCAGTGAACCTCTCTGGGTGTCCCTCAATGTGGAGACACCTTTCATCTTTAACCTAGATATGTTATCATTGGTGCTGTATAGATGGAGAAGTCTAGAGACCACTGTAAAAATAAAACCGAAAACCAGAAGCAGGAGGCTTAAGTCCAAAGCTTGAAAACATCAGAGAACTCCTGAATTCAGGGAACATTAAGCAATAGGAGCTCATCAAATGCCTCCATACCTACACTGAAACAAAGCTCCACTCAAGGGCCAACAAGTTCCAGAGCAAGACATATCACACAAATTCTCCAGCAACACAGGAACACACCCCTGAGCTTCAATATACAGGCAGCTCAAAGTTACTCCAAAACTTTAGACGTTCTCATAACCCATTACTGGTCACTCCACTGCACTCCAGAGAGAAGAAACCCAGCTCCACCCACCAGACCTCCAACACAAGCCTCCCTAACCAGGAAACCTTGACAAGCCACTGATACAACCCCACCCACAGTGCGGAAGCTCCACAATAAAGAGAACTCCACAAATTACCAGAATATAAAAAGGCCATTCAAAACGCAGCAATATAACCAAGATGAAGAGACAGAGGAATACTCAGCAGGGAAAAGGAACAGGAGAAATGCCCACCAAAACAAACAAAAGAGGAAGAGATAGGGAATCTACCTGAGAAAGAATTCCAAATATTGATAGTGAAAATGATCCAAAATCTTGAAATCAAAATGAGCACAGATAAATAGCCTAGATACAAGGATTGAGAAGATGCAAGAAAGGTTTAACAAGGACCTAGAAGAAATAAAAAAGAGTCAATATACAATGAATAACGCAATAAATGAGATCAGAAACACTCTGGAGGCAACAAATAGTAGAATAACGGAGGCAGAAGATAGGATTAGTGAAATAGAAGATAGAATGGTAGAAATAAATGAATCAGCAAGGAAAAAAGAAAAACGAATTAAAAGAAATGAGGACAATCTCAGAGACCTCCAGGACAATATGAAATGCTCCAACATTCGAATTATAGGAGTCCCAGAAGAAGAAGACAAAAAGAAAGACCATGAGAAAATCCTTGAGGAGATAATAGTTGAAAACTTCCCTAAAATGGGGAAGGAAATAATCACCCAAGTCCAAGAAAGCCAGAGAGTTCCAAATAGAATAAACCCAAGGCAAAACACCCCAAGACACATATTAATCAAATTAACAAAGATCAAACACAAAGAACAACTATTAAAAGCAGCAAGGGAAAAACAACAAATAACACACAAGGGGATTCCCATAAGGATAACAGCTGATCTCTCAATAGAAACTCTTCAGGCCAGGAGGGAATGGCAAGACATACTTAAAGTGATGAAAGAAAATAACCTACAGCCCAGATTACTATACCTAGCAAGGATCTCATTCAAATACGAAGGTGAAATCAAAAGCTTTACAGACAAACAAAAGCTGAGAGAATTCAGTACCACCGAACCAACTCTCCAACAAATTCTAAAGGATATTCTCTAGACAGGAAACACAAAAAGGGAGTATAAACCCGAACCGAAAATAATAAAGTAAATGGCAACGGGATCATACTTATCAATAATTACCTTAAACGTAAATGGATTGAATGCCCTAACCAAAAGGCAAAGACTGGCCGAATGGATACAAAAACAAGAACCCTCTATATGCTGCTTACAAGAGACCCACCTCAAAACAAGGGACACATACAGACTGAAGGTGAAGGGTTGGAAAAAGATATTCCATGCAAATAGAGACCAAAAGAAAGCAGGAGTGGCAATACTCATATCCAATAAAATAGACTTTAAAACAAAGGCTGTGAAAAGAGACAAAGAAGGCCACTTCATAATGATCAAAGGGTCAATCCAAGAAGAAGATATAACAATTATAAATATATATGCACCCAATATAGGAGCACTGCAATATGTAGGACAAATGCTAACAAGTATGAAAGGGGAAATTAACAACAACACAATAATAGTGGGAGACTTTAATACTCCACTCACACCTATGGACAGATCAACTAAACAGAAAATTAACAAAGAAACGCAAACTTTAAATGATACATTAGACCAGTTAGACCTAATTGATATCTATAGGACATTTCACCCCAAAACAATGAATTTCACCTTTTTCTCAAGTGCTCATGGAACATTCTCCAGGATAGATCACATCCTGGGCCATAAATATAACCTTGATAAATTCAAAAAAATCGAAATCATTCCAAGCATCTTTTCTGACCATAATGCACTAAGATTAGACCTCAATTACAGGAGGAAAACTATTAAAAATTCCAACATATGGAGACTGAACCACACACTTCTGAATAACCAACAATCACAGAAGAAATAAAAAAAGAAATCAAAATATGCATAGAAATGAATGAAAATGAAAACACAACAACCCAAAACCTCTGCGACACTATAAAAGCAGTGCTAAGAGGAAAGTTCATAGCAATACAGGCATACCTCAAGAAACAAGAAAAAAGTCAAATAAATAACCTAACTCTACACCTAAAGCAACTAGAAAAGGAAGAATTGGAGAACCTCAGAGTCAGCAGAAGGAAAGAATCTTAATAATTAGGGCAGAAATAAATGCAAAAGAAACAAAAGAGACCATAGCAAAAATCAACAAAGCCAAAAGCTGGTTCTTTGAAAGGATAAATAAAATTGACAGACCATTAGCCAGACTCATCAAGAAGCAAAGAGAGAAAAATCAAATCAATAAAATTAGAAATGAAAATGGAGAGATCACAACAGACAACACAGAAATACAAAGGATCATAAGAGACTACTATCAGCAATTATATGCCAATAAAATGGACAACCTGGAAGAAATGGGCAAATTCTTAGAAAAGTACAGCTGTCCAAAACTGAACGAGGAAGAAATTAGAAAGTATTAACAGACCCATCACAAGCATGGAAATTGAAACTGTAATCAGAAATCTTCCAGCAAACAAAAGCCCAGGTCCAGAAGGCTTCACAGCTGAATTCTACCAAAAATTTCGAGAAGAGTTAACACCTATCCTACTCAAACTCTTCCAGAAAATTGCAGAGGAAGGTAAACTTCCAAACTCATTCTATGAGGCCACCATCACCCTAGTACCAAAACCTGACAAAGATACTACAAAAAAAGAAAATTACAGGCCAATATCACCGATGAACATAGATGCAAAAATCCTCAACAAAATTCTAACAATCAGAATCCAACAACACATTAAAAAGATTGTACACCATGACCAACTGGGCTTTATCCCAGGGATGCAAGGATTCTTCAATATCTGCAAATCAATCAATGTAATTCACCACATTAACAAATTGAAAAATAAAAGCCATATGATTATCTCAATAGATGCAGAGAAGGCCTTTGACAAAATTCAACATCCATTTATGATAAAAACTCTCCAGAAAGCAGGAATAGAAGGAACATACCTCAACATAATAAAAGCTATATATGACAAACCCACAGCAAACATTCTCCTCAATGGTGAAAAATTGAAAGCATTTCCCCTAAAGTCAGGAACAAGACAAGGGTGCCCACTTTCATCACTACTATTCAACATAGTTCTGGAGGTTTTAGCCACAGCAATCATAACAGAAAAAGAAATAAAAGGAATCCAAATTGGAAAAGAAGAAGTAAAACTCTCACTGTTTGCAAATGACATGATCCTCTACATAGAAAACCCTAAAGACTCTACCAGAAAATTACTAGAGCTAATTAATGAATATAGTAAAGTTGCAGGATATAAAATCAACACACAGAAATCCCTTGCATTCCTATACACTAATAATGAGAAAGTAGAAAAAGAAATTAAGGAATCAATTCCATTCACCATTGCAACAAAAAGAACAAAATACTTAGGAATATATCTACCTAAAGAAACTAAAGACCTATATACAGAAAACTATAAAACACTGATGAAAGAAATCAAAGAGGACACTAATAGATGGAGAAATATACCATGGTCATCGATCGGAAGAATCAATATTGTGAAAATGAGTATACTACCCAAAGCAATTTACAAATTCAATGCTATCCCTATCAAGCTTCCAGCGATATTTTTCACAGAACTAGAACAAATAATTTCAAGATTTGTATGGAAATACAAAAAAACCACGAATAGCCAAAGCAATCTTGAGAAAGAAGAATGGAACTGGAGGAATCAACTTGCCTGACTTCAGGCTCTACTACAAAGCCACAGTCATCAAGACAGTATGGTATTGGCACAAAGACAGAAATATAGATCAATGGAACAAAATGGAAAGCCCAGAGATAAACCCACACACCTATGGACACCTTATCTTTGACAAAGGAGGCAAGAATATACAATGGAGTAAAGACAATCTCTTTAACAAGTGGTGCTGGGAAAACTTGTAAAAGAATGAAACTAGATCACTTTCTAACACCGCACACAGAGATAAACTCAAAATGGATTGAAGATCTAAATGTAAGACCAGAAACTATAAAACTCCTAGAGGAGAAGATAGGCAAAACACTCTCTGACATAAACCACAGCAGGATCCTCTGTGATCCACCTCCCAGAATTCTGGAAATAAAAGCAAAAATAAACAAATGGGACCTAATTAAAATTAAAAGCTTCTGCACAACAAAGGAAAATATAAGCAAAGTGAAAAGACAGCCTTCCGAATGGGAGAAAATAATAGCAAATGAAGCAACTGACAAACAACTAATCTCAAAAATATACAAGCAACTCCTGCAGCTCAATTCCAGAAAAATAAACGACCCAATCAAAAAATGGGTCAAAGAACTAAATAGACATTTCTCCAAAGAAGACATACAGATGGCTAACAAACACATGAAAAGATGCTCAACATCACTCATTATGAGAGAAATGCAAATCAAAACCACAATGAGGTACCACTTCACACCAGTCAGAATGTCTGCGATCCAAAAATCTGCAAGCAATAAATGCTGGAGAGGGTGTGGAGAGAAGGGAACCCTCCTACACTGTTGGTGGGAATGCAAACTAGTACAGCCACTATGGAGAACAGTGCAGAGATTCCTTAAAAAATTGCAAATAGAACTGCATTATGACCCAGCAATCCCACTGCTGGGCATACACACCGAGGAAACCAGTATTGAAACATGTACCCCAATGTTCATCGCAGCACTGTTTATAATAGCCAGGACATGGAAACAACCTAGATGTCCATCAGCAGATGAATGGATAAGAAAGCAGTGGTACATATACACAATGGAGTACTACTCAGCCATTAAAAAGAATACATTTGAATCAGTTCTGATGAGATGGATGAAACTGGAGCCGATTATACAGAGTGAAGTAAGCCAGAAAGAAAAACACCAATACAGTATACTAACACATATATATGGAATTTAGAAAGATGGCAATGATGACCCTGTATGCAGGACAGCAAAAAAGACACAGATGGGTATAGCAGACTTTTGGACTCAGTGGGAGAGGGAGAGGGAGAGGGTGAGATAATTTGGGAGAATGGCATTGAAACGTGTATAATATCATGTAAGAATCTAATTGCCAGTCTATGTCCGATGCAGGATATGGCACGCTTGAGGCTGGTACGCAGGGATGACCCAGATAGATGTTGTGGGGAGGGGGATGGGAGGGGGGTTCATGTTTGGGAATGCATGTACACCGTGGTGGATTCATGTCAATGTATGGCAAAACCAATACAGAATTGTAAAGTAAAATAAAAAATAAATTAAAAAAAAAAAAAAAGAAAACCTTGTGCAAAGGTGTATACATAAAAGTACCTTGGTGTGTGTGTGGTCTTTTTTTTTTTTTTGGAATGCTATATAGAGTTCAGCATGGCTGGAGTATAACAGACAATGTTGAAATAAAGGGACATCTCTAGAAAGAAGGGATGTAAACATATAACACAGTAAAGATTTACTTGAATAATGAGCCTGGGAAGATTTTGCTGCATTCTGCTCTTTTTGACTGTCCTTATTTTGTGGGTCTAATATTATTTCTGCTACCACTCTCACCAGAACCATTGATGAAATATCATTATGCACCACATTTTGTGCTAAATGTTTTACGTATTTTAAGTTCTTTAATACATCAACTCTGTGAGGTTTATTATTATTATTATTTTAAATCTTCACATGGGGAATTTTAAACTAGGAGGTTATATTACTTGTCCAAATCGTGTGGTAAGTGTTGGAACCTAGTAACATGTTTACTCTTCTTACTTAGACTACCACACTATATCTGATATCTATGTGTTATTTCCGGAGAAGGCACCCCACTTCAGTACTCTTGCCTGGAAAATCCCATGGCTGGCAGAGCCTGGTAGGCTGCAGTCCATGGGGTCGCTAAGAGTCGGACAGGGCTGAGTGACTTCACTTTCACTTTCATGCATTGGAGAAGGAAATGACAGTCCACTCCAGTACTCTTGCCTGGAGAATCCCAGGGATAGGGGAGCCTGGTTGGCTTCCATCTATGGGATCACACAGAGTTGGACATGACTGAAGTGACTTAGCAGCAGCAGCATGTTATTTCTCTTGATGTAGACTGATAACATAAATTTGTATTTCCAGGTATGCTATAATTTGAACCTTCCTAAAAGGGATCATCCTGTGCTAGTCATTTCTTCAAAACTAATTGCAAGGTAGAGAGTTCAGTTCTGTCTAACTCAGTTTACCACATTCCCTAAAGACTCTGTATTATGTTTTGCTGCTCTCAAACATCTTAGTTCTTCCTAACACCCCCAATACACTTGTCCTGCTGCTGATATTGCCAAGAATTAGAATCCATCAGATGGGAGCTCCCTCTAATAGGCAGCCTAGAACCTAAAGCCATATACCCCAGGCTTTATTTATTTATTTTTCTATTGTTAAGAAAGAAAAATCACTCCTCTTCCTAATAGAGGCCAATTCCTCCACATTTGCTTTGCACTACATCCTCTCTTGTCCTGCTAATTAATTTGCATCTTCAATTTTTGCCTAGATCTTTAAAGTTCTCTTACATCTTCAGGATGTCCCTTACAATTAGATCATCTGAATTGTATGTGATTCCTATTAAAAATCCTCCTTTAATCTTATGTCTCTTTCCTTTATCACCTTGCTTTTCTGAGTTTTCTAGTCAGTTCCACAGTAAATTTTCAAGGTAGATTTTCCTGTGCACATGGTCATAAATTCTAAAACATCTATTCATTTTTGTGTGCATGTGTAGTGTTATGGAAGAATATCTATTCAGATCCTTTGCTTATTTTTAATCATTTTTTAAAAATATTGATTTGTAGGGATTCTTAATATATTTAAAATATTAATTGCTTATCAGATACACCATTTGCAAGTATCTTCTCAGTAGGCAGCCTTTTTTAATTTTGTTGATAGCTTCCTTTGTTGTGCAAAAGATTTTTAGTTTGATAGTCCCACTTGTTTAATTTTGCTTTGTTTCCCTTACCTAAGGAGACATATTAAAAAAAAAAAAAAAAAAACAAGAGTGTACTGCCTATATTTTATTCTAGAAGTTTTATGGTTTCAGGTCTTACATTAAGTCTTTAATCCATTTTGATTTTTTTTTTATGCATGGTGTGAGATATTAGTCCAGTTTGATTACTTTCCATGAGGTTTTGCAGTTTTCCCAACACAATTTAGAAAATGGGTTGCTTTTACCATTGCATATTTTGGCCTCCTTTGCCATATATTAATTTCCCATATAAATTAAGGTTCATTTTAGGACTTTTCTACTTTGTTCCATTGATCTATGTATATAGATTTGTGCCATCACCATACTGTTTAGATTATGGTAGTTGTGAAGCATAGTTCAAGATCTTAGAGAGTGATACCTCCAGCTTTGTTCTTTTTCAGATTGCTTTTGCTATTTGAGATCTTTTGTATTTTCAAAAAAAAAATTAAATTTTTTTGTTCTAGTTCTGTGCAAAATGCCACTTTAAAGAATTTTATTGAATCAATAGATTACTGTGGGTAATATAGTCATTTTAACTAAATTAATTCTTTGAACCTATTAACACAATATATCTTTCTTTTTGTGTCATCTTCAAGTTTTCACCAGTGTCTTATAATTTTTGTGTCTAATTAGAGTATACAATCAGCAGGAGTGATTATATACACATAATGGAAGTTAAAAAGCTTAATGATACTCCTAACCTTGAATTTGGGTTCTATGATTCTCCTCTAAGCAGAACACCATAAAGCAAACCTGCATTTCTGACAAATATTGGCCAGGAGAAAGTTCCAATCACCCATACTCTATCAAAGAGCCTTATATACTTAGGTATATAAGGTTTTACATAGTTTATTTCAGCTTCAAATTATTATTTCTATCACACTTCATGGTTTAGTCCTACTGGTCTCCCATCAATAACCTTTCCCAGGTTGGGACATCATATATATTATTTCCTACGTGTGAATTTATCATCTCCTTACTATTCTACATTTCTGTGGATGGCTAATACTTGATAATTCACTTAAATTTAGGTCAAATATTATTTCTCAGAGAAGCTATCATCTAATCTACAAATCTAAATTTGGAGATCTCTGTTATTTTCTCTCATGACATATTGTTCTTTCCTTTATAGTTTTATTATTTCTTGAATTCTGTTTTATCATTGGATTCTCAGCATCTGTCTCATTGTTAGCACACAAAATTTCTTTAACAAATATTTTAGTAAATAGATGAATATATGAATGATGAGTTATTTATTTCTCTTATTCTTGAGATGAATTGATAGGAGGCAGCAAAGGTCAGCTTCAATTTATTTATTTAAAACACTGAGAGAGTTTCTTTTCCATTCATTTTCTTCTATAATCATGATAGAAGTAAGAGCCATGATTATTACATTAAAGATATATATCAAGAAAATAAACTCATTCTCAAATTTACTCAAGGTCAGAGTGTCTGTTTCCTTACTGCTTAAATAGATCTATTTGATTTTAAATTTAATGCTCTAAGATATTCTCCTTTTAGTAGAATGTATTCATATGTACATTCAAAAGTACTTATCCTGATGTTGTATGCATGATCTATTACAGAAAAAAAAGATAAATTTTCTTCATCCAAATTAAAAACATATACTCCAAAAAATACTCCTATAAAAAGACATTAACTGGAAGAATAAAATTTACCAAATATGCTTCAAAAAGACGTGTCCATAATGTATAAAAAGCTCTTTTAAATTGATAATAGGAAAATAAACAAACTAGTAAATAAACTAATAAACTATTTCAGTGGATACCTCACTACATTATATGTATTTTATATAAATATGGCAAATAAGTATATAAAAAGGAATAAACATCATCAGTAATTAGGAAAATGTAAAAAGAAAGCAGTGGGATAACACTACACATTTAAAGTGAAATAGCCAAAATCAAAATAGAAAAAAAGCTGACAATGCAAAGTACTGACAGAACTGTCAAGCAACTGTTACTCTCTTACAACGCTGGTGGGACTGAAACATGTTGTAGAAATTTGGACAAGTTTTGAAAACTAAAATTCAAATCCTTTGTAATTAACTAAGAAAAATTAAAATGTGTATGTTACTCAAAAACATGTATACAAATGTTTATAACAACTCTTTTCATAATCATTCAAATTGTACAACAGAAATACCCTACAACTGATGAATAAATAGATGGACAAACTGTGGTATATCCATAAATGCCAATACTTAGAAATAAAAGGGAACAAGCAATTGATACCTACAACACCTGAATGCATCTCAGATGCATTTTGCTAAGGGAGAGAAGCCAGATCAAAATCCCACATATTCATATAATATTCAAGAAAAGATAAAACTACATAGGGAGAAAATAGATAAAGATTGTCTCAGAGAGTATGAGGGATTAAGGGTATGTGGTTTCTTATTTTTAGTGCTATGAGATATTTTTATCTTTTTTGACTGATACATAATTCTAAGTATTTGTCAAAAGCCATACACTTCTACACAAAAAAATGGTAAATTTTGTTATATATAAATTCTTCTCAATAATCTGATATAAAAATTATTAATTCTTTACAAAATAGTTAATTCTTTCAGGCATTTTAATTCTTCCCTATTCAAAAGGAAACTCATTTAAAGTGGAGTCAGGAAGTCCTAAGACAGAGCTCTCACAAACATAACCATCCCTTGCTGCTTACTTTACATTCCTGGGCAAGAAGTTTCTTTACCACCTTAGATGGGAAAAGGAAGATTTTCTCCTTACCCAGCAACAGAGCATCTAAGGAGAAATTGCAAGATCTCAACTATTGAGAAACTACAACCATTCTAAATCCCTTCTTGCTTTTAATGAAATTCTCCTTCAAAATAGCCTCTCCTAACTTCCTCATTTTTCTCTATAAAGTAATATTCATCTCCCTTATTTATTTATTTAATTTTATTTTTTTAGTTTGACAGTTTTTAATTCGAACAAAATATCTGTTACATAATTTTTATACAAAACTGACAAGAGTGAAATACAGACATATAGTATGGCTATAAGTACTCTATGTTAGTATAAGCAACTGTCCACTTGCTTATTTTCCTTAAAAATCAAAAGAACAACTTTTATGATGAATACAAGATTTTCATTAATAGGCAGTATTGTCAATATTCCATTCAGCTCTCATTTAAATCTTCACTGAACTATATTTTGAAAGTATTTTAAGAGCAGCATAAAATTTATCCGCAAAATTTATTCACATAAATACATACATTAATCATATCGGTATGGGCTATAAAACATCACAATGTGTTACATGGATGTCACATGTGTGACATGGATGAAAATGCACACCATGAAAGCAATTTGTACACAACAAATTAGAAAGTACAAGAATAATTTGTACAGCATTCCAAAAGATTCCCATTAAATTCACAGAGTCTTATTTTTAAAAAATGCCTTTGAACTTCTCAGCAAGGAAGGAGTCTTACTAGTATATGGCATTTTATATTTTTGAACATAAATGGAGAACTAAACAAGCTTCTACTTGCAATGTCTCTCCTTTTATATTACTATAAGAAATTGTTTTAAATCCATTAAAAATGTTCTTGATACCAAATATGCTAAAATTGTTATAATACAAATTTTTATCATTGAATTAAAAATAATCAAAACTTTTTATTGAATTATCTGATAATCTTTATTTTTTTAATTTCTTTTTTAAAAATTGTTTATTTATTTTAATTGAAGGCTAATTACTTTACAATATTGTATTCGTTCTGCCACACATCAACATGAATCCACCATGGGTGTACACTTGTTCCCCATCCTGAACCCCACCTCCCACCTCCCTCCCCATACCATCCCTCCAGGTCATCCCAGTACACCAGCCCCAAGCATCCTGTATCAAACCTGGACTGCCAATTCGTTTCTTATATGATATTATACATGATTCAGTGCCACTCCCCCAAATCGTCCCACCCTCTCCCTTTCCCAAAGAGTGCAAAAGACTCTTCTATACATCTGGGTCTCTTTTGCTGTCTCTCATACAGGGTTATCATTACCATCTTTCTAAATTCCATATATATTTGTTAGTATACTGTATTGATGTTTTTCTTTCTGGCTTACTTCACTCTGTATAATAGGTTCCAGTTTCATCCACCTCATTAGAACTGATTCATATGTATTGTTTTTAATGGCTGAGTAATACTTCATTGTGTATATGTACCACTGCTTTCTTATCCATTCATCTGATGATGGACATTTAGGTTGCTTCCATGTCCTGGCTATTAAAAACAGTGCTGCGATAAATATTGGGGTACATGTGTCTTTTTCAATGCTGGTTTCCTCAGTGTGTATGCCTAGCAGTGGTATTGCTGGGTCATAAGGCAGTTCTATTTCCAGTTTTTAAAGGAATCTCCACACTGTTCTCCATAGTGTCTGTACTAGTTTGCATTCCCAGCAACAATGTAAGAGGGTTCTCTTTTCTCCATACCCTCTCCAGCATTTATTGCTTGTAAACTTTTGGATCACAGCCATTCCGATTGGTGTGAAATGTTACCTCATTGTGGTTTTGATTTGCATTTCTCTGATAATGAGTGTTGAGCATCTTTTCATGTGTTTGTTAGCCATCTGTATGTCTTCTTTGGAGAAATGTCTATTTAGTTATTTGGCCCATTTTTTGATTGGGTCATTTATTTTTCTGGAATTGAGCTGTAGGAGTTGCTTGTATATCTTTGAGATTAGTTGTTTGTCAGTTTCTCATCTGCTATTATTTTCTCCGATTCTGAAGGCTGTCTTTTAACCTTGCTTATAGTTTCCTTTGTTGTGCAGAAGCTTTTAATTTTAATTAAGTCCCATTTGTTTCTTTTTGCTTTTATTTCCAATATACTGGGAGGTGGGTCATGGAGGATCCTGCTGAGATTTATGTTGGAGAGTGTTTTGCCTATGTTCTCCTCTAGCAGTTTTATAGTTTCTGGTCTTACATTTATATCTTTAATCCATTTTGAGTTTGTTTTTGTGTATCATGTTAGAAAGTGTTCTAGTTTCATTCTTTTACAAGTGGTTGACCAGTTTTCCCAGCACCACTTGTTAAAGAGATTGTCTCTACTCCATTGTGTATTCTTTCCTCCTTTGTCAAAGATAAGGTGTCCATAAGTGTGTGGGTTTATCTCTGGGCTTTCCATTTTGTTCCATTGATCTATATTTCTGTCTTTGTGCCAGTACCATACTGTCTTGATGACTGTGGCTTTGTAGTAGAGCCTGAAGTCAGGCAAGTTGATTCCTCCAGTTCCATTCTTCTTTCTCAAGATTTCTTTGGCTATTTGAGGTTTTTTGTATTTCCATACAAATTGTGAAATTATTTGTTCTAGCTCTGTGAAAAATACTGTTGGTAGCTTCATAGGGATTGCATTGAATTCTTAATTTGGGTAGTATACTCATTTTCACTATATTGATTCTTCTGATCCATGAACATAGTATATTTCTCCATCTATTAGTGTCCTCTTTGATTTCATTCATCAGTGTTTTATAGTTTTCTATATATAGGTCTTTAGTTTCTTTAGGTAGATATATTCCTAAGTATTTTATTCTTTTTGTTGCAATGATGAATGAAATTGTTTCCTTAATTTCCCTTTCTATTTTCTCATTATTAGTGTACAGGAATGCAAGGGATTTCTGTGTGTTGATTTTATATCCTGCAACTTTACTATATTCATTGATTAGCTCTAGTAATTTTCTGGTAGGGTCTTTAGGGTTTTCTATGTAGAGGATCATGTCATCTGCAAACAGTGAGAGTTTTACTTTTTATTTTCCAATTTGGATTCCTTTTCTGCTCTGATTGCTGTGGCCAAAACTTCCAAAACTCTGTTGAATAGTAGTGGTGAAAGTGGGCACCCTTTTCTTGTTCCTGACTTTAGGGGAAATACTTTCGGTTTTTTGCCATTAAGGATAATGTTTTTTGTGGATTTGAAATCAAAAAACAAATCAAAATATGCATAGAAACGAATGAAAATGAAAACAACCCAAAACCTGTGGGATATTGTAAAAGCAGTGCTAAGGGGAAAGTTCATAGCAATACAGGCATACCTCAAGAAATAAGAAAAAAAGTCAAATAAATAAACTAACTCTACACCTAAAACAACTAGAAAAGGAAGAAATGAGGAACTCCAGGGTTAGTAGAAGGAAATAAATATTAAAAATTAGGGCAGAAATAAATGCAAAAGAAACAAAAGAAACCATAGGAAAAATCAACAAAGCCAAAAGCTGGTTCTTTGAAAGGATAAATAAAATTGACAGACCACTAGCCAGACTCATCAAGAAACAAAGGGAGAAAAATCAAATCAATAAAATTAGAAATGAAAATGGAGAGATCACAACAGACAACACAAACATACAAAGAATCATAAGAGGCTACTATCAGCAATTATATGCCAATAAAATGGACAACGTGGAAGAAATGGAAAAATTCTTAGAAAAGTACAGCTCTCCAAAACTGAACCAGGAAGAAATTAGAAAGTCTTAACAGACCCATCACAAGCACGGAAATTGAAACTGTAATCAGAAATCTCCCAGCAAACAAAAGCCCAGGTCCAGACGGTTTCACAGCTGAATTCTACCAAAAATTTAGAGAAGAGCTAACACCTATCCTACTCAAACTCTTCCAGAAAATTGCAGAGGAAAGTAAACTTCCAAACTCATTCTATGAGGCCACCATCACCCTAATACCAAAACCTGACAAAGATGCCACATAAAAAGAAAACTATAAGCCAATATCACTGATGAACATGGATGCAAAAATCCTTAACAAAATTCTAGCAATCAGAATCCAACAACACATTTAAAAGATGATACACCATGACCAAGTGGGCTTTATCCCAGGGAGGCAAGGATTCTTCAATATCCGTAAATCAATCAATGTAATAAACCACATTAAAAAATTGATAAATAAAACCATATGATTATCTCAATAGATGCAGAGACAGCCTTTGGCAAAATGCAACATCCATTTATATAAAAATGCTCCAGAAAACAGGAATAGAAGGAATATACATCAACATAATAAAAGCTATATATGACATCTCCCTTTTTTAAATATGAAATTATTATATAAAGTGTTTAGGCTATTGACTTCATTTTTAATAGGTAAATTATGACTCTGCAAGCAAAAATATAGTTGTTCATAGTCCCATGAGTCTTCCCAAGCAGACAGGTTCAGTTTAGTTCAGTTCAGTCGCTCAGTCGCGTCTGACGTTTTGCAACCCCTTGGACTACAGAGCTCTTTCGAAATCACATTACTCTTGTTCTGAAAATGATGTAAAGATACACCAAGGTTGGATTTTTACTGAGGTAATTATACCTTCTGCAAATATCAACATAGAAGGTAAGAAATCATGAACTGTTACTCAGAACAATCCTCTTGTTAAGAGGCTTTATTATTGAATGGTTGGGAAAGACTGTAAGTCAGATTGTATCCTGTTTCATAGTGGGCATAAATTATTTAACAGCACTATGCCAGGTGAGTGCCCCCAAGGAAAATATAGAGGAGTAGCTCATAGGAAGTGTCAGTGTATTTAATACTATCAGCAAGATAAAGGGGCTGATTATTATTGGACTCAAGTCAGGGGAAGAATGCTTTTCTAATGCTAAAAGCTGAAGACAGATCAAACTTCTGTATCTTTGTTGCATAGGAAAAGTGAGAAAAAGCTAAAGCAGTGCACTCATGGCCAAGTTATTCTTGGGACAAAACACGTTTTTGACATTTGTTTCTGTGTGAAAGACACTGCTACTGCTGCTAAGTCACTTCAGTTGTGTCCAACTCTGTGCGACCCCATAGATGGCAACCCACCAGGCTCCTCCATCCCTGGGATTCTCCAGGAAAGAACATTGGAGTAGGTTGCCATTTCCTTCTCCAGTGCATGAAGGTCAAAATTTAAAGTGAAGTTGCTCAGTCGTGTCTGACCCTCAGCGACCCCATGGACTGCAGCCTTCCAGGCTCCTCCATCCATGGGATTTTCCAGGCAAGAGTACTGGACTGGGGTGCCATTGCCTTTTCCGGTGAAAGACACTACTGTATATTAAAAAGGTAAGAAAATATAGAACCGTAGGAATACAAATTAGAAAATAATTACACAGAAACAGACTAGGTATTTACTAAATTAATAGTACACAATATCAAGAATTTTAACCATCCTTCTTCACATGGCTGAAAAACTTGCTAGATAATACCTCATTCAATTTCATTATCCAAAAATACTTGGGCTAATTACTTAACTAGTTCAATATTCAAGTCCCTAAAGAGATAATGAAACTTCCCCTGGTGGAGGGAATGTTTTTTGACCCCTTTTCATTATATGTGAAGCTTCTGGGTCAATGATGTCTCCTTGATACTGTCTGTTCCCTCTTATGAAAAATTTTTTTTTTCCTCCTGAGTTATGCTCCAGCTTAGGTCTGCTGAGGATTATTGCCATTCCTTTGCATTTTCCTGGCATCTGCTATGAAAATCTGACTAGTCATTTTTGTCCTATTTAACTTGACTCAGGGCCTGGTGCTATCCATTTATGACTGTTTAGCTGAGGTAAACAATACAAAATTATGTTCTCTGAGACACAGAAACTACCTAAGGAGCTTCAGTTTAACATGTTTAGCTGGGTTGTCCATATGCAGAGAATAACCCTCATGTTCCTGATTTAATGGCATGATATTTTCCTATAATAGAAGATTCATTGGTATTAAATATGTATTAAATCTGTGTGTATGTGCACACTAAATGTGATTTTCATATCTGATCCTTACAAAATTGTATATATGAGTATTCATAAATCAGGGGGAAACATAAAATTCTTTTTATTTTTTAAGTTTATTGTCAAATACCATTGTAAACAGTGTTAAATTAATCCTGCTAGATGTCTTTTTGCACCAGTGCATCTCATCCCATCATGAAAAGCATTTTTTTATGTGTCAATTTTATATAAATATGGATGGTTTCAGTTATTTTATTTCAGGAAAATCTTCAAAACAGTGGCAAATGCTTTAATGTACTAAATGGCCCAACAATATTAATGTAATTATCAAAGACTTGTAGAGATAATGAGCTAAAATGTTGGCAGAATCTGTGACTGTGAAAGCCTAATTTTTGGACATGGGATCCACCTCACCACAGAAACACATATCAAAAAGCTCAATTGTTGTAAATCCCTGTTAGTAGGGCATCCAGCAACATTTCCCTTTGGCTGGCAATTTATGTAGGATTCAGCTGTATGTCCTGAATGCTCTGAATCCTCATAATCATATTATGTCTGCTCTTGCTCATTCTGGAACTGGCAGCCTCAACATGGTGAATTGATTTTTAGTTGGCTGTTCACTATTTTACTTCTAGGATAGGAGTTAGTTCACTAGACCTGGATAATAGGAAATATACCTTCCCAGATTTTGAGGTCAGATATTTTACTTTTGGTTCTTTCTTACAAGGAAATATTCATTACATACTTAAAATATATTTTCCTTTTAAATTCTTATGCTCCAAATTTTTGTTAATCATAAGTTCTGCTTTGAAGATTGGAGGGCTAACTGAAAGTTTTCAAAATAAAATAGTAATAGAATATCCTACTCAAGTAACCTTTTAAATAGTAAATTTGTGCTTAAAGTATCTTTAATGAAATTATTTGATACGTAGATTACTTCCCACAGCTCTCCAGATTCTACATAAAGTGCTATTAAGGCAGGCTATTTGAAAGTAGATGATATTAAAATATAGTCCTTTCATCTTTCTTGTATCTTCATTCCTCTTAGGCTCGATCTGAGACACTTTAAAGAGCAACTTGCACCCACAAACCAGTTCATCACCAGAAGTTATTTATTAAGATGTTAGATAATAAGGAGAAGTCCAAGAGTAAAAGGAAGGTGAATGTGTTCTCAGTCATCCTGTACCACAAATGGTCCTTGAAATCAAATAAACACATAAATACATCCATATATTCAGTTCAGTTCAGTTCAGTTGCTCAGTTGTGTCCAACTATTTGCGACCTCATGAACTGCAGCACGCCAGGACTCCCTGTCCATCACCATCTCCTAGAGTTCACTCAAACTCACGTCCATTGAGTCAGTGATGCCATCCAGCCATCTCATCCACTGTCACCCCCTTTTCCTCCTGCCCCCAATCTCTCTCCAGCATCAGAGTCTTTTCCAAAGAGTCAACTCTTCACATGAGGTGGTCAAAGACTTGGAGTTTCAGCTTTAGCATCATTCCTTCCAAAGAAATCCCAGGGCTGATCTCCATTAGACTGGACTGGTTGGATCTCCTTGCAGTCCAAGGAACTCTCAAGAGTCTTCTCCAACACAACAGTTCAAAAGCATCAGTTCTTTGGCACTCACCTTTTGTCACAATCCAACTCTCACATCCATACACGACCACTGGAAAAACCATTGCCTTGATTAGACGGGCTTTTCTTGGCAAAGTAATGTTTTTGCTTTTAAATATTCTATCTAGGTTGGTCATAACATTTCTTCCAAGGAGTAAGCATCTTTTAATTTCATGGCTGTAATCACTGTCAGCAATGATTTTGGAGCCCCAAAAAATAAACTCTGACACTGTTTCCACTGTTTCTCCATCTATTTCCCATGAAGTGATGGGACCAGAGGCCATGATCTTTGTTTTCTGAATGTTGAGCTTTAAGCCAACTTTTTCACTCTCCACTTTCAATTTCATCAAGAGGCTCTTTAGTTCCTCTTCACTTTCTGCCATAAGGGTGGTGTCATCTGCATATCAGAGGTTATTGATATTTCTCCTGGCAATCTTGATTCCAGCTTGTACTTCTTCCAGCCCAGCATTTCTCATGATGTACTCTGCATAGAAGTTAAATAAGCAGGGTGACAATATACAGCCTTGACATACTCCTTTTCCTATTTGGAACCAGTCTGTTGTTCCATGTCCAGTTCTCACTGTTGCTTCCTGACCTGCATACAGATTTCTCAAGAGGCAGGTCAGGTGGTCTGGTATTCCCATCTCTTTCAGAATTTTCCACAGTTGATTGTGATCCACATAGTGAAAGGCTTTGGCATAGTCAAGAAAGCAGAAATAGATGTTTTCTGGAACTTTCTTGCTTTTTCCATGATCCAGCAGATGTTGGCAATTTGATTTCTGGTTCCTCTGCCTTTTCTAAAACCAGCTTGAACATCAGGAATTTCACAGTTCACATATTGGTGAAGCCTGACTTGGAGAATTTTGAGCATTACTTTACTAGCATGTGAGATGAGTGCAATTGTGCACTAGTTTGAGCATTCTTTGGCATTGCCTTTCTTAGGGATTGGAATGAAAACTGATCTTTTCCAGTCCTGTGGCCACTGCTCACTTTTCCAAATTTGCTGGCATATTGAGTGCAGCACTTTCACAGCATCATCTTTCAGGATTTGAAACAGCTCTACTGGAATTCCATCACCTCCACTAGCTTCGTTCGTAGTGATGCTTTCTAAGGCCCACTTGACTTCACATTCCAGGATGTCTCGCTCTAGGAGTGTGATCATACCATCGTGATTATCTTGGTCTTGAAGATCTTTTTTGTACAGTTCTTCTGAGTATTCTATATTAGTATGTAATATATGTTATATGTACTATAATATAGGGCTTCCCTTGTAGTTAGCTAGTAAAAAATCCACCTGCAATGAAAGAGACCTAGTTTCAATCCCTGGGTTGAGAAAATCCCCTGGAGAGGAGAACAGCTACCCTTTCCAGATTTCTGGCATGGAGAATTCCATGGAATATACAGTCTATTATCAGTTCAATTCAGACGATCAGTTGTGTCTGACTCTTTGCGACTGCATGGACTGCAGCAAACAAGGCCTCCCTCTCCATCACCAACTAGCAGACTTTACACAAATTCATGTCCATTGAGTCAGTGATGCGATCCAGCCATCTCATCCTCTGTCATCCACTTCTCCTTCTGCCTTCAATCTTTCCCATCCTCAGGGTCTTTTAAAATGAGTCAGTTATTTGCATCAGGTGGCCAAAGTACTAGACTTTCAACCTCAGCATCAGTCCTTCCAATGAATATTCAAGACTAGTTTACTTTAGGATGGACTGGTCAACAACTGATCTCCTTTTGTCCAAGGGATTCTCAAGAGTCTTCTCCAACACTACAGTTGAAAAGTATCAATTCTTTGGCGTTCAGATTTCTTTGTAGTCCAACTCTCACATCCCTATATGATTACTGGAAGAGCCATAGTTTGACTAGATGGATCTCTATTGGCAAAGTAGTGCCAACGCTTCATGAGAAATAGATGAGGAAACAATGGAAACTATGTCAGATTTTATCTTTTGGGGCTCCAAAATCACTGCAGATGGTGATTGCAGCCATGAATTTAAAAGACGGTTACTCCTTGGAAGGAAAGTTATGACCAACCTAGATAGCATATTCAAAAGCAGAGATATTACTTTGCCAACAGAGGTCCATCTAATGAAGGCTATGGTTTCTCTAGTAGTCATGTATGGATGTGAGAGTTGGACTGTGAAGAAAGCTGAGCACCAAGGAATTGATGCCTTTGAAATGTGGTGTTGGAGAAGACTCTTGAGAGTCCCCTGGACTGCAAGGAGATCCAACCAGTCCATTCTAAAGAGATCAGCCCTGGGTGTTCTTTGGAAGGACTGATGCTAAAGCTGAAACTTCAATACTTTGGCCACCTCAGGTGAAGAGTTGACTCTTTGGAAAAGACCCTGATGCTGGGAGGGATTGGGGTCAGGAGGAGAAGGGGACGACAGAGGATGAGATAGCTGGATGGCATCATCAGCTGGATGGACGTGAGTCTGAGTGAACTGTGGGAGTTGATGTTGGACAGGAAGCCTGGAGTGCTGCAGTTCATGGGGTTGCAAGGAGTCAGACACAGCTGAGTGACTGAATTGAACTGAACTGAACTGATGGAACTGGATGCCATGATCTTTGTTTTCTGAATGTTTAGTTTTACACCAACTTTTTTACTCTCCTCTTTCACTTTCATCAAGACGCTCTTTAGTTCTTCCTTGCTTTCTGCCATAAGGGTAGTATCATCTGCATATCTGAGGTTATTGATATTTCTCCAATAAATCTTGATTCCAGCTTGTACTTCACCCAGCCCAATATTTTTCATGATGTACTCTGCATATAGGTTAAATAAGCAGGGTGACAATATACAGCCTTGACATACTTCTTTCCAGATTTAGAACCAGTCTGTTGTTCCATGTCCAGTTCTAATTGTTGCTCCATGAACTCATGCAGATTTTTCAAGAGGCAGGTCAGATGGTCTGGTATTCCCATCTCTTTCAGAATTTTCCACAGTTTCTTTCTGATCCAAACAATCAAAGGCTTTGGCATAATCAATAAAGCAAAAATAAGTGTTTTTTTCAGGAAACCTGTTGCTTTTTTGATGATCCAGCAGATGTTGGCAATTTGAACTCTGGTTCCTCTGCCTTTTCTAAAACCAGCTTGAACATCTGGAAGTTCACAGTTCATGTATTACTGAAGCCCAGGTTGTAGAATTTTGAGCATTACTTTTCTAGCATGTGAGATAAGTACAATTGTGTGGTAGTTTGAGCATACTTTGGCATTGACTTTCTTTGGGATTAGAATGAAAACTGACCTTTTCCAGTCCTATGGCCACTGCTGAATTTTCCAAATTTGTTGGCATATTGAGTGCAACACTTTCACAACATCATCTTTCAGGATTTGAAAGAGCTCAACTGGAGTCCCATTACCTCCACTAGCTTTGTTTATAGTTATGCTTCTTAAGGCCCACTTGACTTCACATTCTAGGATGTCTGGCTCTAGGTGAGTGATCACACCATTGTGATTATCTGGGTGGTGAAGATCTTTTTTGTACAGTTATTCCGTGTATTCTTGCCACCTCTTCTTAATATCTTCTGCTTCTGTTAGATCTCTACTATTTCTGTCCTTTATCGAGGCCATCTTTGCATGAAATGTTCCCTTGGTACCTCTAGTTTTCTTGAAGAGATCTCTAGTTTTTCCCATTCTATTGCTTTCCTCTATTCTTTGCATTAATTACCAAGGAAGGCTTTCTTATCTCTCCTTGCTGTTCTTTGGAACTCTGCATAGTCCTTTATAGATCTTACTCAAAAGTTGAGAAACTGAAGATAGTCACAAAACCTAGGTTGTGGAGCCAATAAAGTTTTACCTGTGGAAATGCCATATGAGCTGAATCTTCAGGATTAAGTAAGGGAATTGCACATAAGTCAGAAGTAAAAATTTAGGCTGCATTTGAAGAAGGCTGAGTGCCAAAGAATTGATGCTTTTGAACTGTGGTGTTGGAGAAGACTCTTGAGAGTCCCTTGGAATGCAAGGAGATCCAAACAGTCTATTCTGAAGGAGATAAGCCCTGGGATTTCTTTGGAAGGAATGATGCTAAAGCTGAAACTCCAGTACTTTGGCCACTTCATGGGAAGAGTTGACTCACTGGAAAAGACTCTGATGCTGGGAGGGATTGGGGGCAGGAGGAGAAGGGGACGTCCGAGGATGAGATGGCTGGATGGCATCACTGACTCGATGGACGTGAGTCTGAGTGAACTCCAGGGGTTTGTGATGGACAGGGAGGCCTGGCGTGCTGCGATTCATGGGGTTGCAAAGAGTGGGACACGACTGAGCGACTGAACTGAACTGAACTGAACTGAAGATGGAAATACCTTTTATGTTTTTCATTTTAGTGTTTGGAATTTATCAAATAGCAGACAGAAAACAGAGTACCTAAAATGACATGGCGTTACCAATTTTTGATATTTAAAACCTCTAGAAGTAGTATAGAAAATGAGTTGGTGCTTAAGTCATTGAGGAGCCACTTCAATCGTTACTTCAATGATTTAAGTAATAGAGGATTAAAATATTGTGCCTCATTTATGTTACTAAAGTTTTAGCAAATGTTTTATATTTTTATGACAGCAGTGTTTAATTCCTTGATGAAGACTTTTCTAATACTGATGTTACAAATTTTGAATCCCAAATATGGATTCTTAGAGTTGATACTGTTATAATTAATGTTTGCTTTCTGTATGTTAATTGATCTGTATAACTTGATCATAAATATATACTTTAGTTCACAGAGCTAAATGCCAAGTTCAGTTCAGTTCAGTTCAGTTCAGTAGCTCAGTCGTGTCCGACTCCTTGCGACCCCATGAATTGCAGCACGCCAGGCCTCCCTGTCCATCGCCAACTCCTGGAGTTCACTCAGACTCACATCCATCGAGTCAGTGATGCCATCCAGCCATCTCATCCTCGGTCGTCCCCTTCTCCTCCTGCCCCCAATCCCTCCCAGCATCAGAGTCTTTCCAGTGAGTCAACTCTTCGCATGAGGTGGCCAAAGTACTGGAGTTTCAGCTTTAGCATCATTCCTTCCAAAGAAATCCCAGGGCTGATCTCCTTCAGAAAGGACTGGTTGGATCTCCTTGCAGTCTAAGGGACTCTCAAGAGTCTTCTCCAACAACACAGTTCAGAAACATCAATTCTTCGGTGGTCTGCCTTTTTCACAGTCCAACTCTCACATCCATAAATGACAACAGGAAAAAACATGGCCTTGACTAGATGGACCTTAGTCAGCAAAGTAATGTCTCTGCTTTTGAATATGCTATCTAGGTTGCTCATAACTTTTCTTCCAAGGAGTAAGCATCTTTTAATTTCATGGCTGCAATCACCATCTGCAGTGATATTGGAGCCCCAAAAAATAAAGTCTGGCGCTGTTTCCACTGTTTCCCCATCTGTTTCCCATGAAGTGATGGGACCGGATGCCATGATCTTCGTTTTCTCAATGTTGAGCTTTAAGCCAACACTTTAGCTCTCCTCTTTCACTTTCATCAAGAGACTTTTTAGTTCCTCTTCACTTTCTGCCATAAGGGTGGTGTCATCTGCATATCTGAGGTTATTGATATTTCTCCCGGCAATCTTGATTCCAGCTTGTGTTTCTTGCAGTCCAGCGTTTCTCATGATGTACTCTGCATAGAAGTTAAATAAGCAGGGTGACAATATACAGCCTTGACGTACTCCTTTTCCTATTTGGAACCAGTCTGTTGTTCCATGTCCAGTTCTAACTGTTGCTTCCTGATCTGCATACAGATCTCTCAAGAGGCAGGTAAGGTGGTCTGGTGTTCCCATCTCTTTCAGAATTTTCCACAGTTTATTGTGATCCACACAGTCAAAGGCTTTGGCATAGTCAATAAAGCAGAAATAGATATTTTTCTGGAACTCTGTGGCTTTTCCATCTGAATGCAGAGTTCTAAAGAATAGCAAGAAGAGATAAGAAAGTCTTCTTCAGTGATCAATGCAAAGAAATAGAGGAAAACAACAGAATGGGAAAGAATAGAGATCTCTTCAAGAAAATTAGAGATACCAAGGGAACATTGCATGCAAAGATGGGCTCGATAAAGGACAGAAATGGTCTGGACCTAACAGAAGCAGAAGATATTAAGAAGAGGTGGCAAGAATACACAGAAGAACTGTACAAAAAAGATCTTCACCACCCAGATAATCACGATGGTGTGATCACTATTCTAGAGCCAGACATCCTGGAATGTGAAGTCAAGTGGGCCTTAGAAAGAATCACTACGAACAAAGCTAGTGGAAGTGATGGAATTCCAGTTGAGCTGTTTCAAATCCTGAAAGATGATGTTGTGAATGTGCTGCACTCAATATGCCAGCAAATTTGGAAAACTTAGCAATGGCCACAGGACTGAAAACGTCAGTTTTCATTTCAATTCCAAAGAAAGGCAATGCCAAAGAATGTCAAGTACATAGTATATATTCAATAGTGAATATACATAGATTATTTAGAATTAATTTTTGAACATTTGTCACTGAAGTTAATTTTAGTGATGCATTCAGTATTTTAGTAAGGACATTGTTAAAACTACAGCTGAAAGTAAAATATGTCCAAAAGCAAAAGACAATTTGAAGGGCCTTTAATCAATTTTCTTAAAAGATTTTTGGTTTTCATACAAAAAAATATTTCATCAGGAGAATTAATAATTATGATCATGACAGCATCATAATTTCTGAAACTGTCAAAATAAGAACCTCAGACAGTGATACATGATTATAAGTCTGCTTTCTGCAAATTTGTGAATAAAAGAATTTCTTAAGTCATTATAAGATCATCCTTTTTTGTTGTTGTTAGTTTCTCTACCTAAAAACGGTAAAAATGTAAATGATGGGATTTCCATATTCCTGACATAGATATGATTTTATCTTTTAGCTCAATTAAAGCTTGAGCAAATTGTATTTTTATTGATGGAAATTTTATTTTAGCAACTGGAAATCACACCTATCAGCCAAATTGGGAGTGATGAAATCATAAATCATAAATGGAGAGAGAAAGAACAATATAGCTAACCTTGGACAAAAATCCCACTACTTGATTATTCTGTCTGGAAAATTAAAAAATAATAATAAATGTGATTTTGTTTCCTGTGATTTGTGGTAACACCAAGAGAATGAGATAAAAATACACTTTAAAAAACTTCACTCCTCAAAGTTGATTTTTATGTCACTTAACGAAGATCCTTGTATTTATTTAACATTGAATCAAAGCATCAAAATTTTATCTACGGAAAACTCAATAAGCCTTAATACATAAGTTGAAAAGGTAAAGTGTGCAACATATCAAACTGAGAAACATTGAAATCTCCATATAAGGTATCCAGTAACTGATGATTTAAAATGAAGATGAAATGAAATGAGTATTTGAAAGTGTTGAAATGACACTCTAAAATGAATATGTATTCTTGGAAGTATTTCTTATTCTTTTTCTTTTTAATATGCTACCCACTCTACAGATTGGTATATGGTTCCCTGAATCTAACCTAATGGGAGGAATAATGCACTACTAGAGAATCAAATACATAAAATGATGTTAACATAATGAAAAGCATCTCTTATGATGTTCCCCCCAAAAATGCCACTTAGGCATGGTTATGTGTGAAGCCAGACAGGAGAAGATTACCTATCAACATCAAATCAAACACATCACATATCTTAAGTCCTGTGTGTATAATAGAGAATGTCTAAAATGAACAAAAATAATAGTTGGTTTAATGAATATACTAGAAAATTACTTTATATAATGATATACATAGAATCCAGTATTTTATATATACTTAAAGGTGCATAAAATCAATGATATATTGTCTCAGCAGATTTCTTCAGTTGATTTATTGAATTTTTCAGTTTTATGGTTTATAGCCTTTTGCATTCAAGATGGAGTAATGGGATCCTGCTCCCACATTTGAAAAACGACTACATTTTTAAATGCAATTGAACCAACAATAATATGAAAATATAACATATGACAAGTTTCACTTGAATACTTTATACAACAGATAGTAAAGAGTAAGTTGATCTTTTGAACTTATTAATCCTCATGTATGCTGAACTCCCTACAAAATAGACCATTTATTAGGTGGAGAGCTGTATGTGAAATCTGGTTTTGATTTGATGTATCTATTTAAAAGGCTATGTATGGCAAAACCAATACAGAATTGTAAAGTAAAATAATAAATAAATAAATAAAATTTTAAAAAAAATAAAAAATAAAAGGCTAGTTGCTGAAGCATATGCTTCAGTTCAGTTCAGTCGCTCAGTTGTGTCTGATTCTTTGTGACCCCATGGACTGCAGCAAGACAGACTTCCCTGTCCATCACCAACTCCTGGAGTTTACTCACACTCATGTCCATTGAGTCAGTGATGCCATCCAACCATCTCATCCTCTGTCGTCCCCTTCTCCTCCCGCCTTCAATCTTTTCCAGCATCAGGGTCTTTTCAAATGAGTCAGTTCTTCACATCAGGTGGCCAAAGTATTGGAGTTTCAACTTCAACATCAGTCCTTCCAATGAATATTCAGGACTGATTTCCTTTAGAATGGACTGGTTGGATCTCTTTCCTGTCCAAGGGATGCTCTAGAGTCTTCTCCAACATTACAGTTCAAAAGTATCAGTTCTTCAGCACTCAGTTTTCTTTATAGTCCAACCCTCATACCCATACATGACTACAGAAAAAACCATAGCTTTGAATAAATGGACTTTTGTTGGCAAAGTAACATCTCTACTTTTTATTATGCTATCTAGGTTGGTCATAACTTTTCTTCCAAGGAGCAAGCATCTTTTAATTTCATGGTTGCAGTCACCATCTGCAGTGATTTTGCCTTATACTTATCTAGAAGGAAAATAATTTCATTTTTCATTTCAATTTGATGTATTTTAATCTTTTGTTTTCATAGATTTCAGATAAAATTAAAATATAAGATACAGTACTGTGTTTGAAATGGCTTTATCAGACCAACCTGTCATCTTTCTAACTAAAAATGAAGCCAGCAAAAAAAGGATGTATAGTGTGTCAGCAGTGTACTCCTGTAACTCTTGATAATATGATATATACAGATAACTTATTTCAATAGTGCATGCATGCTCAATCACTTCAGTCATGTCTGACTCTTTGTTACCCTATGAACTGTAATCTGACAGTCTCCTCTGTCCATGGGATTCTCCAGGCAACAATACTGGAGTGGGTTGCCATGTTCTCCTCCCGGGGACTATCCCGACCCGGGGACTATCCCGACCCAGGGACCAAAGTCAAGTCTCCTCCGTTACAGGCAGATTTTGTTTTTTTACCCCTGAGCCACTGGTTAAGCTCTTATAGATACATTGTTAATTCAATGGGAAGATTTTCATGAACACATTATAGATATAACTTTGCAGAAAGAAGAAATAATGAAAAAGAGCAAGAGCAAACACAAATAGAAGCAAAAAGGGAAGAGGAAGTTGTAGGACCATAATGATAGTAATTTTAATTCCTACCATGTAAGCTATAGAAATCAGATTGATTATATGCTTTGCAATCAAAGATGGAGATGCTCTATATGGTCAGCAAAGACAAGACCTGAAGCTGACTGTGGCTCAGATCATGAATTCCTTATTGCCAAATTCAGACTTACATTGAAAAAAGGAGGCAAAACTAGCAGGCCATGCAGATATGACCTAAATAAAATCCCTTATAATTATATATTATATTAGGGCCTCCCTCATAGCTCAGTTGATAAAGAATCCGCCTGCAATGAAGGAGACCCGGATTTGATTCCTGAGTTGGGAAGATCCCCAGGAGAAGGAAATGGCAACCAACTCCAGTATTCTTGTCTGGAGAATCCTATGGACAGAGGAGCCTGGCAGGCTATAGTCCATGGGGTCACAACAAGTCAGACACGTCTTAGTGACTAAACCACATAAAACACCACGATTATACAGTGGAAGTGAGAAGTAGATTCCAGGAATTACATCTGGTAGACAGAGGGCCTGAGGAGCTATGGACAGGGGTTCATGACATTGTACAGGAGACAGGGATCAAGACCATCCCCAAGAAAAAGCAATGAAAAAAGCAAAATGGTTGTCTAAGGAGGCCTTACAAATAGCTGTGAAAAGAAGAGAAGTGAAAAGCAGGAGAGAAAAGGAAAGATATACCCATTTGAATGCAGAGTTCCAAAGAATAGCAAGGAGAGATAAGAAAGCCTTCCTCAGTGATCAGTACAAAGAAATAGAAGAAAACTATAGAATGAGAAAGACTAGAGATCTCTTCAAGAAAATTAAAGATACCAAGGGAATATTGTATGCAAACATGGGCACAATAAAGGACAGAAATGATATGAACCTAACAGAAGAAGAATATATAAGAAGAGGTGACAAGAATACACAGAAGAACTATACAAAAAAGATCTTCATGAGCCAGATAACCACGATGGTGTGATCACTCACCTAGAGCCAGACAATCTGGAATGCAAAGTCAAGTGGGCCTTAGGAAGCATCCCTATGAACAAAGCTAGTGGAGGTGATGGAATTCCAATTGAGCTTTTTCAAATCCTGAAAGGTGATGCTGTGAAAGTGCTGCACTCAATATGTCCGCAAATGTGGAAAACTCAGCAGTGGCCACAAGACTGGAAAAGGTCAGTTTTCATTCCAATCCCAAAGAAAGGCAATGCCAAAGATTGCTCAAACTATCATACAATTGCACTTATCTGACACACTAGCAAAGTAATGTTCAAAATTCTCCAAGGCAGGCTTCAACATACATGAGCCATGAACTTCCAGATATTCAAGCTGGTTTTAGAAAAGGCAGAGGAACCAGAGATCAAATTGCCAACATCTGTTGGATCGTTGAAAAAGCAGCAAAATTCCTGAAAAAATCTAATTTTGCTTTATTGATTATTCCAAAGCCTTTGACTGTGTGGATCAGAAAAACAGTATGGAAAATTCTTCAAGAGATGGGAATACCAGACCACCTGACCTGCCTCTTGAGAAATATGTATTAATGTCAGGAAGCTAAAGTTAGAACTTGACATGGAACAGTAGACTGTTTCCAAATCTGGAAAGGAGTATATCAAGGCTGCATATCATCACCCTGCTTATTTAACTTATATGCAGAGTACATCATGATAAATGCTGGGCTGGATGAAGCACAAGCTGGAATCAAGATTGCCAGGAGAAATATCAATTAACTCAGATATGCAGATGACACCACCCTTATAGTAGACAGGAAAGAAGACTTAAAGAGCCTCTTGATGACAGTGAAAGAGAAGAGTGAAAATGTTGGCATAAAGTTCAACGTTCAGAAAGCTAAGATTATGACAACTGGTCCCATCACTTCAAGGAAATAGATGGAGAATCAGTGGATATAGTGACAGACTTTATTTTCGGGGGCTCCAAAATCACTGCAAATAGTGACTGCAGCCATGAAATTAAAAGATACTTACTCCTTGGAAGAAAAGTTATGGCCAACCTAGACAGCATATTAAAAAGCAGGGACATTACTTTGCCAACAAAGGTTTGTCTAGTCAAAGCCATAGTTTTTCCAGTAATCATGTATGCATGTGAGAGTTGGACTATAAAGAAAGCTGAGTGGCAAAGAATGGATGCTTTTGAACTGTGGTGTTGGAGAAGACTCTTGAGAGTCCTGTGGCCTGCAAGGCAATCCAACCAGTCCATGCTAAAGGAAATCAGTCCTGCATATACATTAGAAGGACTGATGCTGAAACTGAAAGTCCAGTACTTTGGCCACCTGATGCAAAGAACTGACTCATTTGAAAAGACCCTGATGCTGGGAAAGATTGAAGGCAGGAGGAGAAGGGGACTACAGAGGCTGAGATGGTTGGATGGCATCACGAACTCAATGGTTATGAGTTTGAGTAAACTCCAGAGTTTGTGATAGACAGGGAGGACTGGCATGCTGCAGTCCATGGGTTCTCAAAGAGTCGGACATGACCGAGCATCTGAACTGAACTGAACTGAAGCTATAGAAGAAAAAATATTTGTATAATTGACTGTTTTTTTTAAAATGATATTTAAAACTAGATTTTCTCTGTTTTTGAAAAAATTGTTCCATTTTTTACAGTAAAACCAATATGGTATTGTAAAGTAAATAATAATAATAATAAAATTATATTCATTATTATGTGATTCTCTGAGACTAAAAAGCAGATTCAAAAGAATTAAATAAATATTCAATGTGTGCTATTTCAGTTAATCATCAAAGTGATGACAAATTATGTCTTCCATTGAAAAGGTTTTTACTCGAATGCTTGTTACTCTGGTTAAAGATTACCCTATATTCTGTTGTCTGAAATAAATGAAATCGGCATGTTGTTGATCTGCTGACCAAGGGTCTGCTTCATTACCAGTTTTTGTGAGTTCCACACAGGGATTTTGAGGGATGGCACAGGGTAGCCACAGAATATAAGTCTAAAATATTGTGTGCAAGGACTCTGGCCTACTGTATTTCAAGTAGTTTGACAGCACCATTTCAGTAAACGTTTATGACAGGGCTGTTGTAAAGAATGATGGTTTCATTTGATCATCTCTATATGGTGTAGGTGGTGTAGCCTTGAGACAATGTAACTTGGTAAACATGTTTTATTACCTGGAAATGTTTCTGTAATTTTAAAGTAAAGCTAACAATGTTAACAATGAGAATGATCTCCCTAACCTGTACTGAAAAATAAATGAAATATAATCACCAAGATGAGTTTGATCTTGGAGCACTCAAGAGAAATGTTGCTACCTAATGGATCATATTCTTATTTAATGTAATTTATGCCTGAAATTAAGTTTGCAAGCAGAACTGGAAAGAAATCTAGTTGAATGACAACCACATGTTGAAAATCTTTATTTTTCAACATGTGATTAAATTTAGTAATACAGAGAAGCAGATTAATCTAATCAGTGTGGCTATGGTGATAGATCAGAAATATCTATACAGAGTAACATTTTTTCCTATATTAAATACAATTCTAATAAAATAAGCCTATTTATCATGAAACACTCATAATATAGATCAACATAGGGTATGTGTCAAATACCTGTAAAAATAAACCCACTTTATTTATATTTAAATATAGTTAAGTGAATAATTCTTATGAAACCTTTGTGTGAAATTCTAAATATTTTGTTATTATATATGTTTGTATTTCAAATAATTTACCATATAGTTAGAGTAGGGTCTCTTCTGTGTAAAATATATAGCTAGTGGGAAGTTGCTGTATAACACATAACACCGGGAGTTCAGCCTGGTGCTCTGTGACAACCTAGAGGGATGAAGGGGGTGTGAGGGAGGCTCAGAAGGGAGGGGATATACATATACTTATTAGCTGATTCATGTAGCTGTATGGCAAAAACCAATACAACATAGTAAAAGAATTATTCTTCAATTAAAAGTAAATGTTTAAAACAATGAGCACCGAAGAATTGATGCTTTTGAACTGTGGTGTTGGAGAAGACTCTTGAGAGTCCCTTGGACTGCAAGGAGATCCAACCAGTCCATTCTGAAGGAGATCAGCCCTGGGATTTCTTTGGAAGGAATGATGCTAAAGCTGAAACTCCAATAGTTTGGCCACCTCATACGAAGAGTTGACTCGCTGGGAAAGACTCTGATGCTGGGAGGGATTGGGGGCAGGAGGAGAAGGGGACGACCGAGGATGAGATGGCTGGATGGCATCACTGACTCAATGGATGCGAGTCTGGGTGAACTCTGGGAGCTGGCGATGGACAGGGAGGCCTGGCATGCTGCGACTCATGAGGTCACGAAGAGTCGGACACGACTGAGCGACTGAACTGAACTGAACTGAACTGAAGGTCTCTTCTGAATATAAATCTACTACTCAAAGCTCTTGGTGCAAAAAGACAAGATGGACAATAATTCAGGATTGAAATATCTGCATGTTCCATGCAAATTCAGTTCAATTAACAAATTAACTTTAACAGTATCAAAAAATTGACATTGTTCCTGTGTCATTGTTCATTTTGACATTGTTCAAAATCAGTGCTTTGTGTTTTTCTTTTGTAATATTCCTTTTATCAAAAACATGAAATTATTACTGAATTTTTGCTTCAAGGACCAGGTTGACATCTATTTCTGCATTTCTTCACTGCCTAGTAGAAGGGTATTCTCAACAGTTTGCATCGCTCAGGCAGCATCATTACCCCTGTTCCAGTTTTTACTTCCATCTCATGCACTTACCAGGTAAATCATATATTCTTCCAAATATCAGAATGTAATCAATGTAATCAAGATTGAGGAAAAGAAAACAGCAGCAGCAGCAAAATAAGTCTAACTCTGTCTTCTAGGATGTGTAGTGGCTAGAAAAGCAAGTCTTAAATTCACTTTCACTTTAGATGGGCAACTTCCTATTGAAATAACTATATAAGAAGGAGTAAATTGGGCTTCCCTTGTGGCTAAGCTGGTGAAGAATGCACCTCCACAGTGGGAGACTCTTGGCTTGGGAAGATCTCCTGGAGAAGGGGAAGGCTACCAACTCTAGTGTTCTGGCCTGGAGAATAACATGAACTGTATAGTCCAAGGGGTTACAAAGAGTTAGAAACAACTGAGTGAATTTCACTTTCACTTTCAAGGAGTAAACTACAAAGTGAGCCCCACAAATTCATACAGAAATATTGACTTAGATTTTTACTTTGCTTCTAGGTACTTGATATTATAATGTTATGTTATGTTGGTAGTCAAATCTGCAGCTGATCCTAGATGGAAACCAAAATATAAAGAGATTGTTGGTTTTTTCATCATTCAGTTCAGTTCAGTTCAGTCACTCAGTAGTGTCTGACGCTTTGGGACCCCATTAATTGCAGCACGCCAGGCCTCCCTGTCCATCACCAACTCCCGGAGTTCACTCAGACTCACGTCCATCAATTCAGTGATGCCATCCAGCCGTCTCATCCTCTGTCGTCCCCTTCTCCTCCTGCCCCTAACCCCTCCCAGCATCAGAGTCTTTTCCAATGAGTCAACTCTTTGCATGAGGTGGCCAAAGTACTGGAGTTTCAGCTTTAGCATCATTCCTTCCAAAGAAATCCCAGGGCTGATCTCCTTCAGAATGGACTGGTTGGATCTCCTTGCAGTCCAAGGGACTCTCAAGAGCCTTCTCCAACACCACAGTTCAAAAGCATAAATCCTGCAGCACTCAGCCTTCTTCACAGTCCAACTCTCACATCCATACACGACTACTGGAAAAACCATAACCTTGACTAGACGGACCTTAGTCAGCAAAGTAATGTCTCTGCTTTTGAATATGCTATCTAGGTTGCTCATAACTTTCGTTCCAAGGAGTAAGTGTCTTTTAATTTCATGGCTGCAATCACCATCTGCAGTGATTTTGGAGCCCAAGAAAACAAAGTCTGACACTGTTTCCATTGTTTCCCCATCTATTTCCCATGAAGTGATGGGACCAGATGCCATGATCTTCGTTTTCTGAATGTTGAGCTTTAAGCCAACTTTTTCACTCTCCTCTTTCACTTTCATCAAGAGGTTTTTTAGTTCCTCTTCACTTTCTGCCATAAGGGTGGTGTCATCTGCATATCTGAGGTTATTGATATTTCTCCCGGCAATCGTGATTCCAACTTTTGTTTCTTCCAGCCCAGCGTTTCTCATGATGTACTCTGCATATAAGTTAAATAAGCAGGGTGACATATACAGGGTTGACGTACTCCTTTTCCTATTTGGAACCAGTCTGTTGTTCCATGTCCAGTTCTAACTGTTGCTTTTCTTCATTAGTGATTTTTAATTGACTCAATTCTCTCACTCATTGATCTGTGAGACAGGAATCTTTGTTTCTTTTTTTTTTTTTTCTTTTTACTTTTGAGGTATAGTCAATATACAGTATTAGATGTTTCAGATGTATAACATAGTGGTTCACAATTTTTAAAGGTTATATTCTATTTGTAGTTATAAAATATTGGCTACACTCCCTGTGTTGTACTTTATGACCTTGTACCTTTTTTTTTTTATACAGGATAGTTTATAGAAACTCTTGTTTCTAATTCCATTTCACCGTTTTAAAGGTGGATTCATGTTGATGTATGGCAAAACTAATAGAATATTGTAAAGTAATTAACCTTCAATAAATATAAATAAATTTATTTTTAATAATAATAATAAAAGCAAAAAAAAAATAAAGATGGTCCTGCATCTTTTTGATAAATCAACTTTTAGAGGGGGCCTTTAAGAATCAGCCTGCAGTGTGGGTCAGGAAGATCTCCTGGAGAAGGAAATGGCAACCCACTTCTGAGAATCCCATGGATGGAGGAGCCTGGCAGGCTACAGCCCATGGGATCACAAAGAGTCAGACATGACTGAATGACTTCGCTTTCAGTTTAACTTCCTGATTTTACCTGTTTCATCAGTAGAATAAAGATGATTAAACATTTTAACTTTACTTATATGAAGTATACCAAATATTCTTTGAATTGGAAAGGAAGTCTTGACACTATCTATTATAATATGTATACTTCTTATGTTTATCTTGCAATAGTTCTTTCCAGTGCTACCTCACATGAGCTCAGCAATTCTAAGACCTTTGGAAAAATATTGGGGATATTTTTCACAGATGGACTCTGCTTGAAACAATCTCCTTCATATTGTTTAAATAGACTTTAGATTCTTGGAAACAGCAATAAAGAGCTCTAGATTTCTATAGATAATACAGGACTCTAAGCCTAGTAATTAGCTTTAGATACATTGATACGGTTGTTTATGATGTCAAAGTAGTAGTCTTTAAGGCAGGGCATATACAACTTGATGATATCAAGCAAATCGTCCTCATTTCTACATTGTGTCGATTTTATAATTGACAATGTACAACAATTAAATAATGCCTGAATATAATATATTAATTAATAGTAATATTTATTGAGACCATGGTGTCAAAAGCTTTTTTCCTGATTGAGGTGTATCATTAGAAACAATTGGATACTGTTGTTTCTAATTGTATCATTAGAAACAATTAAAATACCACTGTGCTAAAAGATTATTTGCTTCAAAGCTACTATGGTTATTTATATTTTAATTTATGTAAAAATTCCATGGAATGCCATAAAATTCAGTCATTAAAGAGCTATTTCTTAATTGGGCAAAGTCTTTAAATAGTTCATATCTTTAGAGACTGATTAGTATTTTAAAATTGTATTTTCTCATCAATTAGTATCTAATAATCATTATTTTGATTTATATCCCAAAGTAATATCCACATTATAAAACAAATTCTCTTTGCTTTTTTAATTCTTTAAGTGATATTTAGATCTGTGAAACAATATCTTTCCATGAAGAGTACAGTTCATCTTTATCCTTGATTTCCCTTATTATTATTAACATAATTATGGCTCAGGGTTTTCGTCTTTTTTTTTTTTTTGTAATTAACATCAGTGTAAATTATAAAATTTTAATAACTGGTATAATATTCTCACAGCCTGAAAAATTTCAAGACATCATTTCAAAGAAATTAAGGTCATGAAACTTTGACATTTGATTCAGATTTAAAGAGAATTGATTGGGCTTCCCTGGTAGCTCAGATGATAAAGAATTTGCCTGCAATGTAGGAGACCTGAGTTAGATCCCTGAGTCAGGAAGATCCCTTGGAGAAGGAAATGGCAACCCACTCCAGTATTCTTCCTGGAGAATCCCATGGATAGACTGTACTGTTGGGCTACATTCCATGCCGTTGCAGAGTTAGACACGTCTGAGTGACAAAGCACACACATATACTCTTTGAAATGTTTCTACTTCAGGTTTATTAATGTGATATTGTCTTTATAACTGCAACCCACTTTGTTTCATTAAGGAAAACTTTATATTCACCAAGAAAAATATTTATTGATATTTTGATTGTTTTAAAAGAATATCGTCAATAACGGCTACACAGAATAGTGGCAAAACAGAAGACAATAAAAAGGGAAATGCTTATTTTATTCTTTTTCCTTCACTTGTTATTGTTTATTTTGAACACCACATTCAAATATAATGTTGGGAGGGATTGAGGGCAGGAGGAAAAGGGGACGACAGAGGATGAGATGGCTGGATGGCATCACCGACTCGATGGACGTGAGTTTGAGTGAACTCCGGGAGCTGGTGATGGACAGGGAGGCCTGGCATGCTGTGATTCATGGGGTCACAAAGAGTCAGACACGACTGAGTGACAGAACTGAACTGAACTGATTTTTCTAAAAAATGAAAAACATACAATTTTCATGATTTCTTGTACAGCTTTTTAACAGATAGTGATTTATAAATCACTACATACTCATCAGTATATGTACTACATGTTATTATTTCCACTCAATCCCAAAGAAAGGCAATGCCAAAGAATGCTCAAACTACCACACAATTGTACTCATCTCACATGCTAGTAAAGTAATGCTCAAAATTTTCCAAGCCAGGGTTCAGAAATACATGAACCATGAACTTCCGACCACCTGACCTGCCTCTTGAGAAACCTATATGCAGGTCAGGAAGCAATAGTTAGAACTGGACATGGAACAACAGACTGGTTCCAAATAGGAAAAGGAGTATGTCAAGGCTGTAAATTGTCACCCTGCTTATTTAACTTCTATGCAGAGTACGTCATGAGAAACGCTGGGCTGGAAGAAGCACAAGCTGGAATCAAGATTGCCGGGAGAAATATCAATAACCTCAGATATGAAGATGACACCACCCTTATGGCAGAAAGTGAAGAGGAGTTAAAAAGCCTCTTGATGAAAGTGAAAGAGGAGAGTGAAAAAGTTGGCTTAAAGCTCAACATTCAGAAAACGAAGATCATGGCCTCTGGTCCCATCACTTCATGGGAAATAGATGGAGAAACAGTAGAAACAGTGTCAGACTTTATTTTTTGGGGCTCCACAATCACTGCAGATGGTGACTGCAGCCATGAAATTAAAAGATGCTTACTCCTTGGAAGAAAAGTTATGAGCAACCTAGATAGCATATTTAAAAGCAGAGACATTACTTTGCCAACAAAGTCCATCTAGTCAAGGCTATGGTTTTTCCAGCTGTCCTGTATGGATGTGAGAGTTGGACTGTGAAGAAAGCTGAGTGCCAAAGAATTGATGCTTTTGAACTGTTGTGTTGGAGAAGACTCTTGAGAGTCCCTTGGACTGCAAGGAGATCCAATGAGTACATTCTGAAGATCAGCCCTGGGATTTCTTTGGAAGGAATGATGCTAAAGCTGAAACTCCAGTACTTTGGCCACCTCATGCAAAGAGTTGACTCATTGGAAAAGACTCTGATGCTGGGAGGGATTGGGGGCAGGAGGAGAAAGGGACGACAGAGGATGAGATGGCTGGATGGCATCACGGACTCGATGGACATGAGTCTGAGTGAACTCTGGGAGATGGTGATGAACAGAGAGGCCTGGCGTGCTGCAATTCATGGGGTCGCAAAGAGTCGGACATGACTGAGCGACTGAACTGAACTGATAAGGATTGTAACAAATACTTAGAGCTCAATAAGTAATGTTAAAGAAATAAAAAAAGAAGATAATACATTTTGGGTGACCTAGTAAAAGGCCCTGGAGATTCAGTATAAAACAAAGAGAACAAATTTTTATGGATAGAAAGAGAGTGGAACTTTTATTAATAGAAATGGATTTTTGATACTCAAATTCTGCAGAGGCCAAGAACAATTAGGAAAGCTATCAAATTTAGCAATTTGGAGATCATTGGTAACCTTGAATAAAACAATTTCATTAGGGATAGGTTTTAAAGTAAAAGCACAGTTACTTGAGAAGAACTAAAGATGCAGAAAGGAAACAGCAATCACAGATCCTTTTTTGTAGAATTACAAGTGAAGAGAGATTAAAAATAGACTGAGAATGGAGGAAATACACCAAAGGTAATGGCAAGGCCAGGAGAGATTACTTAGAAGTGCATTTAAGAATACAATCTGTTGTCATGGTATCTCCTATATTTGATACTAACGTCCAACGAATAGTATTCTATGTGTATATTTTTTCACTTACATTTTCTTATGAATTCTAACATTTCCACCAGCCTGCAAAAAGTTAATCGTATCTTCCTTTTCTTCTCTAAGCCTTACCTGCGACTCACATATTGTTATACCGTTTCTCCCTTCTCAGAGCCTCTGTTGTAAGACTTTTTCCCATTTGAAATTTGATGTTTTATCGTTCCATAGAGGAGCATGCTTCATAAATGAATTAAACTAGGGTCAGCAAACGTGCATGTCACTACTGCTATATATAGAATACATAGTGATCTTTTGTATCTACCACACATTGATCTGTTTACTTTTTGTGTTAATTACTGAAACAGCTTAAAGAATTTTAGTTAGCTGATCCCAATCAACCAAGCATGCAAGATTAAACTTTTATCTTTCCTGAGAGAGCAGTCTTGGTTAATTTAAGGTAATATTTTAACCTGCCACTTGTCAAAGGAAAACTATTTTTAATCTAAAAAAGAGTACACTTTGAATCCTAAGTAGTTATCTTGAAAGTTTACACTTTTAGTCACAAAGGTAATATGTATTTATTCATTTCTTACTTTTCCAACAAGTGTATTATTGCACTGTGCTAGATATTTCGAGGGACCCAAAAGTACATATAAAAATATTTTAAGCTTTAATCTAGTTAATGTGTGTAACAGTATATTCGGTTGGCCAAAAAGTTTATTTGCATTTTTCCATAAGATATTATAGAGAAACCTGAACAAATTTTTGGCCAACTGAATAGAATGTGCTAACAATACCATCACCGACTCGATGGACATGAGTTTGAGTGAACTCCTGGATTTGGTAATGGACTAGGAGGCCTGGCATGCTGCAAGTCATGGGATCGCAGTGTCGGACACAACTGAGCGACTGAACTGAACTGAACTGATGGACCTGCATGATGCTATGATCTTAATTTTTTGAATGTTGAGTTTTAAGCCAGCTTTTTCACTCTCCTCTTTCACTTTCATCAAGAAGCTCTTTCTGCCGTTAGGGTAGTTATATCTACATATCTGAGATTATTGATATTTCTCCCAGCAATCCTGATTCCAGCTTGTGTTTCATGCAGTCTGTCATTTCATGAGATGTACTCTTCATATAAGTTACGTAAGCAGGGTGATAATAACAGCCTTGATGTATTACTCTCCCAATTTTTAACCAGTCTGCTGTTCCATGTCTGGTTCTAACTGATGCTTCTTCACCTGCACACAGATTTCTTGGGAGGCATGTAACGTGGCCTGGTATTCTCATCTCTTTAAGAATTTTTCAGTTTGTCATGATCCACATGGTTAAAGGCTTTAGCATAATCAATGAAACAGATGTAAATGTTTTTTTTTTTTTTTTTTCTGGAATTATCTGGCTTTTTCTATGATCCAGCAAATGTTGGCAATTTGATCTCTTTTTTGTCTGCCTTTTCTAAATCCAGGTTGAACACCTTGAAATTCTTGGTTTATGTACTGTTGAAGACTAAAATGGAGAATTTTGAGCATTACTTTGCTAGCATGTGAGATGAGAGCAATTGTGTGGTGGTTTGATAATTCTTTGACATTGCCTTTCTTTGGGATTGGAATGAAAACTGACCTTTTCCAGTCCTGTGGCCACTGCTCAGTTTTCCAAATTTTCTGGCATATTGAGCACAGCAGTTTAACAGCATCATCTTTTAAGATTTGAAATAGCTTAACTGGAATGCCATCACCTCCACTAGCTGTGTTCACAGTGATGCTTCTTAGGGCCCACTTGACTTCAAATTCCAGAATGTCTGGCTCTAGGTGAGTGATCACACTATTTTGGTTATCTCTGTAATGAAGTTTTTTTTTTTTTTTTGGTATAGTTCTGTGTATTCTTGTCACCTCTTCTGAACATCTTCTGCTTCTGTTAGGTCCATAATGTTTCTAACTGTGCCCATTTTTGCATGAAATGTTCCCTTGGTTTCTCTAATTTTCTTGAAGAGATCTCTAGTCTTTCCCATTCTATTGATTTCTCCTATTTCTTTGCATTTTTTCTTTGTGCTCTTCCTTCTACTTCACCACCGTAGGTTATATTCTGAATAATGCCCTTATGAACACATTTTGAAGATATTGCTGTTCTCTTGTTCTTCTGTTTGACTCTTCAAACCCTGTGTAAATAAATAATGCAAATGTGTACCAAATGTACATTATCAATGAGGGTGAGCAATTTTACAGTTTCCAACTTTCAGCTTCAGGTTTAAGAATCTGTTAGCCCCTTAGATCTAAGATTTTATGATTATATATTTGTATTTATATGGGACAACTGTATCTTCAATCTCTAGCTATCTCTGACATTTAATTTTTTATCTCTATGTCCCATCTTCTATATTAATTTACTTTTAAAAATATCTTTTTGGAGTGTCCTTTTCTATATGCATTATTATTTTACCACCAAGCATTACTGGAAAGAATATTACAATAATTTTTTAGATTAATATGCCTTCTTTTGCTCTCTCCCGCATATTTAGATAAGGAAATTCACCAATTTCACCTGACCACTAACTGAAAATATAAGCAAAGCCATTTCCTTGCTTCCCATGATCCTATCATATATACATTCCCAAGAAATCTAAGAAAGAGTGATATGTTCCTGTCTATATTTACAGATATACCTTCTATTTATTTGTGGTATAAGTCCTTCACTTTGAATAACCTTTTTATTCTTTGAGGGTTCCCTCATAATTTTTCTTATGTGTTGTAGACTCTGCTTCTGGCTGCATGATTTAAAATGTCACACTGCCTTCTCTTCAAAGTTCATTTAAATGCACTTTATCCAGACAAGGTATAGAACTGTGTGCCATCAGTCAGGTTAGAAATTTCTTGTGGGTTAGCTGTATAGGTAGATTTCTTACTACATATTCTCTGGGAGTTATATTTCTTCAACAGAGACACCTGGCCAATCTCTTCCTTAACCACATTTAATATGAGAATTTGAGAATTGTTAATATACACTCTAAGCATTGCTCATAAATAGAACTGACCAGATGAATGAGTGAGTAAAAATTTTTAATAGCCATTGAAATAGTATGAAGAGCAACGTATATGACACTTAGATTCCCTTATAACTGGCACAATGCATTTTAGTAAAACACACTTGTTCAGTCACCCAGTTGTGTTGGACTCTGCGACCCCATGGACTGCAGCAAGCCAGGCCTCTGACTTTCACCATCTTGAAGTTTGCCCAGGTTCATGTTCATTGCATCAGTGATACTTTCCAGCCATCTCATCCTTTGATGCCCTCTTCTTCTGTCCTCAGTCTTTTTCCAGCTTCAGGGACTCTTCTAATGAGTCAACAGTTTGCATCAGATGTCCAAAATACTGGAGTTTCAACTTCAGCATCAGTCCTTCCAATGAGTATTCAGGGTTGGTTTCCCTTAATATTGACTGGTTTGATTTACTTGCTGTCCAAGGGACTCTCAGGAGTCTTCTCTAATGACACAGTTAGAAGGCATCAATTCTTTCACACTCAACCTTTATGGTCCAGCTCTCACAACATACATAGTTACCAGGAAGACTATAGCCTTGACTATATGGACTTTGTCAACAGAGTTATGTCTGTGCTTTTCAACACACTGTTTAGGTTTGTCATAGGTTTCCTGCCAAGAAGCAAATGTCTTCTGATTTCATGGTTTCACTCACCATCTTCAGTGATTTTAGAGCCCAATAAGAGGTAATCTATCAATACTTCCACATTTTCCCCCTCTATTTGCCATGAAGTAATGGGGCTTTATTGACTATACCAAAGCCTTTGACTGTGTGGATCACAATAAACTGTGGAAAATTCTGAAAGAGATGGGAATACCAGACCACCTGACCTGCCTCTTGAGAAACAAATATGCATGTCAGGAAGCAACAGTTAGAACTGGACATGGAACAACAGACTGGTTCCAAATAGGAAAAGGAGTACATCAGTGCTGTATATTGTCACTCTGCTTATTTAACTTCTATGCAGAGTACATTATTAGAAACACTGGGCTGGAAGAAGCACAAGCTTGAATCAAGATTGCCAGGATAAATATCAATAACCTCAGATATGCAGATGACACCACCATTATGGCAGAAAGTGAAGAGGAACTAAAAAGCCTCTTGATGAAAGTGAAAGAGGAGAGTGAAAAAGTTGGCTTAAAGCTCAACATTCAGAAAACGAAGATCATGGCATCTGGTCCCATCACTTCATGGGAAATAGGTGGGGAAACAGTGGAAACAGTGTCAGACTTATTTTTCTTGGGCTCCAAAATCACTGCAGATGGTGATTGCAGCCATGAATTTAAAAGACGCTTACTCCTTGGAAGGAAAGTTATGAGCAACCTAGATAACATATTGAAAAGCAGAGACATTACTTTACCAATAAAGGTCCATCTAGCCAAGGCTATGGTTTTTCCAGTAGTCCTGTATGGATGTGAGAGTTGGACTGTGAAGAAAGCTCAGTGCCAAAGAATTGATGCTTTTGAACTCTGGTGTTGGAGAAGACTGTTTAGAGTCCCATGGACTGCAAGGAGATCCAACCAGTCAATTCTAAAGGAGATCAGTCCTGAGATTTCTTTGGAAGAAATGATGCTAAAGCTGAAACTCCAGTACTTTGGCCACCTCAAGTGAAGAGTTGACTCATTGGAAAAGACTCGGATGCTGGGAGAGATTAGGGGCAGAAAGAGAAGGGGATAACAGAGGATGAGATTGCTGGATGGCATCACCAGCTCGATGGATGTGAGTTTGAGTGAACTCCGGGCGTTGGTGATGGACAGGGAGGCCTGGCATGCTGCAGTTCATGGAGTTGCAAAGAGTCGGACACGACTGAGTGACTGAACTGAACTGAATGGGGCTGGCTGCCATGATCTTAGTTTCTTTTAATATTTAGTTTAAACTGGCTCTATTACTCTCTTCCTTCACCCTCATCAAGAGGCTGTTTAGTTTACTTCGCTTTCTGCCAGTAGAGTGGTATCATCTGCATATCTGAGGTTGCTGATGTATCTCCCATATGTCTTAATTCCAGCTTTTAATTCATCCAGCCTGGCATTTTTCATGATGTGCTCATCATATAGATTAAACAAATAGGGTAACAGTAGACAGACCCGCCATACTTCTTTCTCAATCTTGAACCAATCAGTAGTTCCATATAGGGTTCTAACTGTTGCTTCTTGACCCACATACTGATTTCTCAGGAGACAGGTAAGATGGTCTGTTATTCCCATCTCTTTAAGAGCTTTTCATAGTTTATTACCCTATTCATAGGGCTTCCCTGGTAGCTCATCTGCTAAAGAATCTGTCTGCAATGCAGGAGACCCTGGTTCAATTCCTAGGTTGGAAAAATCCACTGTAGAAGGGATAGGCTACCCACTCGAGTATTCCTGGGCTTTCCTGGTGGCTCAGCTGGTAAAGAATATGCCTGCAATGTGGGGGACCTGGGTTCGATCCCTGGGTTGGGAAGATTCCCTGGAGAAGGGAACATTTACCCACTCCAATACATTCAGTCAAAAGCTTTGGTATAGTTGATGAAACAGAGGTAGGTGTTTTTCTGGAATTCCCTAGCTTTATCTATGATCCAGCAAATGTTGGCAATTCGATCTCTGGTTCCTCTTCCTTTTAAAATCCTGTTTCTAAATTCTCTTCCTTTTCTAAGCCCAACTTTATTAAATAAATAAGTTATTTAATAAAGCTGGCTTTATTACATAAACCCAGCTTTATTTATTAATAAACTCAGCTTTATTAAATAAATATATTATATATATTCAATATATACCCAAGCAATCAGTATGCACTGTTGGTTCAGATAATGTCTAAATATGTGCCTTTGGAACGCATGTACACCTGTGGTGGATTCATGTCAATCTATGCCAAAACCAATACAGAATTGTAAAGTAAAAATTAAAAATAAATAAATAAATTAAAAAAAAAAAAACTGACCTATTTTGTGAGTTTAAGAATCAATAAGCAAATATGACTTGCCAGTATACAAAGAGTTTATATGTTTATGTATTTGAAGAACAGATTAATATATCAGAATAATTTATTATACTGTATGATATACAAAAGCCAATTTCTCCTACAGACATAATGAGTGATGTAAAAAATAAGCAATGCTTATAAACACTGGAGTGCCTTTCAATTATATATTATACAGTAATTTGGATCTATATTATTTTTCTATAAATACTATATAAATAAGTGTAAAACAAGAATTATTATTGCAATATTTTTAACATGAAAACATGTCAATATGAATTCTAATTTAGTCATCATATAGAATGGTTTCATAGAATCTGTCAGCATTTATATAAAAGTTCTTCAGATAAAACAGATTTTATGAGAGGTTGCATCATTTATTTTGAATGATAAAGCAGTCCTTGAAAACTGATAGGAAGTTTGCATTATTTCAGTGTGGCATAAATTTATATTTTTCATTTTTCATTATGCAATGATAGTGTCACACCAGAGCTTTCTGACCTGAGGAAAACCTATTTTTAGGAAATTTATTTGGAGCTTTCATATGTATATACACACTTTCAGTCTGTATACCTTTACTTTGTATACCTTCACTTTCAGCCTATGTGTGCCCTTACATCTAAAGTGAGTCACCACTAACACCATTTGTTAATGAGACTAACCTTTCCCTGTTGTATATTCTTGGCATTCTTCCTGAATATCAGTTGACTGTATATACATGTAGTCATTTGTGAGCTCCTGTTCAGTTTCATTGGTCTATATTTCTGTCATTGTGCCAATATCATACTGTTTTACATTCTATAGCTTTGTGATATGTTTTGAAATCAGAAAGTGTGAGACCTCTAGCTTGGTTCTCTTTTCTCTCTCTCTTTTTTTTTTTGGCTATTTAGATCTTTGGAAATTTCAGGCGAATTTTAGATTATTTTTTCATTTCTGTAAAAACTACCATTGACTTTTTGATGCAGATTGTATTGACTCTGTAACTCTCTTTGCATCATACACATATTTTAACAGTATTCTTCAAATTCTTAAATGTGGCATGTCTTACCATTTACTTTTTTAACTTTTTAACTTTTTTAACTTTTTAAAAGATTTGTAGTTTTCAGTGTACAATTTTATTTTGCTTTATTTATTAATTGTATTCCTAAACATTTCTTTGTATGCATACATGATAAGTCACTACAGTCATATCTGACTCTTTATGACCCTATTGACTGTAGCCTGCCAAGTTCCTCCATCCATAGGATTCTCCAGGCTAGAATACTGGGGTGAGTTGCCATTCCTTTCTCCAGGGGATCTTCCCAACACAGGGATTGAACCCATATCCTTGTAAATGGAATTCAGTTCAGTTCAGTTCAGTTCAGTTACTCAGTCATGTCCGACTCTTTGTGACCCCATGAATTGCAGCAAGCCAGGCCTCCCTGTCCATCACCAGAACCCGGAGTTCACTCAGACTCACATCCATCGAGTCAGTGATAATATCCAGCCATCTCATCCTCTGTCGTCCCCTTCTCCTCCTGCCCCCAATCCCTCCCAGCATCAGAGACTTTTCCAATGAGTCACCTCTTTGCATGAGGTGGCCAAAGTACTGGAGTTTCAGCTTTAGCATCATTCCTTTCAAAGAAATCCCAGGGCTGATCTCCTTCAGAATGGACTGGTTGGATCTCCTTGTAGTCCAAGGGACTCTCAAGAGTCTTCACTAACACCACAGTTCAAAAGCATCAATTCTTTGGCACTCAGCTTTCTTCACAGTCCAACTCTCACATCCATACACGACTACTGGAAAAACCATAGCCTTGACTAGATGGACCTTAGTCGCCAAAGTAATGTCTCTGCTTTTGAATATGCTATCTAGGTTGCTTATAACTTTTCTTCCAAGGAGTAAACATCTTTTAATTTCATGGCTGCAGTCACCATCTGCAGTGATTTTGGAGCCCCCCAAAATAAAATCTGACACTGTTTCCACTGTTTCCCCATCTATTTGCCATGAAGTGATGGGACCAGATGCCATGATCTTCGTTTTCTGAATGTTGAGCTTTAAGCCAAATTTTTCACTCTCTTCTTTCACTTTCATCAAGAGGCTTTTTAGTTCCTCTTCACTTTCTGCCATAAGGGTGGTGTCATCTGCATATCTGAGGTTATTGATATTTCTCCCAGCAATCTTGATTCCAGCTTGTGCTTCTTCCAGCCCAGCGTTTCTCATGATGTACTCTTCATAGATGTTAAATAAGCAAGGTGACAATATACAGCCTTGATGTACTCCTTTTCCTATTTGGAACCAGTCGTTGTTCCATGTTCAGTCCTAACTGTTGCTTCCTGACATGCATACACATTTCTCAAGAGGCAGGTCAGGTGGTCTGGTAATCCCATCTCTCTCAGAATTTTCCACAGTTTATTTTGATCCACACAGTCAAAGGCTTTGGCATAGTCAATAAAGCAGTAGATGTTTTTCTGGAACTCTCTTGCTTTTTCCATGATCCAGCAGATGTTGGCAATTTGATCTCTGGTTCCTCTGCCTTTTCTAAAACCAGCTTGAACATCAGGAAGTTCACGGTTCACATATTGCTGAAGCCTGGCTTGAAGAATTTTGAACATTACTTTACGACCATGTGAGATGAGTGCAATTGTGCAGTAGTTTGAGCATTCTTTGGCATTGCCTTTCTTTGGAATTGGAATGAAAACTGACCTTTTCCAGTCCTGTGGCCACTGCTGAATTTTCCAAATTTGCTGGCATCTTGGGTACAGCACTTTCACAGCATCATCTTTCAGGATTTGAAACAGCTCTACTGGAATTCCTTCACCTCCACTAGCTTTGTTCATAGTGATGCTTTCTAAGGTCCACTTGACTTCTCATTCCAGGATGTCTGGCTCTAGATGAGTGATCACACCACTGTGATTATCCTGGTTGTGAAGATCTTTTTTGTACAGTTCTGTGTATTCTTGCCACCTCAAATGAATTAGTGTGTTAATTTTTATTGAGTTAAGGCTGTGTTTGGAAAAACAACTGATTTTTGTCTGTTGATGTTGGAGTCTAGCCTCTGAAATCTGTTCATCATGTTAATAGGCAAAAAACCTATGTGGAATTCCTATGTTTCACCCTTGAGGTAGAATTCCTTCAGCTTTGGGTAGCCTCAGTTTTTTTGTTTGTTGGTTGGTTGGTTTTCAAGATCCTCAGCTAATTGGATGAGATCCACCCACATTATAGAAAGTAATCTGCTTTACTTAAAATCAATGAATTATGAAAATATCTCTCCAGCAACATCTATGCTAGTGTTTGATCAAACAGTAAGGGGCCATAACAAAGCCGAGTTGACACATAAAACTAATCATCATACCCACCATCATTCATTTATAAATGTTTGAACATGTTCCTCCATAACAGCAAAAACTTTTAAACACTTTATTTGTAATTTTCCCTTGAAAGTCATATTGATTTACATTTGAATGTGTACTGACCCTCTGATTGCAAACATACCAAAATATGTAAATAAAATATAGCCTTAGTTTTAACTTTAATGTGGTAAAATCCTCTAGATATTAAAAATAAATATTTATGATTGTTATTGAAAATATAACTAGTATAACTGAGCAAAAGACCATAAAGCATACATTTTGACAAATTTTATTAAAAATGAATAAATGTGATTTATTGAAAGTGAATCTTTTAATAGGATGGGCTATTTTAAAACTAATTCATGTGTTCAGGGTTGATTACTTTTTAAAAACTATTATGTACTGCTAAGATTCTATGACAAAATAGTTCCTTAATGCAGACTGTTTTAGATCATTAATGTAGCTTTCTTTGTCAATGTAGGAGACATAGGACATGTGCATTCAGTCTCTGAGTGAGAAAGATCTCTTGGAGGAGGAAATGGCAACCCACTCCAAGTATTCTTGCCTAGGAAATCCATTGACAGAGGATCCTGGCAGGGAGCTCATAAAGAGTCAAATGTGACTGACTGAGCATGAAGCTTATAAAAGGAGTATTGATGATTTTAACTAAATGTATTATTAATAGAGAATATATGTGTCACCTTTAAGTACATTTGAAAATAGTAAGTGTAATAATAAATGAGTAGAGATGTTGTTTTCAAGTGATTTCAAGCAACTCACTCCCTAATACATTCCAGGTATAGGGAAAAGCCAGTACAAAGCCCTGAACTAAAGGCATGATTGAGGAAGAACAGAGACCATTTTGTTTTAGAAGAGTAATGGTGAAGTTGAATGATGAATGATGGGAGATGAGTTTCAAGAGTTTATAGATCAAGAAGCTCTAGTAGGCTATTTTAGGATTTTGGCTTTTATGAAGAAACTTTTGTGGGGTTGATCTGATATAACCTGACATTTTAATAGGATCACTCTGGTAACTATGTGGAAAATAGACTAAGGGCAAATGTGGAAACATAGAAGTTAGGAGTTCAATCATAAAGATACTAAAATAAGCCAAGTGAGAAGTGATGGTGACACAGAGTGAATTGTTAGCATTGGTGATAGTGGAAACTGACTGGAATAAGTATTTTCTGTCAGAATTTACAGATAGAATATGATAGAAAGAGAAATTTCAAGAGAGACTGCAAATGTTTCAAAGATAGAATCTGAGAGGGGTGAATGACCATTAATTGAGAAAGGATTGATTTTAAAGGACGAGTTTGAGACAATACATAGGATTTCTGTGAAAATAGGGAAGACAGAAATAATGAATATTGAGAGGCAATTAAACACAAAGTTGTAATGATAAACTGGGAGAAATAATTTGCTATACAGGTGATAGTGCTCAGTCACGGCTAAACTCTTTCTGACCTCATGGACTGCATGCAGCCATAAGGCACTAGTTTTATTTGTCCCTGGAATTTTCGGAAGGCAAGAATACTGGAGTGGGTTGCTGTTTCCTACTCCAGGGACTCTTCCCGACCCAGGGATTCAAATCTACGACTTCTGCATCTCCTGATTTGGCAGGAAGATTCTTTACCACTGAGCCACCTGAGAAGCCCATACATGTGATAGACAAAGGACTAATTAAAAAAGAGTTCATAGAAATGAATAAGACAAAAAGTTCTGCCATACAGAACTGAGAAAATGAATGGTAAAAAATGTTATAAATTCATTTTAAAGACAATAGGATATATGCACACAAAAGAAATAAAATGTTAATGCTTACCTAAATTTCATAGTGGGAAGTATGTTTATGAGTATATGTGTATTAATGATTATATTCAATGGCAGAAAAATTGTTGAGATGAAATGAGCATAACTTTACACTATAAGGATGTGGAGGATGTAAGTTCATTTAACCATTTTTATTAACTAAGAGCCTTAAGAAATAATTAACTTTTAACCTTAAATTTCAATAATAATCCAAAATAAAGGAAAAATTTAAGAAAATTGAATTATCATAATTTATTTATAGTGAGAAGAAAAAGGAAAACTGTATAAAGCCCAACAAGATTAACGCTAATTTAAAACAGCCAAAGACATACATGGTGTAGATTTTCTGACTTGAAACACCATTAAATAGCATGATTCTGTGTAACTTGTTCCATTTCATATATTACAGTATTTTTCAGGGTCTTTTCAATAATAAAAACTTTTTTACTTTATAATAAGAGAGTTCAGTTAAGTCGCTCTGTCGTGTCCGACTATTTGGGACCACATGATTCGCAGCACGCCAGGCCTCCCTGTCCATCACCATCTCCTGGAGTTCACTCAGATTCACGTACATCGAGTCCGTGATGCCATCCAGCCATCTCATCCTGGGTCTTCCCCTTCTCCTCCTGCCTCCAATCTCTCCCAGCATCAGAGTCTTTTCCAATGAGTCAACTCTTCGCATGAGGTGTCCAATGAACTGGAGCTTCAGCTTTAGCATCATTCCTTCCAAAGAAATCCCAGGGCTGCTCTCCTTCTGAATAGACTAGTTGGATCTCCTTGCAGTCCAAGGGACTCTCAAGAGTCTTCTCCAACACCACAGTTCAAAAGCATCAATTCTTCAGCGCTCAGCTTTCTTCACAGTCCAACTCTCACATTCATACATGACTACTGGAAAAACCATAGCCTTGACTAGACGGACCTTATTCGGCAAAGTAATGTCTCTGCTTTTGAATATACTGTCTAGGTTGGTCATAACTTTTCTTCCAAGGAGTAAGCGTCTTTTAATTTCATGGCTGCAATCACAATGTACAGTGATTTTGGAGCCCCCCCAAAATAAAGTCTGACACTGTTTCCACTGTTTCCCTATCTATTTGCCATGAAGTGATGGGACCGGAGGCCATGATCTTCATTTTCTGAATGTTGAGCTTTAAGCCAAATTTTTCACTCTCTTCTTTCACTTTCATCAAGAGGCTTTTTAGTTCCTCTTCACTTTCTGCCACAAGGGTGGTGTCACCTGCATATCTGAGGTTATTGGTATTTCTCCTGGCAATCTTGATTCCAGCTTGTGTTTCTTCCAGTCCAGCATTTCTCATGATGTACTCTGCATAGAAGTTAAATAAGCAGGGTGACCATATACAGCCTTGATGTACTCCTTTTCCTATTTGGAATCAGTCTGTTGTTCCATGTCCAGTTCTAACTGTTGCTTATATATTACATATCTTTAAATAGCACCATGCCTAAAACAAGTTACCTACTGATAATGTGATAGAAATGTTAGGAGCAGAGTTTGGCAGAAACCTAACCCTATACTTCTAAGAGCATTTCTTCAGCATTTACCAAATCAGTGTTTGTGGTGATTTTCTTTTAGAACATAACTTGCAGTTAATAAGAAGTGACTATATCTATTTAGCTGTCTATCTGAATTTTCTAATGACAATAAGGTATTGTGAATCATCAGAAATTTAAGATGTTTTTCAATAAATGCTATTGTATTACAACTTGATGACAGTATAGGAGCAGTAATATTTGACCTTATGGTTTTTTGATAAATGCACATTTACAAGTGCTTCTCCATTGGGGACTACAATGACAGATTAGGAGCCAGTAGGATTTCCATGAAGTGAGGTCAGCTTTGTTCAATGAATCATTATGAAGAATTACAGTAACTTTATGCCACAGATGAAGAACAAATAAATAGATCTCTAGCCTGAGACATAGGGCCAACCTTTAATTTACTACTGCCTTTGCCATAATTAATATTTCTGTTTACTGATAAATAGAAAAGCCTACCTGAAATTCCTGGTACATTTGTGATTTGGATCCTGGAAAGCTGTCTTCTGGAATGGAACAGTCTTGGTCATGTGGGAAAATAAACAAATATACAGCCATCTTAGATACAGAGTTCTAAATGCAATTATTTCCATCTGAACAACTACCATTTCCATAAGCTCTGAGTATCAACATTGTAAGAACTGCTTTGAACTAAACATGGAGAAGAAAAGTGTTGATAGGCTTACAATGTGGTAAAGTTCTTGAATTAATATATATGATAAAAATTAGACTGTATAGATTCAAAATTGTGTTGACACAGGAAAGATTCATTTGTATATCATGTGAATTACTGAAATTTCTGATTTTTATCATTAGAACAGTCCTATAGGGAAAAAAAAAAAAAGCTGATCTCATCCAAACTGGCATTTTTGTTATACTATAATTCTAGTTTCATGAAGTAAAGTAAACCTAAAGACCAGCAAATCTAACCACTTCAGAACACAACTGATGATATGTTTGTTATTTCTGATAAAGTTGTTTTAATTTTCTTTGCTTATTTTTTAGCATTCATAATTGTTTTGGAACTTAAAACTTCATTAACATGTGGTACTAATATTTTCCTTGAAGATAGTAAAGCCATCTCTTGTGGGTTTATTTATCCCATTTAAAAGTAACTGAGAAGATAGGGGAAAAGCATATCTACAATTATTGGTGTAGGCTTCTCTGTCCGTGGGATTTCCTAGGTAAGAATACTGGAGTAGGTTGCCATTTCCTTCTCCAGAGGATCTTACTGACCTAGGGATCAAACTGATGTCTCCTGCATTGGCAGGCAGATTCTTCATCACTGAGTAACCAAGGAAGCCCATACATACAATGGTATCCTATAAAACATTGCTTTATTTTAAGATGTCTATTCTATTAAATTATAATTTAAAAAAGCTTGTACTTTTTAAACTCAGATGATAATCAGCCTAAGGGACTATGCTAAAAAATTAATTCTGGTGTTTCAAAAACAGAAGTCTCAACATAGATTTTATTCACATCTTTGCAACTTTTAAAAAACAAAGGAAACTTGGCCAAGAAAAAATAATTCATTCAGATTATGCCACAGTTTATTTCAGGAAATGTAAAACTTTTATTAGTTTACAATTATTTCTCAAAATAATAATTATACCAAGCACAAGCCAAATGCCAAAAAATAAAAAAAAAAAAAGCTTTATACATAACAAATACCCCCCTCAACCAGTCAAACTAATATAAGAAAATAAAGTGCTACTTTCTTCTAAACAACAAATGTCACTCTAATCAATAGAAGTTTTTTAATAGTAGTCTGAAATGACATATTGCCTTGATATTCTTGTAAAGGTATTTGAAACATCACCATAATCTTTCTGCATACCTATTGTTTCTTTTTCAATTTAGAAATGAAAGGAACTGTTTAAAGGAGATTATTTAACTCTGTGTTGTTCAGGGTGAAGTTACAAAGATGACAGCATAAAACTCTAGAAAAATGGTTAATCGGTCTTGGAAATTAGAACATGCGAGAGCCTGTTTTATGGACCAAAAAGGTCAAATTCAAAACAAAAGCACATTTTCTTTGGTGTCACAGAGTATAACATGATTTTATTTCAAGGTTTAGAAAGAAAAATAATACAGTAGATTTTTTTTCAAATGCTATATGTCAAGTTAAAAATCCTAACGTTGCAAGACCCCACACTTAAGCTGTGAAAGTGGAACTATCTATAATTATTTTCACTATTTAGCTCTCTGAGGCTTGTCTTCCTTGAATCACACACTAAGAGATAGAGATTTAACTCAATATTTGCAGCATGAAGAGAAACTGTATTTGCCACACATAAAGTTGGAAAGCAAAGAAATGAAAACTCATCTCTATCTAATATGACTGAACCTGTAGAAAATGAAGTCCAAGAACAGGTCAATGTCAGTATTATCTTGTTCATTTTAAGGTGATTTTTATGACTTTCATAATGTAGTAAAACTTGTCAAAGGCTTTGCAATAGCCTAAACTGCCTGTTTCTAGGATAAATAATCTTGTTTTCAATAAAGCTGAAACTCCAGTACTTTGGCCACCTCATGTGAAGAGTTGACTCACTGGAAAAGGCTCTGATGCTGGGAGGGATTGGGGACAGGAGGAGAAGGGGATGACAGAGAATGAGATGGCTGGATGGCATCACTGACTCAATGGACGTGAGTCTGAGTGAACTCTGGGAGTTGGTGATGGACAGGGAGGACTGGCGTGCTGCGATTCATGGGGTCCAAAAAAGTCAGACATGACTGAGCGACTGAACTGAACTGAACTGAACTAAGTATTTTAGAGTCAGTCTGAAAAGAGGATATAAAACTAAAGAGAAATATGCTGCTTTATCTGACAATTATAAAGAAATTTTAGAGTGATCATAAATTCAAATTACAATTTTAGTGTACCAAAGACTAGTATTTGCCAATGTGAGTGGCAAAAACCTTGATGAATGGTGGTTTAACCAACTTCAGAGTCAGACAACTGGAGCATTGGATGAGTTGCTCAAAATATACATCTTCACCTTTCCACTTCACTGTTTCAAGAGTATAAGGTGCATCCTCATACTTGTGTTTTCATGGTTGAAAGATGATTGCTTCAGTTCCAATCATCTAATCCAAAACTGAGACTAACAGAAAGGGGAAGGCGAGAGAGAACATGCTTCTTTGTTTTGTCTCTGTTTATAAAAACAGGAAACACTTCCTGCTAAACTACTCATTTCCAGTGGATACATACTTATAGACTATTGGTAAAGACACTGTGAAATGGTTGAAAAAGAAACCGGGGATCTGAATAGTGAGGTTTGTGATTATGTGTGTTAAGCATAGGAAAAAAAAGAGGAAGAGAGAAAAGGGACTTGGGCCCTGAATATCCAGTGTGAGTTATACTTAAATTTGAGAGTTTGAGTAACTCTCCAATGTACCCCAAAAGAAAACATAACTACACAATAACCTTGCTCTTAAAAGTTTTTAAGTGTGTCATCCCACTTATCTAAATGATCTTGTATCAGTCCCATCTCAATGAATAGGTGGTATTCACATAGATTGTTTTATTCAGTCCAGTAGCTTATGGTGAACAATGTCAGATTTGTGATTTCCAAAGAAGATTTAGGTTTGGGACCAGGGACTAGGCTGGATCACTCAAATGCTTTTGCATAGCAGAGTTTTATTAAAGTAAAAAGGGACAGAGAAAGATTCTAACATAGACATCAGAAGGGGGCGGAGAGTGCTCTCCTCACTAATCTTAGCAAGGGAGCTATATACATTTTTAATTGGTTATTAAAATAAATCAAAACAATGTCTCAAGGCTGTAAAGACCTTTCTAGACCCACTCCCATTACAGTTTAGGATGGCAGGATTAGAACTAACAATAGAAAGATCTTACTTACCAGACCTACTCTCATAATACACATTTTAAGATAACAGGATTAGTCAGAAGGTTTTCAAGGAGAAACTGGCTCAAGAAGGATACGTTCAGTCAATTCAATTTAGTCACTCAGTCATGTCTGACTCTTTGTGAACACATGGACTGCAGCACACCAGTCCATCAGCAACTCTCAGAGTTTACACAAACTCATGTCCATCGAGTTGGTGATACCATCCAAACCAGCACATCCCCTGTTGTCCCCTTCTACTCCTGCCTTCAATCTTTCCCAGCATCAGGGTCTTTCCCAATGAGTCAGTTCTTCCATCAGGTGGCCAAAGCACTGGAGCTATATCTTCAGCATCAGTCCTTCCAATGAGTATTCAGAACTGATTTCCTTTAGGATGGACTGGTTGGATCTCCTGGCAGTGCAATGGACTCTCAAGAGTCTTCTCCAACACCACAGTTCAAAAGCATCAATTCTTCAGCACTCACCTTTCTTTACAGTCCAACTCTCACATCCATACATGACTACTGGAGAAACTATGGCTTTGACAAGATGGTCCTTTGTCGGCAAAGTAATAACTCTGCTTTTTAATATGCTGTCTAGGTTGGTGATAACTTTTCTTCCAAGGAGCAAGTGTCTTAATTTCATGGCTGCAGTCACCATCTGCAGTGATTTTGGAGCCCAGAAAAATAAAGTCTGCCACTGTTTCCACTGTTTCCCCATCTATTTGCCATGAAGTCATGGGAC